>NC_141220.1:6930000-7530000 GCF_054856515.1 Filicampus tigris
TCACCTTTAGTTGACATTTCCATGAAATGACGAGATCAAGTAGCATCGCCTAATTTCCCCAAACTATTTCTACCTCCTCCACATAGCTCCTCTGTCAATACAAGATGATAAAAACATGAGTCCCTATATGCTTGACCATATTTACTTCAGTAAACACTGCTGCGTGATGTTGTCTTTTTTCCGTCTCACACGACATCGCGTGTGCATGCGTCTCACATTACGGACGTGTTGCGTTCACATAAGAAGTCGCATTTGTTTTCATAATGTGAACGAGTACATAAAAGTGTCAGATTTGAAAAGAAATCCAAATTGGCCATCACGCCCTGCAATGTGAACATATAACCTTTTTAACTGAAATTTGAGTTGACGGTGTGAGATGTAGACATTTTTATAGTTAACACCAGAGTTAGGGACGGGGCCACCCATCCGTCATCGTCAGCCCTTTATTATTTCAAGCCAAACAAATTAGTCATGTCAGTCCATCACTCCGTCATTATTATAATAATCCTGCTTCTGTCAATGCTTAATTAGTTTGTCACTGCTATTTTAGAACCATCAGTCAGTCCGTCACTCCGTCATCACCATTTTAACCACCACACTTCCGTCATCACTAAATTACAGCTCATCACCACTATTTTAGGACCGTCAGACCTTCTTTGCCGATGTTACCTCGGCAACAGCCAATCGGCAAGGAGAACATACTACTGTACAAGCATTCGCAGCACAAGCAGTATAGAGTATCTAACACACACACATACCAGTCAAGTGGATCATTTTTCATGCGGAGGTTGTCGCGTGGAAAGTAGCCAGGTGGGTATCGCAGGTTGTGGTACTGGTCCCACAACACCCTTTTACTGCGTGGAGGAGTCGGGACGATCTTCACCTTAATGGGCAGTTTCACTGTGGAGGTCAGTTCACCTTCCACCTCCGACTGACACAAATGATGGGTAGCTATTAGTGCAACTGTACATCACAGGCACCTTTTTACTGTTTTGACAAATGACCACAATGACAAGAGGTGTCATGGACATGACAAACAGAACAAGTGTGGACTATTTACTCACATCATTCTCTGCAGGGGATGCTACTGTCACCATTATATGGCCTTGGGCAATCCCTTCCCAGGATGCAGCTTTCTTGGCAACAGATATGGAGACTGCCAAGTAGCCGGCCCATGGCCACAACACCGGTGAGTAAGAGACGGCCACGTCAATATGGTCCCCATTCTGAGGAAGGTAGGGCTGCCAAATAGGCTGAATGAAAGATGGACAAATTTAGAGTCAACATCTTGAAGCAAACCAGGTCAGGTACAGTACATTGGAAGGGGTTTGTGTTCAACGTCAAGCTGAACAGAACAGATTATATGAAAGTTTGATTGAAAATTGTGTTCACCTTGTCCAGAATCCTGCCAGTGACACCCATGCCGTTAAGAATAGTGACATTCACAATCGTGGGCATTCCTCCATAGTAGATGGGCTGAGAGCAGTAAGGCCACATGTATGGACACTCAGTCAGGTCAATGTAGCTTGGAGAAAGACTGACAGCAGAAAGTACACATTATTTTTGATGGACTGATTTTGAATGTCATTTTACTGAAGAAAGAAATGTACCACAAAATTTACATTTTCAGTTCTAGATAGTTTCCCCTTGGCATCATGCACCATGGTGCATGAAGGACAAATAGTGATAACGTAATCGTAAACTATTCAAAGGGAAAATATGTTTTGAATACAAGATTTATTCCTTTCAACCGGAGTAATTGGTGGTGTATGTATGCACAGTATAGTATATATTTATAAAATAAAAATTAAGGCTTGAGTTGGCAACATTAGAATCAGTATGCTAAGGAGAAAGTCAACTCAAATTTGTTCTTTACAATAATATGTTTTATGCTAGTCTAACACGGTCTTATGATTAATTTTGTCTCACCCTAGCTACAGTTCGCACAATGAGCAAAACATGCTTAAGACTTTTCTGAGCCACAGTGTCAATGTTGATAAGTTGTTTATAGATTACTCTTCAAAAATGTTTGTCTTTAAAAGGATGACTAGGGTCCCTATCATTTCTTACAAACAATAGTGGGAGCACAATTTTCTTTTGCAAAATACATTACATGTTAAGAAATCATTAAAATAGCACAACGTGTTTATTAATCAGAAACTTGTGTTCCGGCCTTTCAGTTGGTCACTTGATGCGACAGGCGTTACCTGGCCTGCGGTCTGTAGCTGTTGAGGATCTGGTAAGCTCTGATCAAGTCCAGTTTCCCATGACCCTGCTCAAACATGTTGACTCCCGGCAGCCTGCGGGCTGAGGCGATCAGAGCCTGTTTCATGGAGGCTGGGTTCACCAACTCTCGATTCAGCACAGTGCTGGAGGACAGAGGACAGGTGCATATGATTAATTTGGTGTCAGACTCTAGGCATGTAAAATCGGAGGGAGAGGAAAAAACAGGAAGAAAAAGCGAGAAGCTCCTATTTTGAAATGAGTGGTACGTTCAGAGTTAGTTGGGTGCTACACCACACAGCGGCTCATTACTGCAACTTATCACTGGTTTAACAAACAAATTCCATCATTTGAAAAACTCTCATGAGTCACATTAGAAATGTTTACTCTCTCATCACATTTTTATTTTATTTTATTAATTTCTTTGTATTATTTTGGTTCTTTGTGTTTTATAGCACAGTACTTTGTATTGTTTTTGCTGTTGTATTTTATTTTTTTGTTTTTATATACCTTGAGTGACATGAAAGGTGTCCAAAATTACATTTTATATTATATACAAAAAAGAAAAACATATTTCACAATGTATTTTGGATGATCCATATTTAAACATGTAACACGTATATGTACGTATTGTACATATAATTGTACGTATTTAACACGTATTGTATCAATGACGCCATTTTCCTCTAGAGGTCGACTGCATTTTAGTGCATATTGTAAACACTAAAAATGCACATTCAACCAATAAATTTCATTAGAACAACTTCCCTGGTGAATTTTAACTACAGTATATCAGTAAAAGACGGGCTACAAATATAAGAATTCTATCAGCTATCGCAGTGATAATGCCCATAAACACCTTCTAAATGAGCATAGGTCAAAAGAAGTACAAAAAAGAGAGAGACACTTGGACGACAGAGGTCAGTTTAAGATCTTCACCTAGCCAGAAGTGTAACAGCTCCAGCTACCACAGGAGAGGCGACACTGGTCCCAGACAGAGATCGGCATCCTTCCTTCATCCCTGACCCCCGAACACCAGAACCATAGGTGACAATATCGGGCTTCACCCTGCCATAGCCCCCAGGCAGCTCCTGCACGGTGATGTGAGTCAGATACAAGACAAGTCCGTGAAACTCGCTGCTCTCAATTAAAAAGCTTTTTTTTTGTTTTTTCAGTATTGTAAATTACAGAATAAGCCAAGTCGGTTAGTGCAACACAGAGTCTGGGAGTGAATGGTTATTAAGGAAATATTACAATACTAGGACAGAAAAGAAAATGGAAGGAATAGGGAAATAGTTTGAAAGCACATTTATCCAAAATGTAGCTGATATGCATTCTATTTGGACAGTGGGTGAGTGTAGTCTTGTCACTCTGACCTCCTCATTTCATCAAACACCATCTTCAGAGGGAGAAAAATAGTCTGGGGAGCATAATCTTAATCATATCCCAGGAAAGATGTCTGCTTTGGCCACTGACTAATTCAAGTATTATGAGAATACTGTTATACTGTGTTGCACACAAATGTCTGGGATGCAAATGAAGGATCTGATAGTTTTAGACATGACGCTTTTACACGTATTGATGAATTAGTTATAATGTATAAGGAAGTAACAGTGCTCCTGAAGAGTGCAGACTCACCCAGGTAGTCATGCCTCTGGAAGAAAACCTTGCTATGTTGTCTTCAAAGTCTATCCCTCCGACTCCAATGACATCCATCTGGTCTGCTGGGTTGTTGAGAGTTCTAACGAAAGGACGCCCATGTTATTTGCATGTCAAGTGGCGGGACTGACCAGCAAGCATTCCTAATTAGAGCCACGGTGCCACTATGTCCCGGTTTCGACTATTGTGGGGCATGTTTGTTATATTTCCTTCGGGTTCCAGCTAAAATGCTGACTGTCATGAATTCTTGTGCAGAAATTATACCCAATGTGCCACTGATTACAAAAGAAACATGTTTTTCCCCACATATAACAGTTGACAACTGAAGTATGATTTTCTTTTTCAATACAGTGACTATCATACCCATACAAAGGTCCATCGTTGCCGATTGCAGAGACCATTATTACTTTATTGGCAGTGAGCTCCCACACCTGTACATCAAAACAGACAGAGGTCAAAGACACACCATAACACACTACTTTTCAGTGCTACAATATGAAATCTGAAAACAATATGAGCAATGATATAGAAAAGAAACACACCCGTGATAAAATATCAGGTTTTCTGAGGTTAAAATTGAACTTGCATACAATTATTATCTGGAGCCTTTACAATTTATTAAAATAATTTATATAACCTTTATTTATCCAGGTAAGGCAATTAAGAAAAGATTCTAATTTTGTAATGCTGACCTGGTTGCAGACAGAAGAGTGAAACAAGGCAAACATTTTATTCAAGCAATTTCACCCAAAAAAAAAAAACGAATCTGTGTGAAGGACTAAAACATACAGTTTAACAAACGAATTTGACCACCACATCCAAGTTAGTACCACAGCTGCCCTAAATATGCACACACATAGACCTCAAGGGCATGCCCTTTCACCCAGGATTAAAAAAAAAATGTAAAAAAAGCTTGCTGACTTCTTTTTCTCATGTGGCCCCTTTGCAAAATTAATTGCCCACCCCTGCCCTAGAGGGTGTGTGCCCTGGGGGTTGTAGTTGACTGAGTGTTGACTGAAAATGTACAGACGTAACAGGGGTGTATTTATTTACATATAATTACTTGTAATTATAACATAACATAATGTGTTCATATCATATATATATTTTTTGTAATTATTTATATTCAGAGATATATTAACCTCCTGAGTAATAAAGCAAAACTCAGGAGTGTGTTTCTACCCAACCTGAATATTTACATTGACTTCTCTACCTGTTTTTCAACTCATTGACAACTATGTGCGTGTCTGACCTTATCAACGAAAGGGTGATCCATAAAGTCGGGGCCCCCAATGCTGAGGTTGAGAACATCAATCTTTTTCAAGATAGCATAGTTGAAGGCATCCAGGAACCATGACGTGTATGACACCTGGACAGTAAAAAGATCCAATCACACACTTGTAGTTGGATTTCATGTCGATTTGGACGCGGAATCTTACTACATCTACTCCATTGTTAATCATCATTACAATACGATGCACAGGTAGACATCAATAAATTGAGGTGTTCAAGTTTAACATTCCTTCAGCATAGTAGGATTGTCCATCCATCCATCCATTCTCTGTACTCCTCATCCTCACTAAGGCGTGCTGGAGCCTATCCCAGTTGACTCTGGGCGAGAGGCAAGGTGTACCCTGACCTAGCTGGCAGCCAACCGCAGGGCACATATTGACAAACAACCATTTGCATTAACATTCACACCTACAGATAATTTAGAATGTTTGATTAACAAACTAAACAATCATGTTATTAGACTGTGGGAGCAAACTAGACTGCCCAGAGAAAACACACGCAGGCACCGTGAGAAAATGCAAACTCCACACCGGAAGGCCAGAGCTTGGATTTGAACCCACAACCTCAGAACTGTGCTGATGGAGGAGAAGGTGCTAAGCAGTCGGCCACTGTGCCGGCCAGTATTATTTTATAGTTTAAGTTAAGATCTATACCTGGTTGTTTGTGAACACTCTGAAGATGTGCAGCTCTGAGTCAGGAGCGAAGCCCTGACACTCTCTCATACTCGCTATCACTCCAGCTACAAACGTGCCATGACCCAAGCCTGAAAAAATAAAAGCCTGATTCAATCTTTTTTCTTCCAAGTCATTACAATGTAGACTCCTAATGTACTATGATGAAATTACATTGACAGTCGTGATAAAACACATCAGCCTGTCTTCATCATGAACATTAGCATCATATTTTGTACTGCTCACCATCATCCAGTGTCTTCTCATTGGTCCAGTTGGTCCTTTCCTTCACATTCTTAAAATGCGGGTGTTTCTCACTCAGACCAGTATCAAACACTGCCACCTTCACGCCAGAACCTACATGTCCACACGCAGACAGTAATGACAATTTCAGCAACTTGAATGTGGATGATTCACATGTTTGAGTCACCCGGCCTCCTAATTCAAAACTGGTCATGCTTACCAGTGTGTCCCATCTGCCAGAGTACATCTGCCTGCAGGATCTGAGCTACATGGCGGGGGATGGCTCGCAGAAGGCGCCGACTGGAGTGGCGTCCAGTTGAATGCCAAAAACCTGAGGCCAGTGACAGACTGGTCCTTCGAAAAGGCCGGGACGATTGCCACGACTGCCATTTTTGCATCCTGTCCGTGCTGTTCCAAGGTGCTGCGGTTTCTGGTGCTGGGGAAACCAAATGTCAATAATAATTAATAATAATAATAATAATGATACATGTAATAATTAATATATTTACAATTGTTTTTGTTCTAGCTCAAGGTTTATTTATATATCACATTTAAAAACGGTAAACACTACCCGAAGTGCTGTACATATTAAAATATAACACTATGAAAAAAAAAAACACAATAACAAGAGAAAAAAATATAGAGGTATTGTCTTGACCCATGTTCAGACTGCTCATTACAGATGGGTTGTGCATTTGCGCAAGTTATCGCTTGTTTCCTCCATCTCACAATGGGGTGGAGCTGAACACACCAGCAATGTTTTAGTCAATCTCATCATAATTAGAAGTATCATCACAAGGTCATTCAGCAAACAACAGCAGAGCTCCACTGTGATGCTTTATGCCTGGGTGGGTCTGTTTAATCATTCGTCTTAATTAAGGGCAGTTTCTTTGTGTCTCTGGAAGTAATCCCTCCAATTTAATTTGAAAAATGTATGTATTTTATTTATGTATTAATTTTTCATCAGAAGATTAAGCAAAAATAGACAAAGTAATAAACTTGATTCCAATTTTGCAACTCATGCCTTTAGTCTTAAGAGTACTGTATTTTCCGGACTATAAGTCGCAGGTTTTTTTCATAGTTTGGCCGGCTGACAATTTCGGTTATCACTTGCAGCCTTCCTCGGAGCCTGTCACTGCTTCCACGTGACGTGTCCAGAGCAAAATAATACAATACAATTTTATTTATATAGCGCATTTGTTGGAGCGCATCCTTGATCGGGTCGGGGAGCCTTATTTTGAAGATTCCCCCGACCCGGTCAGCTGTTTTTAGACACATCATGTGGAAGCAGTGACAGGCTCCGAGGAAGGCTGCAAGTGACAGCCGAAACTGTCAGCACGGTAAGAGAGTTTTCTCTTCACAAAAAAATAGGAAGATCATTGTCATTGTCGAAACAAAAGAAACTTGAAACTCATGAACAAGATGAGCCTATGCTAACGATTAGTGATAGCGATCAGCATTAGCGATACTTATTAGTATGTTCAGTCAACAACCTACAATCATCCACAATTCAACTCGTATATAAATGTCGTTACACACAATTGTCTAAGTTAGTTTCAGACGACGATTGAACAAGAATGAACCACAAACAAGCAGACATGCTAACAATTAGCAACCGCGATTAGCATTAGCTCAAAATAATTCAGATTTACATATTTATTTATTTACTGTAAACTGTGGCAGTTTACAGTAAATAAATAAATAATAGAAATACTAGTCTTATGTGAATGGAGGTGCGCCCCACACTGATGTATTTTGTCCAGTGCCAGGCACAGGGCGTACCCCGCTGTTCAGGCAAGCCCCACCACACTAAGTCACTTTCTCCTTCTGTGAGTGAGCAAACACAGACATTCTCTGTCCCATCCCCCAACACACACATATACTTCAACACGCATTCACCGTCCAAAATCAACAAAACCAGACTTGCCGTGTGTTTGGTCCTATTTTAACACTTACGGGAAAATGCATCCTCTGATTTTGTTAACAGGGATTGTATAGCAGATAAACAGCTTCGGGCATGTTTTCAGAAATCCACTATTCATACTACTTTGACACAATCTTTTTCCCTTAGGAGGTGATGATTTCCTAGCAAGTAGCACAATATAGTCAGACTTACAAGGAATGTATTTGAGCGAACGGAACACTTTGCGTTGTGGAGTGACCCTCTTGATGTAAGGGTGGTCTTCTAAGGTCAGCAGACTGCTGGGTGAAGCTTGCCGGATGTGGACAAGATCAAAGTCACTGGGGAAGTCGGAAGCTGGGTTCTCCCTGGGAACAATGTGCCACTCCAATGTTCCATCCTTGGCGTTCCGTAGGGCACTGCTTATGTACAGGCTTCGTGCTTTGGCTGAGAAATACCCCGTGAATGCCACAATGTACTCTGGATGCAAAGTGTGGAGAGATTGTTTTAGGACACAGACATGTGAAAATATCCAACGTGGTGGTTGTCATTCTAAATTCACATTTCAAGTGAGTATATTGTTGTCTTACTGTATGCAAGAAACGCATAGAAATGGTTCGAGACGAAAATTACACATCACATACCAGCTTAGCTGAAATAAAAATATATTTGAGAATGACTATTTCTTACCATGCTCCACCACTTTGGAGGAGAACTCTAGTTTGAGAGTGAGATGGGAGCAGTTAGAGTTGGGAGACTCCAAGTTAGGGCTTTTACCAGGGCCAGATTTTTCCTCTGGCGATGGCTCCATCCCCACCACAGGCAGGAAGCCTGCAAGCAGTCCCATAAGCATGGAGATCCACACTGGTAGTAGGAGCATTTTGCGCTGTGAAACTGCACAAATCATGTGTTTTGTGTAAGCCTATGAAACTCTGTTGCAGTTTTCAGTTTTGAGCAGCTAAAACCTGTATCAGGGGGATGAAACAGCATATCAGGTCCAGAGCTCCAAAAGTGAGTCCACAATGAAAATGTTCTGAGTGGCTAGAATAATTTCTTTCTGCGTTTTCTCTCCATGGTGGTAGGCAAAGGTGCAGTTCAGTGACACCGCCAGAGTAAGAACACAGCGGCCATGCTAAGAAAGGAGGAGATAATCCGTCCGAAAAGTTGGAAGAATAGGAGGATGGTGGGAGAAGCGATGAAGGAAGAGTTGGCATCAATCAACGCTGTCCTTTTTTTATTTAAACCTGGAAAGAAATGAGAAAACAATAGTCAAGCTGCAATGAAGTAGGCCAAAAACACATTGGAAATTAGAACATGCTATTAACAGTGGGCCAGCAAAAACAGATGGCCAATCACTGCATCTGTTGTTCATTGGTGCTGTCCCAACTCACTTGAATCCTAATGTTTTTTTTGTTTTTTTTTTAACTCAATTTTGCTTTGCAGTGGAAACAAATGTTTACACTGATAACAAGAGGTTAAGTGCAGCTTTAGATTACATTTAGACATTACATACAGACAATGGAGAGCAAAAGAGGAACTTTTAAGAATCACTGCTGTGCTACATACTGCATATTCAAATTGATGGAGAGAGTTACAAAGCAATCTTTTCTCATTTACCCACTCAATGATAATTAGGGTTTCTCCTACAAAATAACCATGCTATTATGTGAAGCACGCACACTACTACTCGAACCTTATTTTACCTGTGGCAGAGAACCCAAATTCACAAGGAATACAATCAGACAGTGAAGTTTCCGCTGTCATTATCTGCTGCACAAAAATACATACAGTATTACTGAAACAGTCTTGTGAAAGTGAATGAGAGCTCCTGTTTGGCCAAAGCAGCAATGTCTACAAAACTATCATCCAGCTATATTTATGGCACAGGTGTCTCCAACAAGTTACCTGCAAACTACCAGTAGCTCACCAGGCTAATTCCACTAGTTTACCAATGAGTCAAGAATACAATGGCAGACAGTTAATTATTGACTCTAATTCCCATGCAGTCAAAATGCCAAATGCTCAAGGTATTTTTTTCTGCCTTAGATACCTGTTTATTTGGTGTGCACCATTGTGAAGACAAGTCAAGTCAGCCGCAGCAATAATTGTTCATGGTATGCATGACGTTAACACGCTGTCTAGGTGGGAAGAAGGCCAACTTCAAAATAAAATCTTGCCAAATAATAACAAGGACATCAATTTGTACACTTATTTGGCGGGTGACTTGATCCCTCTTACTGACTGTGAAGGTTGGATAGTAGGAGCCCAGTTGCCTTCAAAAACTTTTGCTACCGACATCAACACGTCATCCTGAAATAATGTTCAATCCCTAATTAAGGTCGCTAAAAAACGTTGACATTGCATAAAAGTGTTGCTTAGTGGCAATATGTATGTATACATATATATATACATACATATGTATGTATACATATATATACATACATGTATGTATATACAAAAACTAAACAAACCTGTACTGGTGACACTACTTGCAAGTACTTCTTTTCCCCAGGCAACATTTTTGCACCCACAAAACATGCTGCTGGTCCGTGAATCTTGTAGAGCAAGTTTGATGGAAACCGACACTGCTTGGAATGGGCATCGAAGATTGAACATTGTCACCATTCCATGTCGGCAGCGTGTGCTTACCTAAAACTTTGTGCCTGGGTGCCCTCTAAATGTTACCAGTGACGCACAAATTCTATTAAACAAGCACATGCCTTATTATTGCACATGTCACTACTGTGGATTCCTGCAGCGGAAACACGCATATACGAGCTTTTCTTGCAAGATTCTTTGTCGCTCACTAACATTTAGTCCTTCCACAAGTCCACTATATTGCATGTCCTGTATTTTATTACCAATGTGGTACATGACTGCACAGTGCTTCTCATTGGTCAAGACTTATGACATCTCTGATAAACTAGGCCATGCTGTTATTTCGAAAACGAAATATGAAATTGCAAATTAATGCACACATTTCCAGCATGTGAAAAGCCACGGCAGTAAAGTTCGATCCCCCCCCCCCCCCCAATATTTTAATAAAGGTTTGACTCCCGGCCCTTTACTGGGCCATCAAACAACATAATAAATCCACATGGCCCACAGAATGTTTTGGAGGGGACTGCATACAGTATATTTGGAGTTGATATGTGTTTTCCTCTTAGGCGCTCACAATTAATGTCCATAAAAATCCCAAATATTGGGCCGATTGCTTTTACATTTTGACAGGTTGAAATTGACATGGGTAGGAATGTGCATATGATTTTACGTATTGTAAATGTCAATGTCCAGCCCAATCAAAGGTCCATTTAATTAAAGCAACAACAATAAACAAAAACATACTTGGGTAGCAAGAAAAAGCAACATTCTAGGACGCTAAAAGATCATTTCCCTCTGGGCAGCAGCAAGGACAGTCCTGTCATAAAATATACATCTGTGGGTTCACAAGTACACACCCAAGAAGATAATCTTGCACACTTAGACACACCCACCTAGACACAAAGCCCCCATACACACTTGCCAAAGCCACTAAGCTTTACATTGTGAGTCGGCCCCATGTTATGAAAGGCAATTTTCCTTGCAGTTTCCGTCACGTTGTATTGCTTTACAAATATGCTTTTTAGCTTGATACAATGCATGATTGTGTTCCATATGTTACAGAATAGTGCAGCAAACACTCAGTTTAGTTGCCTGATGCGAAGCATATTACAAGCATGTACACATGTATAGATCCATGATGTATTAAACGTACTGCAACTTCAGCAATTATATTTAAACTTTGTGCCTTTTGAAGCACTTGAAAATTTAAGTCACCCACGTTTGCCACTGTGTACACATCTGTACTGACACTGTCATCACACACTACAGTGGTGCCATACCTGGAACTCAATACACTCATACTTTCAATCATCTCCCCCTGTTGCAGTGAAAAGAAATGTTTTCAATACGTCCAGCCTAAAAAGGGCTCTTCTGTGGTACACGCCTTGGCCACCAGGGGGCCCAAAAAAACAGACAGACACACGAGGGGTGTAACCAATGCTCCCTCTAAGCTGCGCGCAACTGCGCACTACTCTCAACCTCTCAGCGCACACGATGACGGTGACGCGCATCACCCACACACACATTACATTTCTACACTCATTCCTTCATTAACACCCGAGTTTGATCCACAAAGAGGACACCACACTATTCCCACTTCCCTTGCCGTCTCAGTACTGCGACCGAGGGTGCAAACTCAGTTGTTCTACTATAGTTGGAAGCTTACATTGACGCAAATACACCAGGGTTGTCCATTTTCTCAGGTCCGAGTCTTTTGATTTTGAGATCTGTGATCTGCCGATACCCTGTGAGTATTGTTATATTGTCTATCTACATGTGTTGCCTTACCGTTTGTGTTCAAATATCCATCCCTTACATGGTTATGACAAAGTCACAAGTGATACTATTCGTAAGTCCATCTGTGACATTTTGCATTGTGTTCACATTAAGATAGTAGACATTCCCCAAAATAAACGTGTAATCCTCTTTGTTTAATGTTTAGTCTGACAAAATACTTCAACAGGTAGTGGCAAAAAAAAGCTTGAAGCCTCTTTTTTAAAGAATTGCTATCTGACAAATTGCTGTTTGCTGTGAATTGTTTTGTTCGCTGCCACGATCACTCTTACCTCTAATTTCTGCTCACAAGTCAAAGCAAAATAAATAAATATATCCACTCAGCGGCAGTTTGTCTCTAAAAACCTATAAGGCCTGGTAGACACATTCGGTTGTTTTTTTTGTTTTTTACATCTTAAAATGATTTTTTTTAATCTGTTACAGTGTCCACACATCCATCTATCCATTATCCAATCGGCTTATCCTCACAAGGCCCGCGGGCGCGCTTCAGCCTATCCCAGCTTTCTTCGGCAGTAGGCCTGAACTGGTTGCGTTTGCAGTCTCCACACATGAAGATGAAAAAAAATAAATAAATAAGGCATTTAACAGTTTTCATCGTACTGTGTGTGGTGTGCTCCGATAATCTCTATACAGCAAACTGCACACATTAAAGATTCCGTTACACCATTGATCAAGATTCTGCTCCTCCAAGTCAGAAACCTCACATGATCACTAGTGTTGTTCCGATACTTATAGTGGTATCGGTAGTTTACCCGATACCACATTAAAACGCTGGTATCTGATCGGGCGGTACTAACAAATAAAACGCAGATGCCGGTAATCGATACTGGTATCATTATTTGAACGCAGCGCGCATTTTTGAGAGCCACATACGGAAGGAAAATCCTTATCCATTATTAGCGTTATTGGTCATCGGTCTACTTATGTCTAGTTGCTGAAAAAGGTCGCTATAAGGACATACATCGCCACATTGGAGGCAGTTGCTTGGGGCGACTTGATCACAAGTCATATATATAACGAAAGCAAACTACAAACAAGGCAACAACCAAGAAACACAAGACACAATCTGGAAGAGGGCACGCATGAAGAAAGAATGATGGTGGTCTTGGCACTATTTTTTTTTATGGGAAAATCCTGAACTAAATAAAAGAGTGTGAAAAAATTGTGACGACTGCGTGAAAGCAGACTTAACATTCTACTGAGTGAGCTAGAGGTGAATTCACAAAATAGGCTAATGGATGGTGTTATTATCCTAGTAACACTGGTAAGACTTGTTTGTTTTCATTTACGCCTGCTTCATTGTTCCTCACCCAGTTCGCTTCTTGAGTGGCTACATTCCGTTTAACATCACAATTCACAGAGTCATGACACAGGAGTCCTTGGCTTCCCCACATACACATGAATATTTTTTATCGTAAATATTTTAGAGTTTAGTATTTACGAAGGTTGGGCCGACTTGTTTCGGACCCTATTTTCGGGACAAATTAACTTTTAACACACATCATACTGTCAGACCACAGGATATTCAGGTGATTGAACACAATAAAATTATCTAGAGTTTAATGCATTTAGTAGGGAAGGTGCAAATTTATGACAATAACAGCCCAATTACCTTCATGTAATGGGCCTTAGTCAATGGGCCTAAGCATTATCTATTTATCAGATTCACCTAGGGCTAGCAAAACATATGTGTAATGTGATTATCATAAATATACTATATGATTAAATCAGTGTCAGGAGTTCTTCCAATGCCAGTTCCGACATTCTGATATTCCTTTTGACACATCTGCTGTCCCATATCCGATGCTACCTCCAAAGTCAGAAAAGTGGTGGGTCACCTTAATCCCCCATTCCCCATTGACCGACTAACAATAAAAAACAAACAAGTCGGCACCTTTCACACAGATAGCTACAAACAACAACAAATGGCTGTTCATTTATGTAGTGTTCAAGCCTTCAGTGAATTTCCATTAGGACGTTAACTTGTTTTTAATCCCACCAGTCTGACAAAGGAAATTATTTGTAGATTCCTCTTACATAAAGTTGTGTTGTATTGTATTGTAAGTTTATTTCAATAGAAAATTACTTCCTGGTCAGTCTTAATTATGCACTAAACATGCAGCTCAACATCTGCTTCGGGCAAACTGGGATGTTGGTCATTTTAGTAACTGAACAGCTCAATCATTAGATCCTGCTTGAGGTAGGATCCATGCCTAGATAACAATATTACAGGTTTGTAAGAAACAAAACAAACAAAAAAACAACAGAGGAAAAAAACGGGCAGCGGTTTCAGACAGAGACGAGAATGCAAGGGCTGGGGACCACTTGTCTCAACAACCAAGTCATAAAGATGGCATAGAATTGAATGATCTGTTTAAGTAAGGATGCAGCCAATTTTAACAGAGGCAGCCTGCATCCCGAGGAGATGTTTAATGCAAAAATATAAGGTCAAAATATGACATAGGCCATTATTTTAAGAGGCTGGCGAAGAGTGACCCCCAACCTCCTGGTCAGTGGAGAGAGCTCAGCAGTATTATGAAAAACATTTATTGGTACAGTACACCAATAAGTCAGTGTACGAAACGCATCAGACCAATCAGGTAATCCAAAAATACACACAAATACAAAATGTCATAAAGGTACAGTTTAGTGTTTGGAGGTGCAGGAAACAGCAGCATGACTATGATGTGTGTTACAGTAATTAAGTTCGTTTGCTTCTGAGCTAACTAAACACACGAACAACTGTGTAAAGGTGTTATATTTAAATGGCCTGTAAGTAACGTACAAGTGCAGTTTAATCATTTCTAGTAGGGTTGAAATAATGGACTATTTGCAAGGGAAACTAACAAATCAAAGCTGTTTACAAAGAGGAAATATACTAACTTTTGCAGCTTTATCGGTGTAAATATTACAACCATCTCCAAAAGAGGTAGATGCTTAAAATACCACTTGTGCTATGCAATATCTCAAGACGTCATCTAAATTGTTAAATTAATGCAGAAATGTGCTTATGGGTATTTTGAGCCAGCAGACTATCACATGTATAGCATATGCTAGCTAGCGTAGTTGTCTTTTTCGGGAAAACTTATTTTTCATGAGATGATTACGATGCTACTCACCAAGATGTATCCGTATCGTAGCTCCCGTTTGTCTTTGGGGGTTTTATTATTTACCTTCCTTGTGGTGACGCACAGTTACCGTCTCGGTTCCGTGTTTAGCTTCCCTTGGACAAAAGCGATAGCAGCAGTCATTACCTACAGCCGCAGACCACTGACGTCTCGTCATGATTGGATGCCAGGTCGGAGTGATTTTACGCTTAAAATGTTCTGGTAAAGATGGTATAAATTCATATATTGTCTTAAGATTTACGAATATAAAGTAACTATTTTGGTGGTACTTCAATCAAGTAGTGCAGCGCGTGTTGATTTTTACAGTAGAACTGTATCATCTTACATGTACGATCTGGCAACCCAAGACGTCAAGTGACGGTAATTTTAGCATGTTGTCCATCAGGGGGCGCTGTTTCACAGTGTAAAATACGAGTACTGTACAGGACAGTTCACATCAAATCATATTTGGTGTTAATTTTCATGTCACATATTGGTATTTGATAATTCAGTAGTAAAGTATTCTGCGTATTTGGAAACAAATGCAGTTCATATCCAGTTAACACCTGTTATTTTATAACAGTACACCACTAGGAAATACCTGTAATAGTTTAAAAAGAGAGAGAAAAGAACGTATGAAGCAACAAGTCAGGCTTGAGTTGTTTTTTAATTGACACATACGACTCATTGAGAAGAAAAAGATAATGGCAGAAGAATTAACAATTTATCGCTTATTCATACATTGTATCAAAAATTAAATTAATGCTTTTGGGTAAGTGCTCTTAACTTCATTTAGGGCATTGTCATTTATCAAATCAGAATTATAATGTACAAGAATAACATGAAAGTACTGTTATGCGGACAATTTTGTAAAACTAAGGAATTTATTTATTCATTAAAACCGCATACATGTTCTCAGGTACTCAATGTAGCTAGCTAACTCACGCACTTCAAATGCTTTTTTTCTAGTTGTGAATTGTTATATTCTATGACAAATCAATCTTGTAAGACCTGAAAGACACATTTTGTGAGGGAGTAGCTCCATGATGAGGTGCAGTCTCCTGAATGAGGCACTAAACAGCTGCCTGTATTGACCATGTATTGCTATCAGTAGCTGTGATAGTGTACTGTACTGTATTGTATTGTATTGTAGAAGAGAGAGAGGAGAGAGAGTAGAGAGAGGAGAGAGAAAGAGAGAGAAAGGGAGAAAGAGAGAGAGAGAGAGAGAGAGAGAGAGAGAGAGAGAGAGAGAGAGAGAGAGAGAGAGAGAGAGAGAGAGAGAGAGAGAGAATCTTAAGACTCAACACATTCACAGGATAACACAACTTGTGTGTATAAGGAAAATGCAAATAACAGCAACAGAATGTGAAAGCTGGGAAATGCAAGGAACCAAAGATTTACAGTAACACTGAGGTCAGCTAAAAAATGGCTCAACAAAGTTCCAGTATTTGCTGAAGAGTTCACAACAGCCTTTCTAATTTATGTAGATCACAGCAACATTTTCATTGAAGAAATTGTAGCAAATTATGGGGAAAAAAACAACAAAAAAGCATGTCAATGATTAAAACTGTGCTTGTAGAAAAATCATCAAACAACTGAAAAAAAAAAACTGCATAAAACTCATTTGAAAAACATGTTGGACTATGCATGAAATATTAAAGTTGAACAGTAAAAAATGACATGTTCAAGAATTTATGAAATGAAACTGTTTTCTAGGTCTAATATTCATTTTACAGACATGCACCCATTCAACAAAACTTAAAATTATAGTAAATAGATTAATTATAGAATATTAATTTTCATTTGCTTTCCATCCAGCACAAAATCAGTTGCAACAAAATACTTTCTGTTCAAAGGGAAGCTGGAGCATGCTCTGGGAAGTGTTACATACAGTATACTGTACAACAAAAAGACTTAAGTTTTATATGAAAAATCTTTTAATTATCTGGGTTTTGACTGGATACAAATACTGGTATTGGGTAGGATTGAAATTATATTCTGGATTTTTCAGAATGTTTGCTGTACATAAGGCTTTTTAATATAAGTGCAAGTAAAAGGAAATGTACTATTCCCACCTTTAACCTTACACAGAAGGTTGCATAGTTGCATGTGCTAGCATTGTAATCTAAAATCAAAGTAGCATTCAGTACCAAATGTTGCATATTTCTCAGAGGCGTATACCTCAATGGTAGCTTCCAGTAAAGAGTGTATTCATGTGCCCTAGATTGGTAAACCCTTGAAACTAAGAGACAAGACAGCATGACACTTAACATGATTTGGGAGCAGCTGTCACAATATTTGTCCAGACTTAAAAATAGGAACGTCATTCTGGCATCACAAGTAAAGGTTTAAAAAAAGGAATAACTTCACTCGTTATTTGGCAATAAATGCAAGTATTACAATTTTTTAAATTGGTAATAATGTGGGCTTCAGTCCAATCTCATGCACTTTGTTTTTGCTTTAATTTAAAAAAATTTTTTTTAAAAAAGACTGTTTCCAAACAAGGTGGTCTAAATGTTACAATAGGCAGGTGCAACTTGCATGTTTTTCTTCATCAATACTGTGACTAAATGGCCACATAACCTTGAGAAGCCAACGCGATTGCAGGGAGGAGCGCACATTTCAACCGTGAATCTAGTCTCCTGTAAGGCACTTTGAGCAGGGCTGTGTGGATTCATACAAAATGGAAAAAAAAAAAATCACAGATTCACAATCTTTTGGAGTTAAAAAATACTAGCACTAAACAGAGTATTTACGGCAAGATGAGAAAAACTTAGACTAAAGACATGTCTTCATTTTGGCCTCTGGGTGCTGTTTCTGCAAGTCTCCAGTGGCCACTCTCCAAGTCGAATAGCACATAAATTCACAGCAATTGTCATCAATCATGAGGGTGTGAGGGAATGATTATCCTCCTCTTATTTATGTAACTTCATTACCCAGACCTCTGTTCAACAGATCCTCGTGGAAGGCCATTTAATCCAGTGACCAAGTGAATGAAGACTGTCCACATTAATAAATAAATACATGTCATGACACACAAAATGACAGAACAAAAGGAAAGGAGAGCTCAATCCTGTTCAAGCTAAGGATGGACAGATGGTCTGAGAGATGACAATAATGTGGCGAAATATCATAGAACAAAATGCTATGCAAAATCTGCCCTTCCAAATTCAGGGATTATCATTTTTTATTTATTCCACAGTCTTGCTGGCAGCAGGTGCCTTCTCAAAGTTTACTGGGTGACAAGGCTTTTGACCCTTCAGGTTGATTTCTCTCCGGGGGCAGGAATGCCTACAGTATTTGGCTTTCTCAGTCTCCCCAATAAGTTAGGCTTCAGCCATTGTACTGCTGCTGATAACGTCTGTTCAACTCGCGCAGCTCCTTTTCCCGAACGCGACGAGCTTTGTTGGATTTGGTTGAGCGACTGGAGCGCGTGGACTGGGCTGACTTGGTGCTGTGGCAGCGAGATGACGCCCGCTTCAGCAGGTTCTGAGATATACAGCGTTGCAGGTTCTTCATGGAGGAGGCAGCCGCCATGCTGACGATCCAGGGGTGCTTGAGAGCCTGGCCGGCACTCAACCGCGCGCTAGGATCCACCGTTAGAATCCTCTCCACAAAGTCTTTGGCAAGGTTTGACACACTGGGCCACGGCTGGGGGAAGAAGACAGACGACATTACCTTAAGTGAAACTTAAGTCAAACTCAGATAATAGCAAAAATATACACTGACGATGTGTATACAGACACCCGTTTAAAATTAGAGGCGGATCGGCCTACAATATACAAGATTTTTTTAACGCTGGAAAAAAAGGCAAATGGCGGACGACAGAAGGGTACCCACGCTGCAGACAGATGACAAAGAACGGACACTCAATTTCTAGAAAAATAACCAGCTCTGGTGATCAGTCTACTTTCATGGAGGACTACAGAATTCTCATAATATTAACTGTTGAGATGCTGCAATTCCCAGGATTTGGACAATTGGAAATTTAAAAAAATGTACAGAAATGATTGATTATCTCAATAATTAGCGATTACTTTGATAATTGATTAGTTATCAATTAATTATTGTACCTCTCGTTCAAAGCACATAAACTATGAATGTGCGCCAAACAAAACTGGTGATGTACAGATTGATTATATCAGATTACAAGGTTTTACAAGTTGTTGCACCTAATTGCTCTTCTTGCTGCTGTACACAGCAGAAAAGATCCAAAGTAGCTGCTATATTTAACATTCAATTATTGACTTCAATGGAAACTTTATATCTTTACATGGAGCATTCAATTAAAATTGCTGGTAAATGAAAAGGGGTGGCAGTAAGCTCAAGTCTGTAATATCTACTGCTAAGCAACAAGGACCCGCCACAAACAAAAATCATAGAAGCTGGAGGTGACTGTGTACTGGTAGATCAAGTTTGTGACTTGAACACAGTGGAAATTACCCGCGTGCAAAGCACAAAACCCTGGGTCCTAAAATGGCTCAGCTTCAGAAAACAGATGAGCCGTGATTAGTCGTTACCTGAGCCCTGAGCAACTGTGATGTCATTCAGTCGACCAAAGTGACAAAATGGCCGCCCCCTGAGATGGCTAAAAACAGGTGGATTTTGCTGCTTAATTTAAAGTCCACAAACGCAATACTGATCAGAATGCCTTATTTCAACCAGTAGGCCTGCATTGAATATACTCTTGAAAAAATAATGTTTAGGTTGACTTGACTTTAAAAACCATTTGAATCCGTTTCATAAAAGAAACCACAAGGTATCTTCACAAATCCATTCACTTTGCCACATCACATATGGCTGTAGCGTCGACATACTCAAGATAGGGTCTATTTACTAGGGTGTAACGGTACACTTGGGTGTATTAATCCGTTTCCGTATGTCTTGTTCGGTCCGGTTCACTTATTAGCGCTGACTGTTTGCATGTGGGAGACAAGAGTGGCGGCACAAAAGACGAAGCCAGAGCTCTAAGGTGCCCGCGTACACTGCGGTCTCCTATTTGGGAACATTCTGGCTTTCCTGTTCCCTATCGCCGATGGGGAAAGGTGCGTGGATAAGTCCAAAAGTTGTGTGGCGACATTGCTACATGAAATGAAAAAAAGGAAAGAAAGAGGAAAGAGAGAGAAAGAGAGAGAGAGAAAGAGAGAAAGAGAGAAAGAGAGAGAGAGAGAAAAATATTTATATTTTGAAAAAAATGACATTGCGATTTTTGGGGGGTTTGCCATATATATTGCGATATTAAAAATAGAAGAATTATCACCAGATGGCTTGAATAGATTTGTTTGGGAATAATTTGGTTAACTCACCATGACATCATTGTATTCATATAATATCATTTAATCCAGACTAAGGATTAATGTAAAAAAAAGGTATCACGGAGGCCGTGGCTCTGTACCATAATAGATTATTTAACATTGTATTTCACACTTCAATGTAAATAGCAGCTAAATATTAAACATATTTTAAACAATTTTTTTTTTTATAAAAGAGCAGGTGCATTGCTCCCTTGAGTGATTTCAAAAAATAGAAAATAAAAAACCTCTAAAGCAGAAGCAGATTTATAAACATAACATATAGAACATATTTAAACTAAACTATATTGTTTTTTTTCATCACAAAAAGTGTATACATGTACTGTAATGACAACTTGTCTTTAACTTGAATACTTAGATGTGTCATAGTCATAGGCTGTTGCTGCTGAGTGCTTAAAGATTTCAGTGTCCTAATAATTTACAAAATCAAGAGATCTTTATTGTTTATTGTATTTTTTAGTCTGGTGTAATTTCTTAGAATATCACCCAAATAGTTCACTTTTATTTATCTTTTCTGAAGAATATACCGTTTACTTGTCATTTTTTCAAAATAAACACTTTTATTTTTTAAAAAGTGTTTTTTTTTGGTCCCGAAAATATACCGAACCGAAGTTTCCAAGAAACCGAACATAAATTGTGAGTTAGCGTACCGTTACACCCCTAATATATATATATATACACACACACACACACACACATACATAAATACATACATATATATACATATATATACGTATTTCAACCCGCCCGCAGCCTCTGGCATAACATTAATAATGGGCGGCCCGGCAGTAGTGTTGACCACAATCCAAAATAAAAATATAAAAAAACAATTTTTTTAAAAGCTGTTTTATATTTAACCGCCAGAGGGGAGCAGACGTGTGGCTGCATTCTTGGGTGCTTTCGGAAATATGCTTCAAGCACATTCTGCCTCTCCGAAAACACCACTCTCATGTTAGCTGTCAGAGTGAACACCTTGCTGCATGACCTTTTGTGTGGCCCTTTTCAGGCCATTTCTAAAAGACAGACTATAGTGGAGAAAAAGAAAGTTGACAAGTGCTTCCAGGACAAGTGGAAATTGGCAGATTTTTTTTCACTGAAATAAAAAACAATTGTGTCTACCTAGTTTGCTTAGAGACTGTGGCTGTTATCAAGGAATTGAATATCACGGGTCACTACCAGACAAAACATGCAAACTACGACAAGGTGACTGCTAACAAATGCCGTGAAAATCTTAAGCAACTTGAAGCTGAATGGTCGGCCCCACACACATTTTCACCAAATCTGGCCCTCTTTGCAGAAAGTTTGGACACCCCTGTTCTAGATATTCTAAAATGGTATTCTCAAAATTTAGCTTTAGTTTTTTAGGGGAAGAAGATGAGAAATTAAAAAAATAAAATAAAAATAAAAAATGTAAAAATCAACCAAAGAGCTCACCTAAAACCAATAAAATTGTCACTGTCCAGTGAAAAGCTTGTATCTCCAAATTTTAGTTTTCTTCTAATTAGATAAAAACAAGTAATACGTATTGCTTTTCTGATCAAAAGCAATACACATGCTTTTCACTGAGACATTACAATATAATAATACAACAAAAACAACATCAACTTGTGGACTCAATCACTCTCCGATACCAGAAACAAATGGGTCCACGTTGAGCCATGTTACAGCAAAGATTTCTGGCAAACATACAGTGAGGATTCCCCCCCGCCCCCCGCCCCCCCTCCAAATATTGAAAAAAAAATGTGTAAATGTGTTGCTTGGCGACTCCTCACCTCTCCAGAGAAGCTGTACTTCCCCTTGAGGATTTGCCGGTATAGCCTCATACGGTTGTCATCTTCAAAGGGCATGGTTCCACTCAGCAGGATGTATGAGATCACCCCCAATGCCCACATGTCGACGGCATTGGTGTAGGGTTTCCTCACCAGGATCTCAGGGGCAATGTACTCAGGCGTGCCGCAGGTGGTCTTCATCAGACACTCGTCTCCCTTCTTCCTGCTGTTGGCCAAACCAAAGTCGGTGATGATAATCTTCGAGTCGGCGCCGGGGTGGTAGTACAGCAGGTTTTCGGGCTTCAGGTCTCGGTGCGTGATCCCCAAAGTGTGGAGATACTTGACGCCGTCCAGCACCATCTGCAGCACCCGGGTGGCGTCTCGCTCCGTAAAGGAGCCGCGAGCAATGATGCGGTCAAACAGCTCTCCTCCGGTGGCCAGCTCCATGACCATGTAAACGCGCTCGGCCGTCTCAAAGACCTCCATTAGCTGGATTATATTGGTGTGGCGAACTCGTCGAAGAACGCACAGCTCGGACTCACAAACCTCCCTTCCTTCCCTGTACCGGGTCTCGATCATCTTTATGGCGTACGGCTGCCGAGTGCTCTTGTGCTCCACGCGGACAACCCGGCTAAAACTCCCTCGGCCTATCAAAGCTTTGATGTCGTACTTGGCTGTGACTCGCGGGTCAAACTTGGCTCGGTATTTGGCCACCTTTTTCCGTTGAGGGTCTGGCACCTCAGATGGATTTTTAGGGGTTTGGGTGGAAACGACAGGAGCGGAAGCTTGTGCCTGTGGAAGACATGGGGAGGTGGAGCCTGCCTTGTCGCCTCCCCCACCACCGGCCTCACCACTCTTGCTAGCCGTGCCATCTCCTCGAATGAAGTGCTTATAGATGTCTGTTTGACGGGGTGGATCCACCTGGAATAAAATATACACATAAAGTCAGTCCGATGTTAAACATACACAACAGTACAGTAAAAATGGGGGTCGAATATGCAGGTGTTCATTGCAATTCGCATAACATACAGAATCACCCTCATCTGCCATTGCGACATGAATCCCACCACCACACTACTTTCTTTAGTGTGTTTTATGAGACTGTGTTAGACTGAAGCTATAATGGATAACCATTTAATAATTCATCAAAGTCTGAATGGTTACATTTATGTCTGTTTAAATATCAGCATATTGTCAGAGGCACTTCAGGCTCTGACAATTGCAATGTCGTCCATAATAATGATTTATTAATCCGTCCTCGTTGCTCACAATTGAATTTCAGCATGGTTGACAATGGTGATAATGAACTTGGTTTTCATAGCGCTATTGGTGCTGTAGATGTGACAATACGGTTACAATTACAAATTAATTTAGAACACTGCGCCGTAGAGCTGGCCGATATGACGATGTACATGGTGACAACGATAGCAATGAGTATTGTGTAATTTTTATCATGCTTACCGTCATTTGTCAGCAAACTTTATAAGATTGTCAGAAAAGCTTGATTTGCCGGACAAAAGCTTTCGCTGCGCAATTTAATGCCAAAGAGTTGCCACCAGGTGGCAAACTCACACGTATGGTGCAAAATTAAATCTAAGAGTCAATGAAAATTAATAAATAATGAGGTGGGTGAACACAAATAATGAATATTACTGTTTTGGGGAAAAAATGAACTAAAAGTACCAGAATTCTTAATTAATATTTTTTTTTAAATGTTTTAAAAAAAGGCAAACACTGTGGGTACTCCTTCGAACTACACAAGCAGAGAAGTTTGCATTTTGAGCCTCAGCAAAACAGAGAACAACATCACTAAGAATCACAGATTTTAAATTGCTCCTTTTATTCAACGGTGGTAACCGTCCCAAAAAGGTAGAGCTGGGCATTTTACTAAAAATTTACGATCCATCCCTTCCGCCTACAGCCGGGTTCCTTTCCGCCGTCCGTCTGTCTGTCTGCCTTTTAGTTGTAGTTTAGTTGTCTGTCCAGACCAAATAGTAATCGCCTATAGGCCAGTCCAACTATCATTTTAAACGGGCTTCTGTTAGCGTTCCTGACTACCAACTTTGACAAACAACTATGTAAAAAAATAAATGCAATAGAAATAGATTTTTCAGATTAATCGAAATAGCCATCTGATTGTTAACTTGACAGCGAGGGAACCGGGTACAGCACACCCAGCGTTCATGTTCATTCAATAGGCTTGAGTTCAACGCAGTGTTGTAGCCACCTTTCACGGCTTGGTGCAGTTTGCTACTCCCCGGTGCCCAATCTCCTCTCGTCTCTCCCGAAGGTTGACCACCAATAATAAAGCAGCATTATTTTTTAAATTGTTTTTGTTGTTTATATGAACACACTCTTAATAAGGCAATGCCATCTAAGAAGAGTGTCGAGCACCATGACATTTTTTAACAACCATGACCCCCCCCTGCACTTAATCAAGCCAATTTGGTCAAAAACCCATTTTAATAAAATTGCTAAGTTGTGTTTATTGTTATTAACAAATATCATTTATCATGGCCATATTTGATTGTGTCATCAATAAAGACAAATCATTAGAAGCACTTCTAAGTTCAATGCAATGCAGTTCTACACCGGTGCTGAATGAAACTAATGAACAACTAATGTCTTATTACAATTCTCTTGACAGTTTAAGGAAAGTTGCATCAGTTTATTGTTGGTTGTGCAGCTGTACCTAATCAAATGTCTCGTGAGTGCAATTTAAACGATGCCTTTTACTGACCTTTTTGACCAGGTCCAACTGAACATCCCCTGGAGGCTCAGGGAGGACCTTACTGTTCCTGCACCCCATCACATAACTCGGGGACTCAGCCCAGCCAGCCACGCAGGCCACCAAGAGCCCTGCTTCATCCCAGCATCAGCCGACTCAACGTCGTCCAAGCTGTGTCCCGACTCAGAGTTCATGAATGGAGCTGTAGTCCCAATCAGGAGTCTGATCTGATATTGAATGCATCAGATCCATCCACTAATGCAAAACGTCCAGGATTTCATTACTGCGATATCACAAACATGTAGGACGTGTCTCCTCCCTCCAGCAAATATGTTATCTCTCCATGTCACAATTGATTGCTTTGGCTGAAATATCTGCACGCAGTCATTGCGCCTGAAGATTAGATTTGACGTCCATCCCTGACAGCCTAATAGTTTGAGCACTTCAGATCAAATTGCATGGATCAGCGGGGAGACTTGAGACACAAACTCCACTGACAAAAGGAGGGAGCAAAGCACTGCGGCATCCAAAATTAAACTTGAGATGAGCTGCCTTTAGGACAAAGGCAAACTTTGATAAGAGTTCCCACTGAAAGAATGCATTACTTTACTCCATTGGAAGAGGTCGCAAGGTCAACATCAGTATCTTCAAAGGCAAAGCTGTAGAAGTGAAGATGAACACTGTAACGTAGAACATAACACTGTTAACAACACCACACAACATGAGTCTATCAGTTTACACAAACAGTGTCTGCTTTAAAACCGTTAAAAATGTATGTCACCCTGCTAACATGCAATAATTCTACTGAAAATAATGACATGTATGTGTATATTCTACAAGTGGAGACCACATGATCTATAAACATTGTCATGCTACTTTTGTGGGAAAAAAAGTCCAAAAGTTCGTTTAAACTGGGCAGTCAGGCCCTTCTGATGCTCAACTTGCCGCAAGCAAATTAAACTAAAACTCAACATTTCAATGCAATTGGTCAGTGTAGCGCATCTCGCTCAGGCGTCCACACTCAACGCTGACGTCATATTAAAAAAACTAAAGTTGATTCTCACCTTATTCGTGCTGAATAGCGATGGAGAAGTTGAGTAGGCTAACTAGCAAGCTAGCAGAAGGGCAGGACTCTCAAATTTGCCAAATCCAGCCTCCTCGCCCCACTATCACTCAGCTGGCCTCTCCATTTTCAACTCGCTAACTTTTTAAATTCTATCTTCAAGATGAAGGCGTCAAAGCTCCTCAACACTGTGAGAACGACGGTCAGACTCAAATCCGCGTTTGGCGGTGTCCTTCGTATACGTTGTCAAGTTTAAATTTATCATTGCAAACTTTCCTCGTCGGATGTTTTTCTGGTCGGTGTTTGTCAAGCAGGACCACCTTCTCTTCGCCAGGATACTTACAAACGCACATACTCATTTATTCCGCTTGGTATTTTCAAAGTAAAGTATTTTGGAGGGCATTACGGTAAAGCAGATGTGGAAAACTCTGCCTGTAAGTACAGATAAGGTTTGAGAATAAGATGCCCTGGTAAACGAAAAAAAAAAAAAAAAAAAAATATATATATATATATATATATATATATATATATATATATATATATATATATATATATATATATATATATATATATAGAGAGAGAGAGAGAGAGAGAGAGAGAGAGAGAGAGAGAGATAAATAGATAGATAGATAGATAGATAGATAGATAGATAGATAGATAGATAGATAGATAGATAGATAGATAGATAGATAGATATATTCAACTCTTCTACTTAACTAAAAGTAAAAATGTGCATAATATTAAATGTACTAAACACAAAATGATTTTTTTAAGTACATTATTGCAGCTAGTTATGAGTCAGCAAATCCAATCCATCAATCAGAATCTCAACTACAAATGACCTTTCTCCATTTGCTTCTTTTTTACAATATGTGTCATCATCTGCAGAGGTTGATAAAATTAAAAAGCCTGTATGGACTAGAGATTGCTTACAGATGTCTGTTTTCAAATTTAAGGAGTAAAAACTTACTCAAGTAAATGAAAATTGGCTTAAGTACTTGCAGTAAACGCTTTGACTTATTTCTTCCTGTCCTTACATCCAGTTGTAAATCTAAACTTGTTTACTTGTATACTTCAGCCTGTCCGGTCGACCATCACCTCTTCCTGACTCCAGCTTGCTGTAAAGCTGTAAATCCTTACTTGTTTATAAAAAGCGGCTGGTCTCCCTTGTTCTTTGATGTGTCACGTCCACTTTCTGTCCTATCTTTAAATTAAAAATGTGGACAGAAAATAGAGTTAATGGGATTAATAAAATGCTAACATCAGTAGGGGGTGGGGTGGGGGGTTGGGGGGGGGGGGTTGAATGGCAATTGTAATTGGCAATTTTAATCTACAGTACAGTTAGTATCTGTGCCGTGCAATTGGCTGGTGACCATTCCAAACTCCAGCTCTCCATAATGAGAACAAGCCTGCAGAACATGGATGAAGTGGATCGGCCCAATATGAGATCAGATTTTTATCACCGGACCCAAATTCCTGGTGGCGGCCCAAACTAACACATGTTAAAACAAGGAGCAAATGAAACCACATTGCTCGTGAATGGTGATCTACCGGGTATACGTATACTGTAATATAAATCAGGACTAGACAAACTCATAAACCTATAAAAGAAGTGTTTATTAGCCAGTATGGCTACCCATGATGGGTGCTTTTATTTTGAAGACTAGTCACTCAATTTCCGTGCTGAGTTTATTTGCGCATCGCTAGCCTGACGGCGCTCCTCTTCCAACGTCTTTTGTAGGGACTTGACGACCTCCCTCGAGTTGTCTCGACCCCGCTAAGTCATCTCCGTCACTTCCTGGATACAGGGAAAAGGCTTTGCCAAAAGTGCTGACTTCTGTCTTGGAAAAGTACTGGAAATCCGAGAGGCAAGTCATCCTCGTCACGCCAAAGTTCAGGTTGGTGCAGGATGACTTTCAGCTGACCCCTGTTCGATAAGATCCAGTCTCAATTAACACCATCTGACACAATGTATTGATGATGTTGCAGTTCTGTCCCAGAGCTGTCCAGCAGGCATCTGAGTCAAATCCAAACGATATGGAACTAATAAGAAAACGTTTTTTTTTTTTAATTATTATTATTATTCCCTTATGTGGTGGGGTCCCAGAAGAGCTCCATACATAGTATCACCACCCCCTGGTGGTCCATGGAATTTTTCTGTGCTCAACTCAGAGCCTTAATTCAGTGCATACATAGGAGGTATCACTTTTTCCTAGTAGTCGCGTTTTACACTTTAATATAGCACAAACCCTGTGCCAAAGACCCTACTGACATTCTCACTGTCATCCTTACTGTAGGTCTCATAATGTGTGAAAAGTGAAGACTTAGGGTGTTCAAACACCTACAATGCATTCAGAAAGTATTCTCAGCCCTTCGTTTTTAATTTTTTTTTGTGACATTTTGTTATGTTACAGCCTAATTCCAAAATGGGAAAAAATATTTTACCTCCCTCAAAATTCTACACACAACACCCCATTATGACAGGTTATTTTTTATTTTTTGCAAATTTATTTAAGAAAAACAACAACAAAGAAATCATATGTATTCAAAGCCTTTGCCACAAACCACAAAATTGAGCTCAGATACATCATGATTCTACTGATCATCCTTGAGAGGTTTCTACATCTTAATTGGAGTCCATTTGTGGTAAATTCAGTTAATTGGACATGATTTGGAAAGGCACACACCTCTCTATAGGAAGTCCCTCAGGTAACGGTGCATGTCACACCACAAATCAAGCATGAAGTCAAATGAATTGTCTGTAGATTTCAAGACAGGATTGTTTCGAGGCACAAATCTGGGGAAGGGTACAGAAAAAAAATCAGCTGCTTTGAAGGCTCCAGTGAGCACAGTGGTCACCATCATCTGTAAATGGAAGGAGTTCCAAACCAGCAGGACTCTTCCTAGAGCTGGCCACCCTTTATAAAATGAGTAATCGGGGAGAAGTGGAGAAGAGTCAGGGAGGCGATCAAGAACCTCACGCTTCTAGCTCCAGCGGTCCTCTGTGGAGGGATGGGAACCTTCCAGAAGGACAACCATTGCTACATCACTCCATCAATCAGGCCTGTATGGTAGAGTTGCCGAACGGAATCCAATGGCACATGGCAGCCCGGCTGGAGTTTGCTAAAGGCACCTGCAGGACTCGCAAACCCAAAATGTTGAGGTCTGATGAGTCACAGATTTGAACTCTTTGGCGTGAATGCCAAGTGTCATGTTTGGAGGAAACCACGCATCACCTGACCAATGCAGTAATGCTGTGGGGATGTTTTTCAGCTGTAGGAATGGGGAGACTAGTCAGAATTGAAGTAAAAAAGGATTCAGCAATGTACATTTATATTAGGGCTGTCAAACAATTGTAAATTTAAATCGAGTTAATCACATTTAAAAAAATAATTAATCGGAATCAATTACAATTTGAACTATCTTCAAAATATGCCATATATTGTAAATTGTTGCTGGAATGGAAAGATAAAAGACACAAGACACATATATACAGTACATTCAACATACTGTTCATATGTAATGCATTTTTTATTGTAACAATAAATCCTCATGAGATGAAAATCAAAATTTTTAAATCAAAATGATTAACAATCTTTCTGTAGAAAACAGTATTTTTTTTCCACTACAAAAACAAAAACGCAAAAGGGCCTCAGAACAGTGACAGAAATATTTCAAATGTGTGCAAACAAAGCGTGTGTGTGCGAGTGTGATGTACCCACTTGTGGCCCTTGTAATATTCTTAGAATTTATGTTTACAAATGGTCCCTGAAGTGCACAGGAATGTGATTGTCTCATATGACGGGTGAGTGTTATGCTCTGTTCTACTATGAGAGTGAGTGAGAAGCAGTACAGTTATCAGCACGTCGTGTGTTAGATTAACTATCTTTATTCACACAAAACACACACAAGACAGCCCTCTTCTCTACTCATCCTCAGTCGCTGAGGCAAACCAATTTATTCACATTTCTGAGATTTAAAACTGGCCTTTTCTTTCGAAATGCTTCTTTATAATCCCGCGGGCGACATCCGCGATCTGGGGGAAACTGTACGTCACCGTTTGCAATGAGTGCAAATGACTACCTGCTTATTTATTGTTCAATCAGTATTTTTTAAGAATATGAATTCCCCACCCAGAGGGCCTACCTGCTTTACTATTACACACGCACCTGTCCGCTCTGCTGCTCACTGCACTTCTGAGTGGGATTATGCATGGGCAGTCATTCTGCGCATGCAATTACATCAATTACAAAATTTAATTACCGCCCAATAGCGCGATAAGTTTGACATCACTATATATATATATAAATATATATATATATATATATATATATATAAATATATATATATATATATATATATATATATATATATATATATATATAAATATATATATATATATAAATATATATATATATATATATATATATATATATATATAATCTATATATAAATATATATATATATATATATAGAGAGAGAGAGAGAGAGAGAGAGAGAGAGAGTGATAGAGAGAGAGAGAGAAAGAGAGAGAGAGAGAGAGAGATATCAGGGGTGGGACGAGATCCCGTGCTACGAGATCTCGCGGGATTAGAACGCCACAAGATTTGTCGTCCCTGCACAGCACGAGATCTATTTTCTTTTTTCTTTTGACGGTGTTTTGGAGTCCGGTTCAATATAGCAGATGTCCTAAAAGGAGCTGTCACCGAATGCGAACTTCCGAGGCCAAATCACGGAGTCGCTGTTGTGACCGACAGCGCTCGCAACATGCATGTGGCGATACGTGAGGCTGGCTTTGAGCCACTCATTAAGTGCTTATCGTGCAGGCAATAAGTGCAAAGCTAGTGCAGCTGGTCCAAAGTTGACCGCGTATCATGTTTGTTTAGACGTGTTAAGCGTATAGTTTATTTTTTTCACCGATGCTCAACAGCAGCAGCTGCAGCACTTTTGACGTCTAAATAAAGACAGGTCGAGCTGCCCGCGCACAAACGGATAATATGGACGTAATCACTCGCTAGAATAACTCTATGGACATGATGGCTCGCGATCTAGAGCAGTGGGGTGCCGCATGTGCTGCTCTGAGGAGCCCAGAACTACGACGAATTGCAGAAATCTTGACACAGATGCAGTGACGAATTCCTCTTGTTGAAGATCGACTGAGAAACGAGTTGAACTTGACAATACAATACAATTTTAGCGCATTTCATAACAGCTAGAGCTGTAACAAAGCACTTTAAAAACAATACAATTAAAAAAACAAAACAATAAGAGGCAGTGACACATCTATTAATAAATATATCAATTAATATTAACAAATATAAATAAAAATATGAATAAATAAAGCCAATAAATGAACATAAAACACCATATACAATTGAGTTACTGCCCCACGAGCACAGTTGGATTTTGTCAAAGTATTCAGTAAGAGGAAAGATCTCAGCTTTAGCTGTTATTGCAGCAATATTTGAGAGCATGTAACGAAAGTGACTCCTGTTTGCATTTGCACTTTAGAGCTAGATGATTAATTTTCTTGCAATCTCTTTGATAAAAAAAAACATTTTGAAAACTGAAAAAATTACATTAGGTATTTTTTTAAATTCTAAAATTAGCAAAAATCTCGTCTCGTTCTCGCGGACTCATTCTCGTGAGACATCTCTTCTCGTGGGATTTTTGTCTCGTCCCATCCCTAATATATATGTATTAGGGCTGTCAGTTAAGTTAAGTTAAGTGTCCACTCTACGTCTTTAACACTTAGACTAAGAAATGTGTCACACCTCAACATAGCTGTATAATTTTTGTGTAATCACTGCCCCTTAATGTTGCTTCTATTCTATTCTGTTCTATTTTATTCTGATCTATTCTACTCTGTCAGAACATGAATACAATTATCTAAATGATTCACTACAGCAAAGTATGAAACACAAAATAGAATTGAGTGTAAAAATTAGTCATGATTTATATTGGTCAATAAGGGGAAAAAACTTGGGCCGGATCAGTTATAGCCTTTGTCCACATGATGTCACTGTACAGTTAAAAGTCAATTCCAAGGCTGCCTTAACCTGCCATCACTTTTTATTGAGTTATATTTATCAGACTAGTCCTTCACATGCCACTATGATTGTAACAACCTGCTATCACTTAGAGTTCAGCTCATCCTGCTTATGGAACATGGACAACGTAATAAAGAATACATGGCCATGAGTTGAATATTTATGTGAGAGAGTGCACCGGCCTCTCTTAAGGCCGAACGTGGCTTGTGCAGCCCCCTATACATACCGTAGGACACTGCAGACTTCCATGGAGAAGCACTGATGGCAGAGAATTATTAACAGGACAATTTTACCAGAAGGAGAGCCAGAGAGAGGGTAAAATCACATTTTAATGCCAATAAACCTCATTGAATTGGATTGAAGCAGTGAAAATGTGGGTGGGTGGAGGGGGGGGTGGATAGGGGGTGATGATGACAGATGGTGAGCATCAGACGGTGATATAGTAAGGAAGGGAGGGGGGAGCAGGGGCGGGCTGGGAAAACATATTCTTTTATCACACCCGTTTAAATTATAATCTCGTTACATCTTGTTATAAAATTGAAATCCCCATGGACACTTTAGTCTTTCAAAGTGTTATCACACAACTGTAAAGTCATGGGAACAAAGGTCTCTCTCCCCCTCTCTCTCTGCGAACACACTTACTCACTCACACACACTAAAAAATACAACATAATACAACAAAGTCTCCTTGAAAAGCATCACAAAGCCACTTAGAGACTCCACTTCTTCTCAGTGTCTTTACAAACATGAAACAGAAGACTCGTTATCGATTACTACAGGCCCATCTTTCCTTTAGGGAATATTGTGTGACAACTACTCAGACACCACAGGAGATAAAAATATCATAAAATACAGTATGCTGATGATAACAATGGACAAGCTCAGGCCAGCTATTCATATACTATACAAAGGAGTATAATGCTCATTACAGAGATTGTTCTATTTATGTCAGCAGATGCAGTATCTCCCCATCCTATATATTAAAATTGGTCTGGGACTCTCTCTTGCTGTCTGACTTTCAATTGACCCCATCACAGAAGTGGCTCGCATCCCACATTGGGCTGGGTTATCAGGGTAAAATGATAGTTTAAAGACCATTTTACAGTGATACATAGTAAATTTCATAGAATACACTTTATTCTAAAAAGACTTTTTGGTCCCAGTCCAAGCAGAGTAAAATTTACACTTGAGAGAGAATAAAATATTCAGAATACATTTTTACCAAGAAAAAAATTGGAGGGATATTTACTTGGAAAAAATCTAATATATTTGTTTCACTCAGAAATTCAAGTAAATACTAAAGGGGAGTTATTGAGTAAATTTTCCTCACAAAGTTGAGGGATGTAGCCACATCTTCAGGTTAGGAAACGCCACTCGACGACACAAGGCATGCCACTCCTACATAAATTACTAAATCGCAGATGTCTCCAAAAGGAGATCCCAAATGTGTTTTCTGGAGGTATGAGTCTCCCGCCTGGCATCGATTTACTAGCTCACAGGGAGTGATGGCAATTGTAGATGGCAATTTTAATCTACAGTACAGTTAGTATATGTGCCCTGCAATTGGCTGGTGACCAGTCCAAACTCCAGCTCTCCATAATGAGAACAAGCCTGCAGAACATGGATGAAGTGGATCGGCCCAATATGAGATTTTTATCACCGGACCCAAATTCCTGGTGGCGGCCCTGACTAACACATGTTAAAACAAGGAGCAAATGAAACCACTTTGCTTGTGAATGGTGATCTACCGGGTATATGTATACTGTAATATAAATCAGGACTAGACAATTTTCTCACAGTAGGAGTGGCATGGGTTGGCTGAGATGGTAGCGTGGCCGTCTCCCAATCTGAAGGTTGTGGGTTTGTTCCTCAACCCTTGAGTGACATTTTTCTAAATAAACTAATATTATGCAAGTAAAATTTACTCAAAAAGTCTGTGTTAAATTTACTTACTTACTTACAAAAAAAAACAATGTTACTTTCTGGTATCAGGTATCAGCAAGTGAGTGCAGAACCTGTGTCTGTATAGCACTTTTTAAACGTGTAAAGCAGTACACAAACAGATAAACAAGCACAATTGAAACAAATGTTAAGAGCAGGAAAAGGATTAAGGAACAAAGTGAAATCTAATAAAGAATAGTGAGCCTCAGACAGGTTGGAGAAGAAGGGAAAGTGTTTTGCAAGCAAATACAAAAGGAGATAAATGAAATTCAAACAAATTTAAGAGACAAGACTGAATTACAGCCCGAAATAAGGAGAACTTTAAAGTTACTGTTGAAGAGAATTCAACAGAGCTTGTGCTGGCATCTTTGGTTTTGTAGACAGATTATCTGGCCTGCTATCAGTGGTCTGAAATGGAGCAAGGGTTGAGGTCATGTAATGCGGTGTAGGTAATCTGCCCTATCTTGTCATTGATTCTGGATTTCATCAGGTTCCTGGTGGGGCCGATGGCTGGTTATTGCTGCTGGGGACATCGATGGCGGCATGTATTGAAGGAGTTAAGGAAGAAGTAGATCAATTAGTGTGTAAATTAATTAGCCCAGTTCAAACAGTATAAGTATTGGATCTAGATGGAAGACATTTCAAGGTATCGTCTCAAGTGACGATCATGAAGTACAGATGGCTGTTATAAATGATTAGATATGCCAGGAGTACATCAAGGTGTCATCTGTGTAACAGAAAAACACTATCTCTGAGAAACCACTACAGAAATGTCAATGAGGAAGCATGTACAGTGAAAACACAGTGGGGAAAAAACAACTACCTATTTGATAGTGTGAGTGATAGCAGTGTAGCACCAGAGATGTGTATATATAGGCAACTGAGGAAAGGAAGCTCCTAGAGCACAATACTGGATTATATATATGTTGAATCTCAGAGAATGAAATTGCCTTGGCGCTTGTGGGTTGACTAATGTATGCATCATTGAAGATAGTGTATCTCTGAATAATCATCTCCAAAGCAACAATTGTAGTTTCACCCATAAAGTGACCAAAGAAGAATTCTTTAAATTCTTAATTTTTTTTTTTTTTTACTAACAACTTTCCTTTTTGGAGGTGTAGAGAAACCAAGTCAATTTTGGATGAGTGCAATTAAGATTACATTACATTAGCTCAAGTCAGCTAGATGTATATCACATTGGTGTTTACTGACTCTATGCTGACCAATGACCATGTTCGCATCCCGGTATTAAGGTGAAGTACTTCTTTAGGCATGATGATAAACCAAACAAGAGTAATTACGCATATTTACCGCAAGTGTACGGTTATTGAGAGACTATGCTACAGAGGTATAATTTAAAATTATGCAGATGTGCCAGACAATGTTGTTCCACTAATGTTCCAAAGGCGCAGCTCCATCGGTTGTAGCTGGTGGGTGAGGCAAAGTTTTGTGATATCAGGTAATGAATTTCTTGCAGAATACTATCTTCCTTTAAAAATAAAAAATAAAATAAAAACAGTACCATCTAAACTTGCATGCAGGTAATAGTTTTTCAGTTGCATGATTTGTTTGGCACAAGGCACATCTGTCTTTTTATACACACACAAACACACTGCAAATGTCAGTGTGGAAGGGAACGCTTACTGGGGTCTGCTCCTCAGGGACTTCATTGCTGCCTCCAGCCTACTGCACACGGAAAAATCTCGTTGCCACATTTTCGCTATAAAAGCCACACTGCAGTAACATGTTCAGCCATAGTCTTGTTGAAACGATCCAGATTGTCCTGGAAAAAGATGTTGCTTTCTCATTGCGAAGTCAGTATATTTATATAAGCATGTGTGCGTTACATTAATGGTGCCTCGACAGATGTGCAAGTTACCGAATGGAGGTTTGACTTTTCAACTCATGATGATAGATTTTTAATTCGTTCCATAGCCATAGGAAATTGCATTTAGTCTCAATGTCACATTTATGATTGTGATGATCACAAACTATTTGCTTCTGTTTTACTTGTATTGCTTACAGTAGAATCCCTGACGGTAAAGTGTTTGAAATGTCTGACTTCTGTGCAGATAGGAAGGGTTCAGTTCCCACTCAGTGATAGTGTGAAAGTAAGTGTGAAAGGTTATCTGTCAATGGGGTAGTCTCCAGCAACCCCGAACAAGATCAAAAGGATAGAAAATTAATGGAGAGATAGATTGTTACTTACTACTGTGATCGAAGTTGATGGAGAATAGGATGGGTTGGAAATAAAACGTCAAGCAAACATCGCAGGCAGTCTTTTCAAGAAAGGATGTAATAGATCCACAGCAGTGTCCTAACTTGTTAATTTCCATTAAAAAAAATCCATATATGGTTTATCCCAGTTGAAACAATATGAACAACCTAAATTTCTTGAAAAAACTATATTATATATTACCAGCAGAGAAATAAGCACCAATTTAACATTTGAACTGGAATCCATGTGCAATTCTCAAATGATTGTTTACATGGTATGGCTCATCATGGCTTGGGGAGACATACGTGGCTTGAATGCTTATGCTCAGCACGCGAGCAGCTGAGGCTGAAGAGAAGGGTAGAAAACCAAGATAAATCCAATTTGGATGATATTGCCTTAGGACTATATTCCCATTGACATTACCAAGGGAGTGTAGGATTTGTGGTCAAGTATGACAGTCATGAAAGCATCCTCTGAATCAGATACTGTCCAAACTAAGTAGGTGTCAGGGGTGCACTCTTGTGCAGAAGAAGGAGATCCATATATGAACCATGGACATACCTATATTCCCCAGACGTCCAAGCTAGAAGGAAAAAATAAAGTGGGCAGGGAACTTGCCTCTTGTCACGCCTCTCAAATTCCAATAGAAGAGCATAATCTTATGTTCGGTATTTCAAGAAATTAAAATAATAAATAAATTAAATATTTAAAACAAGGTTATGTATTCATTAGACATAATGATATCATGGCATTCCAATCATCTGAGCAATTTTCCTAATGTCGAAATCCTCTGGTGATTGAAGGCCTTCTGTAGGAACTGAGAGTAATGCAACCACAAGATATAATGTGTAAACAAATTATGCCAATGGCATTAGTAATAAATGACAGTCAGTGTAATACTCAAAGTGTCAAGGTCAAACAGAAGCACCCAAAGACCAGCACACAGCATACAGTAACTACACCACTGCAGTAATATTGAACTGATACACTGCAGTCCAGTAATGTGTTTTACATCCATTCATTCCAGCTCTTTTAATGACTGTTAAATGACATCATTACACAAATGTTTCCTCATACTACGCCCACCAAAAACATGCTGTACACTGACTTGAAGTACTCTCTACTTTATGCATACAATACATATTCTACAGAACAGCAACCTCGTCATTATAAGGATAGGTGGCATGTATGTTTTACATATAAAAATATGTACAAATCTCCTTGGGCTATATTTGAATATTTATATATAGAATCAAATATATAGTATCATGTAATTTATGAACTTGTGTAGGGAATGCTCAATGTTGCTTGCAGATGAGTACATTAAGCCACACTGCTGTTGGTAGAGTAGCAGTTCATGTCATGGAATAAATTCCCACTCGATAACCGATTTTAAGAATGGATGGATGGATGCAAATGAGAATAATTTGGGGGGAAAACCACAAATGCAATTCTATGCGAATTAAAAAAAAAAAGTGCATACTTACTTGTTACTCATCAGTGTTTCATTGATGCTTGTTGCGTTTGGAAAATACAAATACTACAAAACACAACAAGCCTGGGGTGAGCTTCAGCTTTGAGTGATAATTACATACAGGTCCATCACTGGCACTGCCCCTTTCACTTGACATGCTGTCATTTCAGCATTTGTTGAGTCAAAGCCATGCTTGCAATGATGACCATGAGGAATTCCCTTTTCTGGTCCAGTATGACTGTGCCGAAGTGTACAAAGTCCTGTTTGTAAGTGCTTTGTGTAGGAGAACTTAACCTCATTCCCATCAAACACCTTTGGGGCGACCTCTACTTAAAAAATGCTATTCTGAATGAATTAACAACCCATCCACACATCCATCCATCCTCCCTCCCTCCCTTGCCCTCCGAAGGAGCAAGCCCCCACATAACGGTGACAGATGTCCAGGTTAGAAAACAGCTGGAGAAAATACATCATCACAAGGCTGCAGGACCGGATCAAATTAGTGCTAGGGTCCTGAAGGCTTGTGCCTACCAGCTGTCTGCCATTCTGCAAAGGATCTTCAACTTGAGCCTGACGCAGGAAAAGGGGCTGTTACTATCGAAAACCTCTTGTATGGTTGCAGTACCAACGAGAGCCACCTCATCGGCCTCAACAACTATAGACTGGTGGTGGTGATGTCACATGTCATGAAGGCAATGGTGAGACTGGTACTGGCCCATTTGTGACCACAGGTAAAACCTGCTCTAGTCTGGACCCTCTGCAGTTTGCCTACCAGCCCCATGTTGGCGTGGATTATGCTGTCACCTACCTGATGCATCATGCTTACTCATACCTGGATTATAGTTGAGGCACTGTGGGGGGCCATGTTTTTTTATTTCTCCAGTGCTTTCAATATCGTTCAACCTGATTTTGTTGGAAGCCCATATATTTAATCAGTCTTTCGTCTGTAGTCCGACTTTAGACTATTTTTCGCGGCGAGGCTTCGATGGCCACGGCGAGCGTGGCAAGCAACAGTGGTGAGTTGTTGTTGCCTGTTGCCTGGCGGACAGATTTGAGTGAGGGACCAGGTTGTGAACAGGCTTCCATGGCACAGGGAGTCACTCTTTCTGTTCAAATCTCGGCCAGCCGCGGGGGCTGCTATTGAAGTTTACAGTCGGAATCGCTGACGGAAGCCCGTTTAAAATCAGAGATGGACCGGCCTATTTTTTATCCTCCCCTAATTTTCTAAACGGGTCCATTTGACCCACAACATAACGGCTCAGCTTCAGACAACAGGTCAGCCGTGATTGGTCATTACCTGAGTCCTGAGCAGTTGTTATGTAATTTTCAGTCGACAGAAGTGACAAAATGGCCACCCCCGGAGATGGCTAAAAACGGGTGGATTTAGCTGCTTAAGTCAGATTTCATATTAATCATATTGCCTTGTTTCAACTAGTGGGCTTGCATAAAACATATTCGTAACATAAAAAAATATGTTTGGGTTGACTTCTCTTTAAGTTAATTCAAATACTGTACAGTCACAGTAAGTTATTCAAATCAAATTTATCAGTTGGTTCAGTCACATACAGTAGTACAGTACTGTACTTTATTTTGTTTGACAACAGATGTAGATTTTTTTTAAAGTTAATTTATTATACAGTATTACAAAGTAATATTATTATCATTAAGAGTTTCAAATTGTGAGTCTGTTCCATGGGTACAACCTGGATAATTTTGAGCAGGGTCCCCAAACGTTTTCCTGTGAGAGCCACATAACTTTTCCCTTCTTTGATGGGGGACTTGGGTCAGTTTGGAACAGAATAAATGTGACGATTGCAGGAATGCCGAAACCTAAGCATTTATTGTTTTCCAGGAAGACACACATAACCAAATGTTAATAACCCGTTCTGAGATCTTCACAGAAAAAAAGTCAGCAAAAAAAATAACATTATTAAAGTGGAAGTCAACCCAAACCTATTTTTTTCAATAATATGTTCCCAGCAGGCCCACTACTTGAAACGCGGCATTCTGATTAATTTTCCGTTTGTGTTACATAATTTAACCCGTTGCCATTCCAACCACCCACGGGTGGTTTTGCGGGTTGTGCACGCGGGACATTCACTACATACTGAACAATTTCAAAGCATTCCTGGGTATGTTAGATATGGTTAGAAAACTAAGTTTCCGCAGATTCGAATGATACCAAACATTATAAGATACAATCATATCTGCAGGCTCGGTGAGCATTTAAGTCAAAACAATGCTAACGCACAAAACATTTGCAACTCACCATTTCATCCTCAAATGTTCAACATAATTTCATAATACATCATCATGATCATATTACGTCGACAAGAGTCCAGTAAAAGTATTCCAGTAATATAGTTAGTCCACAAGAAGCCTGACATGCATAAAGCCAGGTTATTAGCTGCTGCAACCGTTACAGGTTGCTATCAGATACATATACATATTACATATGTACATATTTTCCATCGTAGATTGAGGTACCTTCGACAACACACAAGCTTTCAAAACATAGGTTGGAGCTTAGTTTGATTGATTGCTTACTTGATCCAATAAACTAATGTTTCCCATGTCAGAGTTCAACAACAGCCAATGAACATATTCCATGCGTAAATAGTACCACCCCTGCATATGGATGATTCGTCAGTTATGTTTGCAGTCACAACCAAAATTCAACAGCCAATGAAATTCTTAAAAAAAAACATGGAAACTGTTTTCAACAAAAACACCAGGCATAACAGGCGTCAGAGCGCACGTCATATCGTGTCAACTTCTTTGATTTTTTCTGCGTTTTTTTTTTTAATATGGATGTAGGATATGATAGCGCCAAGTCTTACTTTTCATTAGAATTCATGATTGTTGAAGCGTTCCACAATAGCAGCCTTTTCCCCTACGTATGTGAACATGGTTGCAACATGACTGCATGGGATTCAAATGGCACACTTTCGGTTCGCCTGGACATCCCCTTAGTAAAACAGGTGTAAAATGCTCATTTTCTATCGTATTATTGTCAAATTTGAAATGGAATTGGAAGAGCCTTTGAGCTGTAATCCTGTTGTGTTATTTTAGTCCACCACCTAATACAAAATTTTCCAGGCAGATTTTTGGAAAAGAAAAAAAAATTGGCGGACATAAAATCCGCCTTCTCTTATGTATTCAAACTTCCATAATTTAGTGCCAGTCGCACTTACAAAGATTCTGACAGTTGAGGAGAAAAATTCAAAGTGGTTTCTTCAAAACTATGCTGATACTCCAAATGATTCAAGTACAGCTTCAGTTTTACTTTGGGTACACCTTTTTAGGCATTCATTAGCAGCAAAATACACTCATTTTTAGCAATCTCCGGGGGCGGCCATTTTGTCTTCTGTTGACTGAAAATGACATCACAACTGCCCACAACGACCAATCACGGCTCAGATTCAGAAAACAGGTCAGCCGTGATTGGGCCGGCCCGGTCAGGATCATCGACCCCGTGAAGGGCGACCGCTGCCACTGCGGGGTCCCAGCAGCCACGGCAGCTGGGGAGTTCCACAGGACGGGCCAGGCGAATGTCCCCAGAGTCGCTGCCGCATACTGCGCTTGCCAGCACAGAGTGAGTGGAGGGACTGACTGAGAGGAGCAGCCAGTGAGGACGAGCTGCTGTGGTGTGCAACTGCGCCGCAGCTTCGGTGGCAGGAGGGGCTGCAGGCCGTGCACACACATATTCTAACTGTCATACGGGTCGTAGTTTTGGAACCCCTGATTTAGAGTCTTCAATGAGCCTAAAATATATGTGTCATGATTCTGGTCTGTTGCAGGCTTCGGCGGAATTGGAGGGTGTGTCTGTTGATGCCGCACCTGTTGCGCACAAGCAATCAAGGACTTTAAAAGGAATGCTACCACAACGGTCGGATTATTCAACCTTGCTTGCCACTATTGTTCCAAGTGATTAATTTTCTAGACACCATAGACCTTGGTCCTAGTTTTTTTCTGATCGCGAGTTTTTGCTGTGTATTGAGTGTTTTGTTTGATTATTCTGACGTGTTTTGTTTCTTGTAATCAGAGTTTCCTTGTCCTTCATCTGACAAGTGATTTTGCGTTGTTTAGTCTCCTTGCCTTTTACAAGCGTTTTTTGTTGTTTCTATTGGCAGGTTACGCCAGTGACCTTGGTTGAACTGTAATTTTTTTCTGTAAATAAATTTTCTTAAATCTACTTTTTCTCCTTGTCTACGTTTATGGGATCCAACCCGTGCTGCCTGAACAATATTGTTGTTGTTTTTTGCTAATATCATGTGATTTTAAAAAGATATGATGGAAAAAGTAAAGCATTGGGTGTGTAAAACAACAAGAAGTCTTGTGGCTTTTATCTTTTTTTTTTTTTTATGTATCTTGTTTCTTTTTTTTTTTCACCCTATAGATCACCTTCCTTTTACCTAATCCTTTTTTGCTAATATTTCTCCTTTTTGGTTCAACTCCACTTTTTACAGCCCCCTGTCTCTCTCTTTCTGCCGTTCCATGCCTCACTATCTCCTCACACCCTCCCCCCTCTCGATCTACAGCTATAGATAATTCATCAGTGTTTCTCATAGCTGCTGCTTTCCTGCCTACTGTGATTTCCACAGGGACTCTTTCAGGGACTATTCTCACCCAACCGGGAATTAGAGCCAGGGCTACAGAGGGAAATTAATCAGAGTCACCTTATTCCAACCCATAAAAGCCCAAATACAGTACAAAATTCCCTCCCCACCTTTGTACTTTCTCACATGTTGTTGTTTTTATACGTGACTGAGAATAAACACAAACATTAACCGCAGAGACCATGTATCATGAATTTATTTTTTGTTTTTGAATAACCCTTGAATGCTTCCGCATGTTATTTCTACATGTTTGGATGGGTGAAACGCACATAAAATGAGGAGTGGAAGAAAACGAGGAAAACAAGATGGAGCTCAAACAGGAACGGATGATGAAGTCAGTTGTATGGTTTGGTTTCACAATTCAACAGGACACTGCTAAGAGGTACACTGTTTGTATGGTGTGCATGTGTGTGCGTATGCGTGGAGACAGGGAAATTATTGAACAGTGATCGAGTGGTTCCCTGAGTGAACTAGAGGAAAGCTGGGATGCTCATTGAATGTCACCGCCTTCACTTTCTGTACATACTGGGGTAGAGTGTAAGCTGTGCATGCATGTGAGCGTGCATCAGGGCCGGAATCATTTTTAGCCCTGGAGTTTCAAGCCTTACACCTTTTTTTTTCCAGCAGAGAGGATTCCAGTGACAAAGTGACAAAGAAAGTAAAAGCCGCCTTCATCCGATACAACCTTTGACGGCCCGAAAAGATCAACTAAAATAACACACTTGACTGAGCCTGGTTTGTTAAAAAGCGATCAGTAGGAACGGCAACCGTGTCAGGCCGTAAGCATCAAAGTGTGCAGAGCCATTTCGGTCTATTAACTTGAGCATTGCGAGTTCTAAACGCTGGCAACACCCGCCATACAAAACACACTATATATATATATATATATATATATATATATATATATATATATATATATATATATATATATATATATATATATATATATATATATATATATATATATATGCACATTCCCTGGTAAATCTAGTATTGACTTGTAGTGAGTAGGGGCAGTTTAGAAAATGGATAGATGTATGTATTGCTGTTGGAGCACAGTAATTTCCATGTGAAGGAAAAATCATGTATTTAATTTTACTACATTCTCATTTACATGGTTGATACAATAAATACATTAACATATCACTATTATTATTATTATAGAGTAATCATTATATTTATATAATATATATATAATGTGTATATATATATATATATATATATATATATATATATATATATATATATATATATATATATATATATATATATATATATATATATATATATATATATTTCAGTACCTTAGGCGGTAATATTCTTGAGAAAAGGTTAAAAAAATGGAAATTCAGACAAACTGTTCCGGAGGTGAATTTTGATATGTAGGCAGCTCTGCATTGTGTGAGGTTTACAATGTCTTTCTTAATTTAATACAAAACAAGACAACATGTCTGCTCTGATCAAGCCACAGTCATACAGTAGTCCTCAACATTTTTAAAGTGGAAGTTAAATAGAAAATTATCTTTACAATAAGCCCCCACTAGTCTAAACATGGTATTCTAATTAATTCTGTTTTGTGTTTGTGGAATATGAATTAAACAGAAAAATCCACCTGTTATTATCCATCTCAGGGGGCTGCCATTTTGCCTTGTACTGTCGATTGAAAATGACATTGCAGTGCCTAAGTGCTCAGCTTGTGAATGTCACACGAACAAATCCAGAAAACAGATGAGCTAAGAGTGTCATTAAGAGAAACAGTTATACTCTTAGAGGCAGAGAAGAAACAACAATAAACAGTTTTGATATTTATACCGCTAACCTCTGCATTCAAATGCCTAAAATATAGGCTTGGTTGGGAATGCACAAGTAATGTACTGTTACAGTTAAAATTGTAACAGCAGGATAGAAGTGTTTCTGTTCCGTAATCCGTAATATACAACGAACAGAACATCCTGTAAAGAATAAATTACATGGGGGTGTTCGTGAACCCATAGCAAAGCAAGCACTTATTTTAATATCATCATGAACACAATTCTGAACTAGTCTAGTCTCCCACATGAAGAACATTATGTATCTTGTTGCTTCTAATGCCTCTAAGGAGATCTCCTCTAGACTCATAAGTCAAGAGGAGATCTCTTTTGAGGCCTTAGAGATGATAGGGCTCAATTGATTAGAGTCAATGAGAGTAAAGGTTAGGTCACAGCTGGCGTGATAAGGCTTTATGGTTCACATATATGATACGTTCACACAAACATGTCCACACATGCGTGCTAGCACAATTAAACCAAATGCGCATTAAAACACTTCTAAGGCCATGGCAAGCAGTGTTGAAACGCACACAACTGATTGGTGTTCTGAACAACTACACAAATGAGTCTTGTAGACAATTTACTCCAGTTAAGATCATCTCTTAGATCATTTTTGCTCAAAGTGTGTGTCTGAAACTCATAGTACAAAGGCATGGGACTACACTGCTCAAGGTCTGAAATCCTTAAACACACACGCACAAACGCACACACATATATTCTCCTCTTTTCTTTCCTCTATCCTCACTGTCTAACCACTCATTAGTATAACCTTCATTCATTTCTGTTCTTTTCCTCCCCCCTGTGTTCATTCCTCCTTTGCATACTGTATCTTCATAATCTGTCCTTCAAGTTTTCATTTCCCTTCAGAATATTTTTTCTTCTGCACTCAGTTTTTTTTTTTTTGGTCCCCCTCTCCTGCCGCATTATCTCCATCCATTCATTTTCTCTTACAGCATTTACTTTTCAGAAAAGAAATGCTTTAAAAGACAAACGGTGAGGAGTATCAGAAATACTTTTTAGATCACATCTCTCTTTTTCCATACTTTCATATACTTTAATGTTAACATTCAACATTCATTATACATAACATTCAAAACTGTAGCTTGTAGTTTTAACTCAGGACGCACCAGAATGAAAATTCTTGGCAGAAACCAAACCAAACTCCACCCAAAAAAAAAGAGAAAGAAGCACACGCCAATGTGGGGGATGATTTAAAAAGTATATAAAGATGATAATATTATGTTCAATTATTCCTACAATGATTCAGAGGGATTGTCCTCCACTGTTACCATATTTATGAGTGAAATATGATGACCTCAGTTGGAGAACAGTTTCCCTGCAATTTGACAAATCCACCAGAATAGCGTTGCACTACCTGCACTACAATTTAGACTTGGGGAACTATTTTTGTGCCCAGCGCAAGTCCAGTGCAAAGTGCAGTCTAACAGTACGCGTGGGCATGGGGATGTTTGGGGCGACACCTGCGCAGGTACGTAGAAGGGGGCTTTTGCGCCGTTGTGCGTCATTGTGGGAGGGAACGTAGCCAATCTATTTGGCATCCAATGGAAGCGGCTCTCCTCATTCCTTTTAACTTCAGTGCAGAGAGAGGTGCAGAGCGCGGTCTGCATGGCATGTAGATGCAGGAGATTGCCGTGTGCAAAGTACATTTACAAAGTAAAAGGAATTAAAAGATCTCCGCTTGCGGCTGATGTTAGGTTGCCCTTTGTGGACGGGCACTTGCACACCGCCATCCGCTCCTGACTGTGCGACCATGTGTGATTACTGTAAAATGGTAAATGGAGTGCATTATATAACAGTGTATCTATCACAGTGCCTGTCCAAAGAGCTTTACAAAGCGTCACATACGCTTACAGTATTTGCCAACTTAATCTTTTGAACTGGTAAGTGCAGCGAGCGCACGATGGTGGCTGCCTGCCGCTGTCTTAAATTTAAAACGCCAAAAAGTTTTCATTTAAAGTTTAAGATGGTTTACCTTAACCAGAACCCTGTGACACGTTGAAGCCAAAGGTACAATCTTGATGGATTAATGTGCCTCCTAAATACTTGTGGAAACCAAAACCAAGTTGCCTTGTTTATCAACGCTTCTTCTTCGATGTCTTTTTCTTTCACATCTTCTCCGTCTTCTCTTAGTTTCTTGGCGGATTATAGCTCTTTGGTGTATACAACCACCTACTGTACAGGAAGCAGAAAGTGTTTCCATATACAGTTATTGCAGTCCACTCAAGCAACGCTGCTATATTCACCCCATGAACACAAGAAACAGGCAGGGCGTGTTTCTATCAGTTATCAACGAAATGGGCGTCCGTCAGCGATGGACTAAGAGGTCCGTCGGTACTTGACCCAGTCAGTGACGATTACGAAAACCCACTTCCATCAGTGCTTGTAATTTTTTTAAGTTTCTCGTCATTTGTCGTTGGTCAGCAAAATGGGTGTCTGTCAGTGACCGACTGATGGAATTCCCATCAGTACTGACGGAACGTCACGCTGACATTCACACCTACAATTTAGAGCAGTGATTCTCAACCAGCGTGCCGTGTCACATTAGTGTGCCGTGAGAAGTTCATCTGATGTGCAGCGGAAAATTATCCAATGTCAATTATTTTGTCAAGAAATATATATTTTCTAATAAAAAAAACTTATGTTTATGTATGCCAATAGTAACAGGAAAAACAATAAAATGTTCTTCCACTAGATGATAGAAGGCACATAATGGCCCCATATAGCCACTTTTTGTGAATCATTTTGTGTGGTGTTCCGTGAGATTTTTTTCCAATGTGAAATATGTGCCTTAATAAACGTTGAGAAACACTAATTTAGAGTATTTGGAATGTGGGAAAAACTGAGGTACCTGGAGAAAACCCACCCTCCCAGGGGGAACATGCAAAAATCACATAGGAAGGCTGGAGCCCGCGTTTGAACCCATGACCTCTGAACTGTGAGGCAGATAACCTGCTAACCAGTCGTTCGCCATGCAGCCCAAATCAGATCAAACAATCATCATTTATTTTAAACAATATAACATGCCAAATAGTGTGTACTTTTTCAAATCGTCCTACATGCAAAAAATAAAATGTTACCAAAAATCTAACATGTGCATTAATTTTCCATTAATCACTTGGCTTGTATCCATAAACAAACAGCAAGAACATGATCTCCCCTGAAAAGGTGTGTTTGATTTTCATTCTTAATGATACAATAAACCGACAATCCAAGATTCATTTTGGGCTTTAATTTTGATAAGACGCATGAGCTGATTTGTCACACAGTTTAATTTATGCTGAATCATACATAAATAAATCTTAGAGGATGAATTCATGTTTGTCACAATAACTGCCACTGATCTTTATGCCCCCACAACTCCACGATTCACTTTTTATGTTAATTTTCTAGACAATAAAAGTCCTGCCTTATTGTCTTTGTGACTGTAAAACAAAAGAAAACTGTTGCATTTTCATACACACACTGACAGACCCAAAACCATTAAGAAATCCAGCAAGTTATTTAAGGGTATAATTATTTCACACGTCATGTAGCCTAATTGGCTTTCATGTGATTAAACACTCTCCACAGGCTAAAATCCTGTTCTTAGAAGCATTTTGTAAGCATACTTTAATAATCAAAAACCTATTTACCGTATGTAAGTTTTGTGTGTGTGCGTGTTATATATATATATATATATATATATATATATATGCGTGGGTTTTCTCCGGGCACTCCGGTTTCCTCCCACATTCCAAAAACATGCATGGTAAGTTGATTGGATACTCTAAATTGCGCCTAGGTGTGATTGTGAGTGTGGATGTTTGTCTCTGTGTGCCCTGCGATTGGCTGGCAACCAGTTCAGGGTGTCCCTCGCCTACTGCCCAAAGACAGCTGGGATAGGCTCCAGCACGTCCCGCGACCCTTGTGAGGAGAAGCGGTACAGATAATGGATGGATGGATATATACACGTGCCTGCGTGGGTTTTCTCCGGGTACTCCGGTTTCCTCCCACATTCCAAAAACATGCATGTTGACATGTAAGTTGATTGGACACTCTAAAATTGCCCCTAGGTGTGATTGTGAGTGCGGATTTTTGTCTTTGTGTGCCCTGCGATTGGCTGGCAACCAATTCAGGGTGTCCCCCGCCTACTGCCCAAAGACAGCTGGGATAGGTTCCAGCACACCCCGCGACCCTTGTGAGGATAAGCGGTACAGATAATGGATGAATATATATATGCATAAGGATCAAAGACACTATTAGAACAATCTTTGAACACAATATCTATCAGAATGCGTTGTTTCAACTAGTGGGCTTGCATAGAGCATATTCTTGAAAAATAATATGTTTGGATTGACTTTGTTATAACTGGTTGTTTTACGTGATGTATCAGTTGCTCTGCAGTTGCTATGGTCCTTTCATGCTTTGTCCTTTATGATGTCATATAGGCTTGAAGTCTTACAGCTTAAATCTTTGAGTTACACACTGACACATTGTCAGTACGTCCAACCTTCTTGGAGTGAGGATGCAAACTCTTTTCCAGTCATGATCTCTGTTGTTACTTTGTATTTTTCTTGATAAAGACTTTTTACTCTTCAACTTCCGTGTCATATGTGCGAATGTGTCCAAATCCCAATCCTCACATGACAGAACGTACTGACCTGTCATGGACCCAGCATACTCAGACACAATCCCTCAAGCCAAAGACATCACCACCTGCTCCTAAACATCCCTCTACCTCCAATCAGGTAGTGATTGTCTCACCGGGTGCTGCTTTGCCTTTTCACTGGGAACCTCTCGTGTCGCTCCTTCAGGGTTGCTCAAGCCGTCGCAAGGCATGGTCTGCCTCCAACCGCCCTCAGCCTGCTGACCACCCCCAAACCCTTCGTGTAAGCTCTGTCTTTTCTTCCATGTCCCTCTCATCTTTGCCACCTACTTGTCCTAATTTTGTACAGTCCCCTTCTAGTTTAACAGCCGATGTTTTGTTTTTAGACTCTGATCAGACTTTGAAGATGGCCATGATTTGGTTAATATCCTTTCCGATTCTGATTTGACATTGATTTTGGGCTTCCTGCTTTTTCAAGCCCTCCTCAGTTTTTGTACGATGATGATCCCTTAGTTCCCGATTCAGATTTTGACTCTGATTTTGGTTTTCTGAGTCCCTTCCCAAGTCACTATTCAAGCCCTTGTCAATTTTTGTCACATTTTTCTGATGATGATTCCTTAGTGTCCACTCCAGAACACTTTCCATCAGAACCTAGCTTGTGCGCCTGGTTGGCCATTTACATGGGACCCCCGCGAGGTGGCCAACGTAGGCGTCCGAGTAGAGTTTCTGGTTCCTTCTCAGCTTTGTCCAAGTCACATCATTATGAACCTTTACCCAAGCCACTACACTCACCACCTTTTTTGACACCTCGTTCACTGCGTACTTCTTCACCTAGTCCCGTTCATCCCGTTTCTTCTAGTTTACATTCCTCACTATCTGTACTCCCAATCCTTCGTGTCTCGTCTGCATCCCAACCTCTATGGTGGCAGGCTGATGAGGCAGGGCCCCTTCCTGGCAAACTCAGCAAATGCGGGCCCCCGTCCCGATGCCTCAGCAGTGCCAGACCCCCTTCGCGGCACCTTGACAGCTACAGGCTCCCATGCCGCCGGTTCCTCTGCAGTACCAGGCCCTCTTCCCGGCACCTCAGCAACTACAAGCTCTCATGCCGGCTCCTCTGCAGTGCCAAGCCCTCTTCCCAGCACCTCGGTAACTACAGGCTCCCATGCCTGTTCCTCTGCAGTGCCAGGCCCCCTTCCTGGCACCTCGACAACTACAGGCTCCCATGCCAGCTCCTCTGCACCCGGTGCCTCAGGAGTGCCATGCCCTCTTCCTGGCACCTCGGCAACTACAGGCTCTCATGCCGGCTCCTCTGCAGTGCCAGGCCCCCTTCCCGGCACCTCAACAACTACAGGCTCCCATGCCGGCTCCTCTGCAGTGCCAGGCCCCCTTCCCAGTGCCTCAGCAAATGCGGGCCCCCGTCCCGATGCCTCGGCAGTGACAGGCCCCCTTCCGGGCACCTCGGCAACTACAGGCTCCCATGCCGGCTCCTCTGCAATGCCAAGCTCTCTTCCCGGCAACTCGGTAACTACAGGCTCCCATGTCGGTTCCTCTGCAGTGCCAGCCCAGCTCTCTTCCCGGCAACTCGGTAACTACAGGCTCCCATGCCGGCTCCTCTGCACCCAGTGCCTCAGTGGTGCCAGGCCCTCTTCCCGGCACCTCAGCAAATGCAGGCCCCCATCCTAGTACCTCAGCACCACCAGACTCTAACGCTCTTATGGCAGTGCAACTTCTGCGGCTGCCCTTGAATTCTGCTACGACGGCGCAAGGCCTTCGGCTGCTCTCTGATTCTGCTCCACCGGCGCAAGGCCTTCGGCTGCCCTTTGACTCTGTTCCGACGGTGCAACCTCTGCGGCTGCCCTTGGATTCTGTTACGACGGCTCCGGCAGCGCAACCTCTGCGGCTGCCCTTGGATTCTGCTATGATGGCGCAAGGCCTTCGACTGCCCTCTAATTCTGCTCCAGCGGTGCAAGGCCTTCGGCTGCCCTCTGACTCGGCTAGTTGCTTGGTGCTAGTTGCAGTTTGTCAAAGTTGGTAGTCGGCAATGCTAACAGAAGCCCATTTAAAATGATAGTCAGACCGGCCTATAGGCGATTACTATTTGGTCCGGCTGGACATAATGGAGCATAAACGGACGGCAGAAGGGTATCCCGACTGTAGGTGGAAGGTGATAAACGAATAACCACAAATGTATAGTAAAATGCACAGCCGTGCTCATTTCATGGAAACTTCTACTAAAAATGACATCGCCATAGCAAATGAACTGCCTGCGTGAAAGAATTACTACCACAAATGTCCACTTTATGGTGGCAAAGCAAAAGGAACTGATTTGGTGGATTTTTGGCTTACAAGAACCAGAGGTGGGCATTCCATTAGACTGTCACTGACGGACGCCCATTTTGCTGATGATAGACAATAGACAGGCAACTAAAAAAATAATAAATAGGCAGACTAAACAGAGACGGAAGTGGGATCTTTGTGATGGCCGGTTGTTATTGGCTAAAGTGGCAAAACCATAAGACATCATTTTACTTTGCACGAATCTACAATCTTTGTTTGAGTCTATTAGTTTATGTAGGTTTATGTGTGTTTATTTGCATATGAATTTTATGGTTGGGGTTTTATGTTAAATCTTTTAACATATTTATTTATGTTCAAGACTGTCTTGTGTGTTTGATCGTGGGACTACGAGCAGGGTTGCTTCCATATATATGGAAACGCTTTGCGCTTTCCGTACTGGAGGTGGCGGTATGCACCAAAGACCCTCCCATGAACCAAGTAGGAGAAGAAGAGCATTTATAAACAGCAGTTGGAGTGCGCTACATGGAGGGGTTTTCATTTACCCTTGGCCACAATGCGGAGCTAGATTCTGGTTAAGGAAAGCCATTTTAAACTTTAAAGTAAAACTTTTTGGTGTTTTATAAATTAAAACAGCTGCAAGCAGCCACAGACTGATGGACCAACAGACTTCTGATGGACTGACCAACTGAGGATTACAGATTGACTCAGCTGGAAAAAATGATGGACTGATGTATGACGGATGGGTACCCAGGCCACTGACGGACCGGCAAAATTTAGTAAAATGACCACCTCTGCAAATAACACTTTATAACACAAGTAATATATACCTGCATGTATTCCTGGCTTTCTTCGTCTGCATTTGCATCCATCTGCATTGATCGGCCTCTGGCTTGGAAAAAAAAGGATAAAACAAACAGTAGTAGATAAGTAGTAGTCATATGATTTCAGAGTTGCAATGGCTGCCTTACCTTCAGCTGCACCCCCCCCCCCCCCCACACACACACACACACTATCCTCCTGCGCCATTCAAATGTGTGATTACATATGCTTACGCACTTACTGTGTAAGCTCAAGGAGTTAGGGGAATTATTCTTCACATCATCAACTGTTGCTGCTGTTCTGTTTACTGAGGCATCCGGCTCAGATGAAATATTCATTGGCCAAACCATCAAAATAACCCCAAGTAACTCCTCATACATGGCTTTCACCTCACACAACTTAATGTGTTTACAGTAACACTCACACATTTCACTTCAGAGTACCCACCCTTTTTGGAGTCCTGGACTCCAGCTGACAGTTACCGGCTGGCCAAGCGGAATGCAGTTTTGCCGGTTGCTGAGGCAAAACCTCTGGCGTGGGAGGATTTCGGCAAGGACATGGAAAACGACTTCCGGAAGGCTTCGTAGAAATTCTGGTCCACCATCTGGCATCTCAGGAGGGGGCAGAAGTGCACCATTAACACTGTGTATAGTGGAGATGGGGTGCTGCTGACCTCAACTTGGGATATTGTGAGTCGGTGGGGAGGATACTTCAAGACCTCCTCTATTCCACTGACACGCCTTCCACTGGGGAAGCAGAGCCTAGAGACTCTGAGGTGTGCTCTCCTATCTCTTGGGTTGAAGTAAGGGTGGATGAGATTCGCAAATGGACTGTCATTTTTATAGCGCTTTTCTACCTTTGGTACTCAAAGCGCTTCACACTGTACCTCATCTACCTCCTGATGACGCAGGATCAGGAGCAACTGGGGGTTCAGCATCTTGCTCAAGGATACTTCAACATGGTCACAATGGCGGGGTATTGAACCTACAACCTGCCAGTTGGGAAAGGACCACTCTACCACTGAGCCATGCCGCCCCCAGTGTGTAAATTAATTTGAGAATAATTATAATTTAATTTGTGATTTACAGTCTGTGATTATTTATTTACTGGACAAAATATCAGTTCCAATATTTATATTTAAAAAATAAATCTTATTGATACAAATATTGATCAAAGGTAGTGATGTCCCACCACACCATAGAGTTGAAACATTTAATATTATAGACCACGCTATATAGTTAAATATGCTCATAAGTTAACTTTACCAGCTAGAGTATGGCAGCAAATTTTGCATTTTCCTTTTAAGGTCTTGAAATGATTATTAAATAAATTAATCCCCGATTTTTGAAAAAGTAACTTAAAAGTAACTTAAACTTGAGTAACGCATTACTCTACAAATAGAGTGATATTGGAAAGAAACGTATTACTTTCACATTCTACAAATAGAGTGATATTGGAAAGAAACGTATTACTTTCACATGCAAGTAACTAGTAATATGTAATATATTACATTTTTGAAGTAACTTGCCCAACACTGGCGATGAACTGCAGGCCGATCAGCATAGTTGAAGACAAGGGATTAATTGAGGTGTTTCAAACAGCATCCAATGACCCATCAGACAAACCACAGTGCAGGACTGCAGTGATGACTAAACCCACCAAAATGTATGACGGTGAAAAGAAAAGCAGGCTTGATGTTTTGATGGGTGATTCAGACAAATTTGCTATGCACTGATCGTCGTGAAAACAGATACCCGGGACTTGGCTGGTAAATATGAAAAACAGTTCCTCAAGGTGGCAAATGACTGGGTATTTGAAAAAAAGATATACACCATAAATACAGACACATGCATACAGACAATGCAGGGCTTTGGGGCTTTTCTCTGAAAGTTTTAAATGAGATTAAAAAATAGATTAATTACCCCCCCAATTAGTTACAGATAATAATCAATTAATCTCTAAATGTTTAAAATCTATTGACAGCCCTAATATATATATATATATATATATGTATATATATATATATGTGTGTATGTATATATATATATATATATATATATATATATATATATATATATATATATATATATATATATATATATATATATATGTGTATGTATGTATGCGTATATGTATGTGTGTATATTTGCGTGTGTGTGTGTGTGTGTGTGTGTGTACAATACTTACCCTCCACCCACGACTATGTGACACTGTTAAAGGACACTAATGAAAATCTTTGCATGGTAGTAGCTGGTCATCCATAAGCACTTGGGCATTGAATGTGGTTTAAATCCTACTGCAGACAAAACAAATTGCATCTAGTGGGAGATTTGCTCGTCTGCATCCTGACTACTCTCAGGGTGACCTGAAGAAATGTATCAAATCTTATATAAATATAGAATTGTATTGTTCACTTTCGCCAAGCACTTTTAAAGCAGACATGTTCTGGAACATCTCATATTTAGTGTGAAATTAAACAACTAAGTAAATCTTTCATTATCTGCATATTTCTGAAAATGCATCTTGCATTGTGCATGCATGTGTGAGCTGTTCTGCACATCCACCACTTTTACGTAACATTCGCTGGTTGTAATTTTGATGGCTAATGATAATGGAGCCCTGCAATATGTGGGGAAGTGTAAGGGCTGCCTCACTTGTTCAGTTGCAGGGCCCTCTCAAATGGGATGTTTTCAGCAACCCAAGAAAAAGATGTAAACCGCTTTAAAAAGAATTAAGTCACAGACATTTTATTGACAACTCTGGAACTGTTCAAAAACACATGGCACAGTCTCCATAACACTGTACCACCATTTAGTGAACAAGTTTAAAACAAAAAGAAGTATAGCACCATATTTTAAGTGATATTTGCTATATGTATGGGAGTGAGCTGGTAGGCTAGATGGATGGAAATATTTGCATTGAGTGGGGTCTGTCCCATGCAAAACAAACAAAAACAACAGAGAGAAAATGTTTCCTTCCACATTTTCATATGCACCAAAATTGAATTAGTTGTTGCTCAACACCCACTGCACTTCCCAAAAACATAATGGAAATTAGTTGTGTAATTTTTGTGTAACTTACAAACTTCAAAGAACGATGCAAAACAACAGCTAGCAGGTGTAAAACCAATAGCTGTAGCCTTGATTCTGTTCTTGGGAAAGACATCTTACTGCTCTGTTGACCAAAAAAAGACATTGTGCTTGTGAAAGGTGTTACGCCAAAGCCAATTGTGTTTATTTTTATTCCTATTCTCTCATCTTGATCAGATGGCGCTCATTTACTCATCAGTTGACGCGCTATAAAAGACTGGAACCAACATTGCACATTGGTCAGTGGGTCCTCGGCTGCTGCAGCAACCTTTTGTTCAGTTTAGTTGCATTTTGTATTAGTTAGTTTAACCTTCGGTTTTCACCATTTTTGTCACCATCTTTTATCACAATTTTTAAAATAAATTTCCATTGTTTTTGTTAATCAACCTCATCTCCACACATCTGCTCTCCCACACCTGGGAACAACATCTTTTCAGTTATTGTGCCAACTCCTAGACCCATGGCGCGTAACAAAAGGGAAAGCAATACAGGCCTGTATTGCTGTGAAGGTTTCTCAACCATTTGCTATTGCATTTATATAAGGTATAATTCCAAGAATGTTTTGGCTCGTGATTTTGTCCAATATGTTTTAATCTTATAAAGTAAAATCCTCATTGGAGTCACAGATGGCTTTGGCCAAAAGGTGGGGTATAGTCTGGACTAGTCGCCGGCCAATCACAGGGCACAGCTTTAAAGCCTGGACCCAGGTTAATGTTAATAGAAACTTGGTTTCACCACACATAAACATCACATGAAATTCACACATATGAGATGACAATCAATAATTTAGTCAGAACCAGTTTAATTCTTTTTCTATAAAGGTAGCAAAACATATAGTGGTACGTATGGAGGATATTTGAAGTACAGTAAAGAAGAGAAGAAAGATGGCACAAAGACATGCACTAGCAGACATTGAAGCACAAACACATATTTGTTTTCTTTACAATAACACAAGGTTGCTTTTGGACATACAGTTTGCCTCAGTTTACAGTATGTACAGCGACTTTGAAGTACAGAGTTCATCGGTTCTGTCCAGGGAGAAGAATCCATGTAATGTGATGTGTGTACATGCATCACACTTGTAGGGCCTCTTAGGAAAATCCCATCTTTTACAGATGATGTCACATTTAAATGTGTGTTGTTTCAGATGAGAATGGCACCGCTGCTGATATGAGGGAGTCATACAAGATACATTTCTTTAGTCTTTCAGCTTGGTGCAGGTATAAGGTGTTACCAGAATGGACTGTCCATCTGAGGTTCTGAAATCAAAACAGGCATAGAAAGCATTGCACTGCATGCTAGTCAATGATCAACTCAACAAGCCATTATCTACCAGATTGACAAGTACGTAACCCACTGTCAAACAGCAATGTTGAAGACATAAATAGACCATCTACTGTACAAGATGTATCACATTTTAAGAAACAAATAAATTATGTGCTTGATTTACATTTGTATATATTTTCTTCAATTCTATCATTGTGAAATCGTCATGTTACATTCCTGTTGAACAATGTTTTCATTGTAAAAATTGCTAAAGTCTACTCTCGGCTGTGAAATAGCAAAACTATAATAAGAGTTTCAAACATGGCACTTGAAGGGTATATAGAATATTGTGTATATTTCAGTTCACGGTATTTTAAATGCACAACAGATGTCCAGGTCTAAATTTACATCGAACATTTTGCACATATGCATGCACATTGAATTTTGAATATCTGTCAGTTCATTTCATGCTGGTTTAAAGCGGCGTCTGCCAATCGTATCCTGAGGGAATGATACTTGTGATGAAAACATAAGAGATAACCTTCTTTTAAGAGAAACATCGCCATATGACAAATGAGACAATGTGCGCACGAAATTTTATGTGTAGAAGGAACCAATTTAAACCTACATGTGATTGATCTTGTAATATTTTCTAGATCAAATTGTTACAAGACAGATTTCTATCCTACCAAATTTTGGTAGAGTTGTTTTAAGAGTAAAGAGGTACGTACACATTTAATTACTGCGCTATTTTGTGAATATAATACATATGGACATTTGGATTGCTTAGGGAACTGAGGTTTGCTAATGTAAGTCAATAATGAGTCCTGTCATAAACATCTCTTCACGAGCATATTTGTTTTTAAAAGTTTGTTATTATTGTGATCCCCTTGGAGCACTGAAAAATAAATTACCCCATCTCTAAAGGTAAAACACTTGAACAACTGTTTCCTTAGTCACAGGCAGGCTGACACATAAAAGGATGGAAGAAACAAATTGTTCATATTTCAAATTCTTTGACTGGCAAAAACCTGTAACTAAAGGTTAGGCTGTTCAAAAGAGAAGCCTTTATTGATTTATTTTAATTATATTTAACCTTAATAGCCACCAAAGATTTGTCAATATTGAGCAATGCCACCCCCCCCCCAAAAAAAAGCCCCATCAGATTAGTTTGTGTTACATACAAATAATGACCTTCGTTGGCTACTACCATGATCAAAAGGTACTTTTACAGCAGTAGGTATGTGTGTGTTGCACAGCAGTCAATGCCCCCAAATTGTCAAGTTTAAAACCAATGTAAACTATACTGTAGCTCAATACGGAAGAGGTACAAGGTGTCCCAAAAATTTTTAAAGCCAAGTGTCTTGAAAACTATTATGTCTAGCTCAATGAAATTGATTAGTTACGGCGTTGAACATAAGTTTATTCTGGGTCTGATTTCTAAGGTACGGTAGCACGGCAGTGCAAAACTCAAAAACAAAATAACTGAACAAAAACAGCTAATAAAAAAAACCAAAAACTAAACACAAAAACAAAACAAACAAAAAAAACAAAAACAAACAAAGAAGCAAATGAAAAAAAACCAAATGACTGAGCACAACAAATAAAAAAACAAAAAAAACAAAAAAACTGAAAATGAAATCACACCATTCTTCTTTGACCAGGAAGTAGTCCTGTGCAACGTGTTTTTTTTTTTTTCTCAAAATGAGTGTTACCAGTGATTCAAACGTAGCTGCGGCCAGGGGCGGAGCCATGAGAAAGCCTGCTTGTGCACAGGCCCAATTGACACACTGCCAACCCAGTGAGATTCTTTAAAAAAATACATACTTTTAAATTTTTAGAAAATGATTGTTAAATTATTTTGGAATTTGTTTTGTTGTGTTTTTTTATTTTATTGAATATTAAGAATGGCATAATTGTGGTTGTCTAAGTTAGATCTGAACTTCATATTATTCAGTTTGTCATTTTATTTGAATATATGATTTGTCCGGACAAGGGGATTGAGGTCAATGAGAGAAATATTCAGGCCCACCCTGATTTTTCCATGCCCACCCATTAGCCATCATCTGGCTCCACCACTGGGTGCGGCGTCCATCCATCCATTATCTATATCGCTTATCCTCACAAGAGTCGTGGAGAGTGCTGGAGCCTATCCCAGCTGTATTCGGGACACCCCGAATTGGTTGCAAGCCAATCGCAGGGCACACAGAGACAAACATCCACACTCACAATCACACCCAGGGGCAATTTAGAGTGTCCAATCAACTTACCATGCACGTTTTTGGAATGTGGGAGGAAACTGGTGAACCCAGAGAAAACACACGCAGGCACGGGGAGAACATGCAAACTGCACACAGGGAGGCCGAGGCCCGGGATCGAACCCATAACCTCTGAACTTTGAGGCGGACGTGCTAACTTTTCGATCACCGTTCTGGGTGCGGCAATTGAATAATATTTGGATTCTAGACATTGACTGTTGCGGGTGACCTCAGACAACATAATGAGTTGCCATGGGGGGATGAAGAGCTGCTGGCACAAGACCGCCAGCATTGAAAGAATCTGGTTCAACTGGGCGGCTCAATGCATCGGGACAGCATACTTCCACTCTCGCAAGAGTCCCAATGATAATGAATGACACAGACGGAGTAGCTAGTCTTCAGCAAGTAATACAAGTTGGCCGGATGTTCGATATCAACATTCAGTTCTTACAAGCTTGTACTCTGCCTCATAACTAGATTTGCGACTGTGTCAAGAGTAGCATGTGGAGGAGAATTTCTGAAACTGTATGTCAAAAGAACGCAGCTGCATTTGCTGTCATTACAAAGGTCTGCATTAACTAGCTAGTCTTCAGCAAGTAACACAATTTGGCCGAATGTTCGATATCAACATTCAGTTCTTACAAGCTTTTACTCTGCCTCATAGCTAGATTTGCGACTGTGTCAAGTGTAGCATGTGGAGGAGAATTTCTGAAACTGTATGTCAAAAGAACGCAGCTGCATTTGCTGTCATTACAAATGCATGCATTAACTAGCTACTCTTCAGCAAGTAACACAATTTGGCCGGATGTTCGATATCAACATTCAGTTCTTACAAGCTTTTACTCTGCCTCATAGCTAGATTTGCGTCTGTGTCAAGTGTAGCATGTGGAGGAGGATTTCTGAAACTGTATGTCAAAAGAACGCAGCTGCATTTGCTGTCACTACAAATGTATGCATTAACGGCGCTAGACACTGCGTTTCTCTTACTGTCTGTTAGGGACCTTCCAAAAACTATGGTGACATATGTGGCACAAACCACCATATATCAAATTAAAACATGTTTTTTCATTCTGATTGCTGCAGTAGCTGGAAATGGTAGACCTTTGCAAACTACACAACAAAGTTTGCTGACAATTAAGTGACTCCTTGCCTGTGTTCATTAATGCTAGCAGATTTGACCTGAAAACCAGACAGAAATAAAAAAACAAATATGAAATCTTGATCTTTTTTCAGTATATTCTGTAACGTTTTTAGGTTATTTCAGCAAGATTTGCCAAAATTATTGGCTGCGAACTGATGTCAAATTTCGGGGACACCCTGTATATAATCACCCGGGTATATGAAACGTAGTATGCATACTGTATGTACGACATAATACAGTACAACATATCCACACTTCATGATTCACGCAGATGTATCCTCCTAGGGCGACACCTTATCTGCATAGAAATTGTTTCCAAAATGCTCTAACTCAGTGATTAAGGCCTCTAAGTACTAATTCTGACAGTTTAATTAAAGTTCAAAACTAGCGTACCTTCTTAAAGCCACTCTAGCATATCTCTGGCTGAAGTGAGTGGACATTTTTCATATTGATAGCTAGTCTGTATATTCTTTTGCTCTTCCTTTTGTCTTTAATCTTTAAAGAGGAAGTCAACCCAAACATATTTTTTTCAAGAGCATGTTGTATGCAAGGCGACTAGTTGAAACAAGGCATTCTGATAATATAATAATATTGCGTTTGTTTGCGGCAAAATCCACCCGTTTTAGCCATAGCTGGGCTGGGGTCCGGTAACGACCAATCACAGCTCACCTGTTTTCTGAAGCTGAGACATGTTTGGTCGGTATCTGAGCCCTAAGCAACTGTGATGTCATTTTCTGTCGACAGAAGTGACAAAATGGCCGCCCCCTGAGGGGATTAATACGCAGTATTAATCAGAATGCCTTGTTTCAACTAGTGGGGCTAATTGCTATGATTTTGTTGCCCATGACTTCTACTGTACATAGGCCAACGGTTCGATCTTACAGTTGCAGCAATGTAAATCCAGGGTTTCGAGGCTTGTGTACATATCATCAGGTATATCATGAACTTTAAAAGTCCAAAGTCCTCTTTTTGACATTAATATATCAAATTACTTTGGACAAATACCATGCCATCTACATAACATTTTAAAAGTGCCTTTCTTGATCTTCTTGCGCTGTAGGTGCATTTTATAAACTTGCCTCTGGCAAGGTAGATCAGCAGGCTCATGGTAAAGTCCAAATGTCTTTCCTTCTCTTCGTCACCTTCTTTGGCAGAGCAATTTATTAACTGTTCACCTTTCGCAAAGCGCTTATACTCTTGCCTTGGAGGGTTTGCTTCGTGCTTAGACAGATTCAAGTACACTGCTTTAAAGTCGGACAGCTTTGATTTATTTTAGGTAAAAGCAAAAAAGTAACTCTCCATTAAACGCGCAATGCTAGACAAATAGATTCAGTTTGGTGCATCTGAACTGAGAACAAAAGTGTTTGTTTTCCAAGTGGACTCATCTCTTCTCCCCATCTGACTGTAATGTGACAATATTTCTGATACTCCGCCAGACAGAAGCAACTGTTCCCGGCAGCCAGTTAGAATAACAAACATTTTAGCAGGCCTGCAGGCTCAAACTACACTTTCCGGAGCATGAAATACTGTACACTTGGCTTATGATCGGGCTGCAGTGCTGTCAGAAGCACATATTGGTCCCATAATGTAAGGCTACTGTGCAGAATGCCAAGGAGGATCCCTGGAGTATCCCAGACCTGGGTAAGAACCAATTAAAAAAATAAGAGCTCAAGCACACTCTCACTTCACAGTGACTTCAGCCCTAAAAGTTGTAGTTGTAGTTGTAAATGTTGAAACTGTTGTAGAGGGAACTGCTGTGTCATCTCAGCAAATAATCAATAGCTGTTCAGATAATTCTTCTTGTTGCATTTAAACAAGGCATGCGTTAATGTTCTTTGCAAATTAGTTCAGGAAAGTCAAAGAGAAATGATTCACCCCAGCATTTGACTGCATTTCTGCATGTCTAGCTATATATATTTTTTACACAATATTCTCTTTCTTGTAGGCAGGAAAACTTCTAATTAATAAAAAAAAAATATATATATATATATATATATATATATATATATATATATATATATATATATATATATATATATATATATATGTGCACACTGTGATATATTGGATTTATTTTTTAATTGATGCATTGGCAGCACAGTGGACAAGTGTTTAGCACTTCTGTCTGGCAATTCTGAAGTTCAGAGTTTGAATCTTAGTTCTGGCCTTGCAGAGTGTAGTTTGTGTGTTCTCTCCCAGAGCTGTGCATCAGCACTCCGTCCCCGACTTTCCGTCCTGCATATTCAATCGACCGGTCCCGGCCCGTCCCTCGCCGGCGTCAGCCAATCGGTGTCGAGAACGTAATCTTCCCGTCACACGCAGGCGCCGCACGCCGCCAAACAAAAAACAAACCTAACAAAAACAACTGACACATGCACAGCATTGTCATCTGTGAAATAAAAAGAATATGGGACACGTCATTGCGTCTGTGGGACCGCAAGGTACACCACATCCTTTTATTGTTCATTGTTTCCTTACTCGACCGCGTCTCAGGAATGTGGCACCTGCATGCGATTCGGTATCGGTCTTCGACGCCGGTTGGCTGACTCCGACTGACTGGGCCCACGTGGGTTGATTAAATATGCAGGACGAAAACTCGGGCACGGAGGGCCGATGCTCTGTGTCTACACTGGTTTTTACCAGGTGATCTGGCTTCCTCCTACATCCCCAAAAAACGCCTGTTAGGATCAATGAAGACTTTAAATTGCCACATTCACACTGATTGGGAGCTGAACCCACCCTGCCTGCAACCAAGTTAGACGAATGTACCAGCGTTGACCTTTAGACCTCATGAATATTTTTTTAAACCATGTTTAAACAGAATTTGCATTAAGAGAAGAAAGTAAAAGACAGGACACCAAGAACAAATTATGTCTAGATTTAAACCAACACATTTAGTCACAACAGATTGGTAGCACATCATTACATCCGTTGACTGCATGTGTTTTTGAGTGAGATCAAATGTGTGGGACAGCTTGAAATTCCAGGGGGATCCAATGCGATCAATCCAGTACTTTCATGCGATGGCTCATAAATGGGTCTGACTTATCAAGCATGGAGTCTCTGGAGAACAGTGACAATTTGTGGCTGCGGAGGAACACTCATCTCCACCTCATCTGTATTAGATAGCTGAGCTGAGCATGAAGGAAAAGAACCTTGCCGTTTAAGTAAGGTATAGCCCATCATGCTTTTTGTACTTGATACTGAAACATGCACCTTCAAGTCAAGATAAGGTGTCCACTCTATAGGCTATGTAAATCCTTGGAGTTAGTCCTGAAAAATGTTTATGTAAAAGCCTGTAACATAAAGGCAATAGCCATGTTGTCTGCTGTTTTGGATGAACTTGAACAGGAGGGTGTACGGGCCATTGCTCTGTCCTTTGAACCAACTTTAAGAAACAAATAGAGGTATAAAGACAGGGGATATATGGCTGCTTTTTTATGCAACCACAGTTGCAGCTCACGCCAGTGTCATTTTAAATCTCTAACAAATAGGATTCATGAATTTCAGAAAGAAAGCATGCAATCCTCTCTTCTGGTGTTTAGGAAAAGGCGGACGGTGAGAAAAGTTGGAGGCAAAAATGCACACAGTTCATACTGTATTTACATAAGTCCCATTGTATTGAGACAGTCCTGTTCAAAACAGCAACATCAAAGGAGACAGAAGCGTGATTAGGTAGTAAGAGGCTGCCAAAGGACTGACTCGCCCTCTGAGAGACTCTTGGTTGAGGTCTCCTTGGATGTGGGAGCCACGCGGAGACGCTGTGGCTAATGCGTGACTGTCGCGGTTGGAACACATGTCGTAGAGGTTTCCTGAAAACTGCATCTTCTTGGATTCTTGGCGGAGAGACTCCCAGACGGTCGCAGCTTCCTCTGGACAGCCGGCCATCGCCACGTTGGCGCAGGCATGAAACTCATCCCATGACCTGAGGAGAAAAAGAACATTAGAAATAAGTTTGACAGAATTACCGTGATGCATCTCATACATCTGTCATGGTTGGCATTCTTGTTGACGTTTGCTTTTTTTTGGTTAGATTTTATTTTCATTTTATGCTACCATAGCTTCCTTTTGTTCTATGGACCCGCAAAATTTTGTGCCCACCTCTCGTGCTGCTAACTGTCTTTTTTCTTTTCCCTTCCTCTCTATGTCACCATTGCTGGAGGTGGTCTGAATCCACTTCCTGAGGACAGCCTGGTGTACGTGTCTTGTCTGTAATGCTGATGATTCCATTAGCCCTATGCTCACTTCTGTCTTGTTCTCCATGGGACCTAAATCCCGCTCCTGCTGTGTTGGCTTCTCCTCAGAGTTTGCCGTCCTTATCAATCGCTGTTTGAAGATTTAAAAAAATAAAATAAAAAGGCTCATTAAAATTGTTTGAATTTTTTCTCAATGACAACAATTATGGATGAACACAATCAATATATAATATTCAATCATTTTGCCTAATCTGTAGAACACAGATCTGTATGAAACGGTCCCTGTGCAAGTTTTAGATGAAACACTTGAAATACTGTATAAAAGGGTTCTCAGTGGAACTCCATGTGTGAGATCTTGAAACTCTTTTAGGGTGAAAAGGTTCTTTGTAGAACCTCTCATATGGGGTTTTGAGTGAAACCTCTCACAGGTGGTTCTGGGTATAACCATTTGTGTTGGGTTCAAGATAGAACCCTCTGGAAGGGTTTCAAGTGGAACCTTTATAAAGGGTTCTAATAGGAACCAAAAAGGTTTCTCCTATGAGGTCAAGCCAAAGAACCTTATATGGTTCTAGTCAGCACCGTATAAGAGTGTACCAGGCAGAAGGGCTATACTTCATATGATCACTACACTGTTTTGAAACAGGACAATTTTGAAAACATTTGTCTGGTGGTATTCACTTTTGGTATACAAAACAAATTGCTTGACTGACACATGCGAAGTGATTATAGGATTTAATTTGTGCTGCTGTGTTGCTTTGCAATCAACACAGACTGCAACAAGAGATTAAAACTCATAGGTCCCAGAGGGTACAATTGTATGAAAAGCAACAATTTGGACATGTATTACAGTTAAAAAAAAAACACCAGAGAGTGGAAAATTTATCAATGCAACCTATTGTCATCTTATTTCAGTATTATTAACAGTAATATGACCTAAAATGACCTTCAAGATGGATCTTGAGAGCTAAGCCTCTCTGACGACAAATGGCTGTTAATGCATCCTATAACAATGTTGGCTTTTTTTTCCCAGTGGAAAGACTGGCAGACTGATGACGAGAGTGAGAGAGGGAGAGATATGGGGGGAGTTGTTGAGGAAAACTGAAGCAGATGGTTCTGATATGGAAAAAAACCCCGACACAAAACACTCAAAACCTAAAGGCATTTAAATACATTCCATGGAGATTAGCACCAATAAAAATCACATTTTAAGATCATTAACATGACAGACTGATGTTTTTCACTTGGTACAACACAAATAAAGAGTAAATTAAGTTGTCAATAGCATAATTAAGCATTACTGTACTTACCGGTGTCAAACATTACTTATGTAAGGTGAAGATGGAGATATTGTGTGTGTTAAATAAAATCTGGTGCATATAAGACATTTTATACACACCAAATTATACATGATAACAAAACTTTTGTAACATTTCCACTTTTAATGGGATACTTTACAAATTTTGCAATCTTCAGCAGTAAAAAGTCAATATTTTGTCTATGATGGATTTGATAACTTCATTATTTTTCATGTACAATTAACACCTTTAAAAACACATTTTGTCACTTGCTGCCGACTAAAAATGACATCACATGTGTTGAGGGTACTGATAACAACCAATCACGGCTCACCTAACATTCTGTTTGCCGTCAATGTTATACATTAATGGCCACATTATGCCGCCGTCCCTGTGTGACCTATATCTTTGCTGCTGTAACAATGAAAATTTCCCCACTGTGGGATCAATAAAGGCATTCTTATCTTATCTTATTCAAATTTATTGTCAGCCATGCATGTGACGTGGGGAAATTGGAGACCAACTTTAAAATGATACGGATTATAACTCGTTCAGTGAAGTGATTCATACAATGATTCAAATGGATTGTCCCACACTGGTTTTATATTTATGAATGAAATCCGGTGATATCTACCACACACGTCCCCGAAGCGCCGGATTTGTGTACCTGTACCTCGATCAAATAAAATAAAATCGCCTCATAAAACTTGCACCACGAGTTAGACATGGTTTTAGCGTGTTTAAAATCCAGTCTACTTCTTTTAACCAAATTTGCAGATGCGCTGGGGGACGCGACAGGAACCCCCAGTGAGGCATTGCATGTCTACCAAATTTACAAATATGCTGAACTACATAATTTCCCTAGCACAAAAATTAGAATGGGCCCGTTTTTACGCCGAACGCAGACTTCTTAATCTTACCAAATTGTTGGATGAGTCGGGGGCAGGCAACTCAATATGCCAGAACGCAGAGAGGCGCAACATGGCCCCAAACTCGCTAGACTAAACTTGTATGGGCACAAAAACAAAGTTATACCCATTTTTACACCGAGCGCGCGGGAGCCAGTCTACCAAAATAGGGTCCTAGGAATCAGATTATGTTCAAATGTCCAAAACATCATAACGTGGAATTATTAAATAGAATTAGATTAAAGTGGTGCTGACCAAGTAATTTAAAATTTAGCATTGTGAAGTAAAATTATTTCAGAACTGTTCTTGAATTTTATTTGGATTGTGCAGGTGCTCCTAAGGCAACGCATAGCCTATAACAATAAAAATTGGTGATTAGAGAGGTTCCACCTTTCACAAGTCATATTAGAGGACTTGCTTCTTGTCATACACATGCCAAAATGCACGTGCACATACAAACTCTGTGTGATTTCAAACTAACAGACAGACACACACGCACACGCCCACCTACACACACACACACACACACATACACACACACATTTGGAATACGTCCAGGACTTAAGCATTCCAGCAGTCTGCCACTGGTTCTGGGAGGAGCATTGCCTCCTTGTTATGGCAGGAGTAGCAGATGGAGGTGTTGAATTTAAAGGTGTTGATTTTTACATTGGCCCATTGTGGATGTTTTTCCATCCATGTGTGTGCTTGTGTGGGCGTGTGTGTAGGCCTACAATATGTGTGTGTGAGTTTGCTTGAAGTCACAGGTGGTGTGCAAACAGCAGAATCACTGCGAGGACACTTAACAGACAAGCAGATGCTTCCGACAAGACTAAAATCTCAAGAGAGTTCTGCTCTACTGCTGCTAACATCCTATTCCTGTCATTCTAAAACTTCCAAACCTCTGTTCTGAGCTTTCTTCTTGCAGTTACTTTCCTCAATGAGAAGTAATATCGTAACCAGAAGGGTATTGTGAAGCTTAAATCAACAGTACTATTTGAGATACTAAGTGCCAAAGTTGTACCAGTATATACATTATAAGACTGTACTGTACTGTACTGTACTGTACTGTACTGTACTGTACTTAGGAACCATTTAATACTGATTTTAATGGTAATCACTGAGGGGTTTTAAATCCAGTTGCCTGACTTTCTTGCTTTCTGGCCTCATGGGTACAATTCCCACTCGGGGACAGTGCAAATGTGAATGTGAAAGGTTGTCTGTCACTACATGTCCCTTGGGATCAACTGGCGATCAGTCCAGGTGGTCGTCCGACATTTGCCCCAAGTCAGCAGGAAAAAGCTCCAACTCACCTGCAGCCCTGTACACCATAAGCAGTCTATAAAATGGATGGATGAGTAGATTTCAATGTTCCATTCACTTTGCCTTTGTAAATTTACTAGGACTCGAAGCACTAAATTCCCACTGCTGGAGGACCACTTTCCACTCTCTATTTGTGAAGTCTATTTTGCTAAAGTACAAGAACATGTAGGCCTAATGCATGTTTCCAAATTTATGGTGTGACTGTGAGTGTGAGTGACTGTCTTGTGTATCAGCCTTTGCAATAATAATAACAATTTGTATGTTGCAGTGAAAATTCTAAATTAAATTAAATTGCTGTGTGGGTCTATAAAATAAGGGTGGCACGGTGGTCGACTGGTTAGCACGTCCGCCTCACAGGTCAGAGGTCGTGGGTTTGAGTCCAGCCCCGGGCTTCCTGTGTGCAGTTTGCATGTTCTCCCGGTGCCTGCGTGGGTTTTCTCCGGGTACTCCGGTTTCCTCCCACATTCCAAAATCTTGCATGGTAGGTTGAGTGGACACTCTAAATTGCCCCTAGGTGTGATTGTGAGTGCGGATGTTTGTTTGTCTCTGTGTGCCCTGCAATTGGCTGGCAACCAATTCGGGGTGTCCCCGCCTACTGCCTGGTGACAGTTGGGATAGGCTCCAGCACTCCTCGCGATCCTTGTGAGGATAAGCGGTAGGCGTGTAAAGGCCCTGATACACCAAACCGACGTCGAAGGTCGTTAAGCGTCGTTGCGCCTTTAAGCGCCGTCTGATTGGTGGTAGTGGCCACCGTCGTAGTGTTGTAACCCATCTGTAAGCATCTTGGGGGCGTTTACGTATGTTGAACCAGCGTCGCCAGTCGTGTCATTTGGTCACTCTGATTGGCTGTTAGCTAGCAAATCAGCGCGCGGAGCACCAACGTGAAGTGACAAAGGCGGAAAAACAGTGAGCACGCCTTGCTGCCTTAATTTTCTTACAAGTACAAGAGCGAGGGTTGACAATGTAAGTATTTCACAATACCGTGTCAAGAACGTGATGGTTTACTTCGCGTAGGAGTTCATCGTGAGCGAAGAATAGAGCCGAATGCATTGTTTACGTTGTTATAATCAGCCCACGGCCAACGGAGTTTTCTAACCATGAGAAATGGTGACTACTGCGGCCGATGGTATGGAAGGGTATTACATCTTATGCATGCGCAGAAGGTACTTTAATGGTCAGCGTCGCTGTCTGTCGTTACGGTGTGCTTTGCCAGCGTGACGTGCGGACAGCCGGCCGGACGCCACAGGGGGTAAGCGTCTGTCACTGTTGGTGTGACAGACGTCGTTTTGGTGTATCACGGCCTTAACGGTAGGCTAAATCACATTTCGGTTCGGTTCGTATTTTTGGAAACTTCGGTTCGGTATATTTTTGGTACAAAAACTGATTTTTAGAAAAATATATGTTTATTTTGAAAAGATGACAAGTAAATGGTACATTTTTTTTAATAAAATAAATAAAAGCGAACCATTCGGGTGATATTCTAAGAAATTACACCAGAATAAAAAATACACTAACAATACAGATCACTTAGTTCTGTAAATTATTAAGACACTGAAATTTTTAAACACTCAGCAGCAACAGCCTATAACACATCTAAGTATTCAAGTTAAAGACAAGTTGTCATTACAGTACATGTATACACTTTTTGCGATAAAAAAAAAAAATACATACAATAACAGTCACAATTATTGCTAACTATATTAAAACTCTTTTTATAATGAAAAAAATACAGTAACTTTAAAAAGTCTTTATGAAATTGTATACACTTTTTAGGCATTGAAATCTTTGAATGTTCAACAGCATATTGTAACGAATCGTGTTATCTGTGTTGTGGTCGGATTTGTGTGTTGCTGAGTTGTGATGTTTCCGAGGTTCTTGAATGCATCGTACAGCAAGCGAGTGGAGCAAAGGAGAAAGAAGAGCGAGAGCGGTTGTACTTGGATTAATAAAAACGTGATAATTAAACTACGTCTGACGGCGTGTTTCTGGAAGATGCTACAATATGATAAATCTCGCTTGACGTTTTGGGCTGCTTGCTTTCTCGTCTAAGAAACATTCACAGTCGGATGATGCCGTGCATGTTAGACATGCTAGCTGCAACATCGCCCCCGATTTCATGTAGCAATGTCGGCACTCAACTTTCGGACGTAACCACGCACCTTTCCCCATGGGGAACAGTAAAGCCAGAATGTTCCCAAACAGGAGTCCGCAGTGTACGCGGGGACCTTCGAGCTTTGGATCTTTTCTGGCTCTCTCTTTTGTGCCACCACCCTCCTCTCCCACGAGCAACAGTCAATAGCGTCCGTACGTGGACCGAACCAAACATGACATACCGAAACGTATTAAGCGTCAGCTGCATCCCACATTGTCCCCCACAAGCATACTACCTGTCCCACTTCTGGTGAGTTTGGATCTGGTCACTCTAACCGTGACAGAAACAAGACTGCGACAGAAAGCAAGAGATAAGTATGACTATTTAATACAGAAAAAAGGGGAAAAAAAGACTGCAGGAATGAAAGGTATGACACGGGTATGACATAAAAACTCAACACAAGCTGAAACTCCAACCCAATACATCAACACCATCAGTTAGATGTGTTAACCACTACCCCACCTTGTATGCTAAGTAGGGTTGCCAACTCCCTGAAAATTAAATAAGGTACACCTCATAGGCAGAGACGACCGACCTGACTGCCTTCAACCTTCCTTGCGTGACTCTTTTTTTTTTTTGTGGGTGAATTTTTTTTTAACTATTTAAACCAGAGTTGGCGGCACGGTGGTCGACTGGTTAGCACGTCCGCCTCACAGTGCAGAGGTCGTGGGTTTGAATCCAGCCCCGGTCTTTCTGTGTGGAGTTTGCATGTTCTCTCTGTGCTTGTGTGGGTTTTTTCCGGGTACTTCGGTTTGCTCCCACATTCCAAAAACATGCATGGTAGGTTGCCTGAACTCTCAAATTTGTATGATTGTGAGCGTGAATGGTTGTTCGTTCGCGTGTGCCCTGCGATTGCCTGGCAACCATTTCAGGGTGTACCCCACCTGCTGCCCGTAGACAGCTGGAATAGGCTCCAGCATGCCCACGACCCTTTCCGAGGATAAGCGGTTTGGATAATGGATGGATGGATGAACACATGAAAAAGTTATTATCCAGAAATGTACTTTAATACAAGCTAACAAAATGTACTTATCAAAATAAATATCCCTCAAACAGAAACCTTTCCTGTTTAACCTAAAACCCTATAAATGAATATAAAACAATAAATAATAAGCAGAACATTCATAACTTATGAACAGCTCAATGTCACATTATGTGGAGACAGCCTATTTTTTCCATTTATATTTTTTCTGAGATCTTGCTGCAGTGAGGAGCGGTTTTGCAGAGTAAATCTGAGCAAGCTATGTATTCATTTCGAAGGACAGCAACTATGGAACAGCAGTTTTTCAATTTCACATGCCTCTTTGTCAGAAACCTAAGAAACGTTAAGAATGCTTTAGCTAACATGATGTGCCTCAGAATATTCAGTCAGGTGGTAAAATCACAACTTATCTCTCTGTTTTAAAAAAATAAAAGAAAGCTATTAAAAAAAAAGCAACCTCTACTTCGCAGAAATTCACTTATTGAGGGGGGAGGCTTGGGACGTATCACACATTAAAAGTGAGGGAATTCTATGATTTATAACGTCCACAACGAGTCCACAAAACACAATGTTTGCATGGTATGGGGTGGCACTACAGACACTCAATATGCATGCTTCTGCACCCCAAACACCAAAGCGATAGTCTTGCCTACTGTCTCACTGATAATGTTTTTCAGTTCTTCCAGGTTTGCAACAAGTGGAGGTATGTAAACTGCAATCAAAAAGGGTTTTAACTTCTGTTTGTTTGTTTTTTTAAATTTCATGGACTTTTTACTGTCTAACTTTACTACGAGTTTCTCAAAGGGCTATATTTAACCATTATATGAATATCAAACCTCTGAATTTGAGTTTTTAACAAGAGAGCTTTATTTTTTTAGGAACCTTAAGAAAATACAATAAGGCAATCGGTAGGTTACTTGAAGCATGCTACTCAACACCCATTGATGAGATAACTTTGTCTTGTTTTTCTTTAGAAAGAAAACAATATCTACAAAGTAGATGACAAACACAAAGCTGCATTTGAGGCTCATGCTAGCAAAATGTACCTGTATATCTAAGCAGTCTATGTAACACATGCTGTTAACTGGGTATTTTTATTGTTGACCCGTTGTTTTAGTCCTAGTTTAACTTGTTGGCTCAGTGCCGGTATTCGCCGATTCTGACTTCTGCGGAGTCGGAGTGGTACCAGGCTGAGCGTCAGAGGCAGCACAGGAATGTTGAAGACGGGACATGCAGAGATCTTTTATTATATTTGAAGTGCAATCTCCTCATTGATATTTAATGATATGTGTTACAATTTCTTCTTTGTGAAGTACAGTCACATTTTTCACACAGCTGAAGCGTCCCAAGCGGGCCAGCCCGGATGGGATGGCCGACACCGTGGGGTCCTGGCAAGCGACGCAGCTGGGTAGATCCGTGGGAAGGGCCCAGCACGCGTCCAGAGTGACTGCTGTGCCTAGCGGGGAATGAGTGGCGGTGCCGGCGGGGAAGAGGAGTGGCCCTCTGGGACAGGCCCCACGGATGCTCACCTCTGCCGACCGACCTTTGTCTCTTGCCGGAACCCCGCCGTGCTGTCACGCGCCCGCTCTGCGACTCCAGTGGCAGGGAGGAGCTGTGCTCTTTGCCCACAAATTTCATATTGGCCCGTTCGTGTTTGGTGGCTTCTTCCGCGCGACAAACTAGGCGTCAAAGTTTTGCACCGACATTTTAAAATCGGAATGATTCGGAACCGGAAGGTTTGTCTTGCTTACATTTGATTTTCAACCCAACCAGCGCGATCGATGAAGTCGGCTAAAAATATCAATCATAAAATGCAAATATGTCAAGTCATTCCTTCCAGGAAAGATTTAACATAGCGCGCAAAGAATACGTGATGTGATGAAATAGCTTGAGCTCTTTAAGTGGATAAATTTGTACTGGTCCGGTCACGGAAGCGTCTGTAGCTACATGATGGCCGAACCCAAGTCCCCGAGTTGCCTCACCACTCCCGCTATTGTGCGTCTTGGATGGCTGACATACAGTTGGATCACTTTCACTGCATTGTTTTTTTTTAAAGTAACAGTAATTGGAAAGTATGGTAACACATCATTTTTGACACTGGTACTGGTACTTGGTGCAATATTAGCCACAAAACCCATTGCCAGAGGCCAGCCTTAAAATTATTATTAACAGACAGCACTTTGCGTAGGACTGTCTCTCCTAGTCAGTAGCCTTGATGGCACCCTTTGTGACAACCGGTATTAGTATTAAGTAAATATTATCATAGACAACATTTACAATTCATATACATCAACACCTTATTGAGTACGTTGATGCTGCAGCCTTATTGGATGTGGCAAAGTGAAGCTATTTGTGAAGATGCCTCGTTCACATGTTCCTTGGAGATGTATCATCAAGCAAGAACTCACTCAATTAATACCGGACCATTGCTTTTGATTGTATTATGTCATTCTAACTCAATTTTATGAACACTGTATTATTTTTGGGCGGCACGGTGGTCCGCCTCACAGTTCAGAGGTCGTGGGTTCGATCCTGGCCCCGGCCTCCCTGTGTGGAGTTTGCATGTTCTCCCCGTGCCTGCGTGGGTTTTCTCTGGGTACTCCGGTTTAACTCCCACATTCCAAAAACATGCATGGTAAGTTGATTGGACTCTCTAAATTGCTCCTAGGTGTGATTGTGAGTGTGAATGTCTGTTTGTCTCTGTGCCCTGCAACTGGCTGGCAACCAATTCAGGGTGTCCCCCGCCTACTGCCCGAAGACAGCTGGGATAGGCTCCAGTACGCCCGCGACCCTTGTCAGGATAAGTGGTATAGATAATGGATGGATGGATGAATTATCTGTCGATTTTATGGGGAATACAAAGGACACATCCAATATGGCAGATGTGCTGACGTATCGCTCCAAACGGACCATCTAGTTCAATGGGTGTCTGCAGCAGAAATGAAAATAAAAATGGAAAAGAAAATCTATCTTCGTTTCAGATGTCCAAAGGGGTTGTGGCTCCTGTGGTTTCTTTTATGAAAGTAGTTCAAATTGCTCTTTAGTTGGTGCCACAACAGTCTAAACGCGTAATGTAGGAAACTAAACATTGCCTAGTATCCCAAAACTGTGATCGATAGTTAGCAAAATGTATGTTGGCATGTCTACTTATGCTCACATCAAACTCTGAAACTATATCAGAATGATCACACAAGTATTACGGATCTTATGGCGAGAGCATGTTCCTCTCCATAGGCACTCACTGCAAAGCTTATGTCACTTAATGAGCCGTTCGTTCATCCATAAAATCCAAAATATTGGGGTAATAGTGATATTTTTAGAGGTTGATGTGGGCACAAGTAGCGATAACCACATAAAGTGATTGCAGTTTTCTGACTTATTAAGCGACGTGAGTTTTTTTTACACTTAAATTTTAGACTGCTGCCGCAAGTGCCAGTTCACCGCAGTGTCCTCGGCTGTCTTTATTTACAAATACGTACATATTTTACAAGCAAGTCTTGCCACATTACGTAATGCCACACAAAAAAACTTGCAGATTCACTTTGAAAAATGTGAAGTGCTCTCGCTCGCAAATATTGACATATTTGTTGCGCAAAAGCCTGCAAACCTAATATTATATTCAGTAAGGCCCTGATTAGCTGTTGCAGATAAGATTGGCCATCAATCAAACAAAAAATCACACCAGTTTCTTTATAATTTTAATGTTTTAGTGATAAGCAATTTAAGATTAGCACAGTATTTCATAACACAAAAATAGCTACTATGATAAAATAAAACAGTGATAATAATAATAATAATCAGAAGAAAGTTTTTTATTAGAAATCTGTTTCTCAAATGGGAAGCACAAGCAGGTTGGTGGTCAGGCGCAGCCCCCTATGGCCCGCCAGTAGTCTGCTGGTCACAACCCTGCATCTGCAGGTAACCTTGACAAATAAGAGTTTGTCCCTCAAAGACAAAGGGGCCATAAAAGTACCGTATATCAAGGTATTAACGGGCCTATAGGTTATTTTTAGGGAACCGCTGTACAACATATTTATGAATATCTTTGAATTTGTATTAATATTTTGACTGTGAAATCAAGGAGTGTTTTAGTGTACACCCTGGGTTTTTTTTGCTATGGAAAATGCATTCAAAATTAGAACATTTCCAAGGTCGACCATCATCTGAGAACAGATTGTGCTCGACCATACTGTTACAATTGTACCCACGTAGAAAGTTTTATACATTAAATTGTTTGAGTCAGCAGCTTGAAGAAGGTGTGAATACTCATTATGGAGTCATTGTTTAATGGTTCATAATTCAATTCTCAGTTTTATTTGATACATTTTACTATTGTAATACCAGTGGGCAAGTAACCTTTAAGCTATATAATTTTGCCTTGTTGTAACACAGGGACTATATTTCATCAGTGCCTCTCCCGTTCCTTAAGCACAGCAAAAGGTCACTGTTTAATTCTATTGTGCATCCTTAGCCCCCAATATTTCCTTTTCACCTCTCCTGATCTGCAGCCACCAAGATTACAACTGCACCATACGTATTGTGAAGATGAGGAATAGAAGAAGAGCTGCACTCCAGGGATGCCTCTGACAATGGTGCAGCCTTGGCCTAGATGCAAAATGCACTGTCTTAGTGAGTGTACATTTACTGTGGCTCAACATGTGCTTGTTCTCATTAGGTGCCTCTGTCTCTGATAGAAACACTAAAAAAAAGCATATTATCAGAAAGAAGGATGGAAATGTGTAGTACAGAAGGAATAGGAAGAGAGAACAAATAAGTAGACAAGAGTGAAGAGGCTGAAAGCGAAAGAAAATTTTGGGTAGGAACATTAGGAGGACAGCTTCAGGGAAAGTGTGTATATGGACAAGTGGGTTGTGTGAGTGTTTTAACACCTATGTCATTACATTAGGCCCACTCCTGCTAAGATGGCTGGGTTTCATGATAAGTGCTTTAATTGGTACCTCAAGGAATAGAACCAACTGAACAATAGTGAAGGGGTGCAATACGGGTGGGCTGTGGGGTCAGGATAACACACAAATACTCTCTAAAATCATTTTTTTTTCTTGTAAGGAATCAGTGTGAACCATTCTCTTTACCACTCTTTCCACCACACAATTCACAGTGAACTACGTTAGGTCTCCAGGTTGGTTTGAAACCATGCTCCTTATGATGCACGGTCATGGTTACAAGGTGGTCTCCAATTGTCCATGTCACATTCTTAGCCGACTATATCATCCGCAAGGGGAGATCTTGCAGTTTAATTGTATAAGCGCACTTTGCACACGCCAATATCACGGACCCGAGTCGATTTCAGCTTCTGCAATCTCAAGCGCTGTGAGTGCTTCGACTGCCCTAATTTTAATGGTTTTATGGTAAATGATATTTAATTCGATTGGCTGGGAGTCGGCTATGTTCCATCCAACAACGGCACAAAGGCCCCCTTATGTGCAAGGTCTCAGAAAATACCAAAGGAGAAAACTCCACCCATGCACACAGTTACACTGTCTACCAAAATGTATCCATCCAACCATCCATCCATTCATCCGTTTTCTGCACTTATCCGGGGTCGGGTCACAAGGGCAGCAACCTCCGCAGAGAAAGCATAGACTTCGCTCTCCTTAGCCACTTTGTCCAACTCTTCCAGGTGGATCTCGAGACGTTCTCAGGCCAACTGGGAGGAAAAGTCTCCCCAGCGCCTTCCATGGCCTCCTGCCAGTGGGACTTGCCCAGAACACCTAACCAGGGAGGCTTCCAGGAGGCATCCTAACCAGATATTGAGCCTCATCTGGCTCCTCACTGAAATAAAAAGTACTGGTACTTGACTTTTGGTTGCACATGATTAAAATGTGTTAAACTGATACGTATCATTTGTTTATTTTTTTAGGAAAGCAGGCAAATCACATAGGTTTACCGCATTTTAATCATGTGTAACCAATCTTTATGTTCGACTGAAGTAAATCCAATCCAGATATTTTTTTTTTCTTCAGTGCAGACTCTGATCCACTCCCGGATGATCGAGCTTCTCAACCTACAAGGCCAGCCAATGTGAACGTTTGCAAGTGTTGAAAATTTCCTTGTGACAAGAAACAACGTTAAAACTGTTGCAGAACATCTAGAAAACATTTGGCAAATGTTTGCGACCTTGAATCAACCCTGATGAACCCTTACTACAACTCAACATACGCTACCTTCGCCCCTGAGTGGTATACAGGCTTTAAGCAGGCACGGATTTTCCAGTTATGTTTAACTAAGTTATGCTTGTCTTGCTCTAGGACACAGCTTACTTGAGTTTCCCAGACACAACAGTGCATGAATACATTAAATTAAAAGGAGAAATAGACACGTTAAAGAAAAAGATCCTGGAATTGAAGATGAACTGATTGGATTGCAAAGATTCGGTGTCCGATGATGACATTCGCCTCTGTTAAAATTGTATAAGCGCACTTTGCACACGCTAAACTACCCATTACATCATTTTGAGGCAGCCCCACTTTATATTTACAGCTTTACATTTATCTATCTGGTATTTAAGAAATAAAATGGTATTTTATAGTTTTGAATCTGAACTTTTTTGTCAATGCATCATGTGCTCGAGCTCAACACACGGCCACGCAACTTCCACTCAATTTCATATACTGTATATATATATATATATATAGATATAGATATACATATAGATATACATATATATATATATATATATATATATATATATATATATATATATATATATATATATCATCCAGGAGCCTATCCCAGCTGTCTTCGGGCAGTAGGCGGGGGACACCCTGAATTGGTTGCCAGCCACTCGCAGGGCACACAGAGACAAACATCCGCACTCACAATCACACCTAGCAATTTTAGAGAGTCCAATCAACTTACCAGGCATGTTTTTGGAACGTGGGAAGAAACCGGAGTACCTGGAGAAAACCCACGCAGGCACTGGGAGAACATGCAAACTCCACACAGGGAGACCGGAGCCGGGATCGAACCCACGACCTCTGAACTGTGAGGCGGACGTGCTAACCAGTCGACCACTGTGCCGCCAACTCGGGGTTAAATAGTTAAAAACAAAAAAAAGTCACGCAAGGAAGGTTGAAGGCAGTCAGGTCGGTCGTCTCTGCCTATGAGGTGTCCCTTATTTATTTTTCAGGGAGTTGGCAGCCCTACTTAGCATACAAGGTGGGGTAGTGGTTACGGAGATGCCATCAAGTCTACTACAACCACTTCAAAACAATGTGTAGGGGACCCGTGCTATTTGATTTAACAAGGACATGCCAAGACCCAAACTCCTGATAAGGAGCCACTCTTTGTCACCTGGACTCCTCTCCAGTCCACAAGTATGGACTCGAACGGCCTTAAAACAGACTTCATGGAGCTTCCCCCCAGCGGGAAGCCAGAAGGTGTCTCTCACAAACCCAGATAAACATCGACAGTGCTGGAGGAAAACCGACCCCAAGAGGTCGACATGGAAACTGCAGCATTGAACTTCCTATGCTTTTGATCAATCAAAATTACCTTGAAATGAAACACATTTAAATGTATGTTGGTGTATTGCTTACTGTGTGCTGCTAACTTTGCATTTTATGAATCTGCTACTCTATGGTAATAATCATTTTCCTGGTCCGGTTTATGAATGTAGATATAGGCTTAAACTCACTTCTTTGACTCATAAACTTTGGACGCAGTCAGAACGAGATGTTTCCAGCTGAAGTATGAAAATTCATGCCAGTTATGGATTGTGAATTGCAATAAGGTTTAAAACAGGACAATATAATAGACTCAAATCTAACTTTATTATCATGAATTGAGATTCACCTGAAACCTGAGCTGGAGGTGGGGTGGACACCTCATCCCCTCCCCTTTTTCTTAAGGAGATAAAAAGTTTTGGTCTTTGTCTCCCTTGCTCTCACTGAACTTCGAGCTCCCCAGAAAAACTCTCTCTCTGAACTTCAAGCTCTCTCAACTTGACGCCCTCTCAAGAAAAAACCTCTTCAAGAATCGGCTCTTCAAAAATCTCTCTTTCTCTCCAAAGCTCTCCCCCACTTCTCAAACTCCCTTTTTCGCTTCTCAACATTTTGATCTTTTGGCTGCATTTTTGCTGGCTCGTCCACGCGCCCGAAAACCAACCGCGGTCGACCTGAAAAGCTAAATTGGACCACTCCGAACCTCGTCACCACACATGTGGCAGACGCGCTGGACTCCGGCCCATGGGCAGCAACCGCTGAAGCAACACGCCGGTTCTGTCCCGTTTGGACCCCCAACCCCACGGGTCATCTGCGAACCCAACAAAGCTTGGTCCTGCTCCAAGCAGCCTCCTTCTATTTTTTGATTTTTTTGGTTGTTCTTCCAACTGCAAATGAGTGAAGGTCCTCTCCCCCCTCTTCGCTCATCACGTGAGCTTCAGCAAATGTAAGTGACTACGATGTGACTCGCCGAGGCTTTTCACAGTGGGTGCAGACAAATTGATAGTTAACGCTAGCTTACTTTGTGCATTTCATAACTATTTTATCAATATTTATCAGAATGTCTTGTTTCAACTAGTGCACTTACATAGAACATATTCTTGAAAAAAAATCTGTTTGGGTTGACTTCCACTTAAGGAAGGTGTTTTTAGAGAAATCTCAAAATTGAAAATTTTAACCATCTGCTTTTTAGTTGTTGTTTTTTTTCGTCCATTACTGGAAATGTAATGGGCGACGTGGACTCTCTAGCCAGAGCAAGTCACATATGCCGAGTTGTCTTGAGAAAATGAATGCTTTTCCCTGGCAGATTAAGTGTGCTTGGGTGTAAAACACTCCTTCATTATGTATTGAGCAAGGAGTGCAACTCCTCATTCCTGCCGTTAAACAGTTATCTTTTCACTACAGGCAATTTTGACTGACATGTACTGTGCCATCCACCAAGATGATTCTTTTAGCTCTGTACAATTTTTATTTGAGAGTAACACTGCGCTTAAATCAGTGATTCTTTTCCAAGTCTCTCAGCCTGAAGATCTTTACCTTTGTCTGTAGCATGTCTTCAGGAGAAGATGGATAAAAGAGGTACCGTATGTATAAATAGAACAGTGAATAAAGATGGCAGAGTGAGTGCAAGGGCAGAATGATAGGTACAGGATATGGAGGATTGTCGTGGTAACTAAAAGCAGAGTGGTAAAATAATGGACGGGAGATGTACATGTTTAAACAGCGGCATCCAGCGCAAACAAAGAGAGGTTAGAAGGGGCAAGGGGAGTGAGGATATGCTGCTGAAAGAAATAACTATTAGCCATGAAAGACGGTATTTTCAATTTATCAAAGTGTATAGTGTATAGTAGTGCATAATACAGTAAAAAAGTCTTCGTAAACTTCTCAAACTGAATCACCTGCACAGTTTTTTGGTACGCTCAATTAACTCACAATCTGGTTTACTGACCCTTTGCCTGACTCCGAATTTTATGATGTAAAATAAAATTAAATCAGAAAGATGCACTGTAGGGAGACAAGCAATTTAGCTTCAAAACTCTCTCTGTTTGATACAGTATGTTGATTGTCGTTAAGTCATCACAGTGTCCACGTTCGGTTACACTGACATTTTGCCCACGGACTGCATCAGAATGTGAAGAACAATTTAAACCTGCATAGAGGTTATTTAGAAATAGAATGTGTCCATTGACCAGTCATGTGTGCAGTCCGCCTTTTGCCCAAAGTCAGCTGGGATAGGCTCCAGCTCCCTGTGACCCTGAACAGGATAAGCGGTATTGAAAATGAGTGGATGGGTGTTAGCTGGCACCAATCTTGTCATCTTGTGAGCCAATCCAAATCTCAATGGTTGGTGGACAAAAGTGATATGCACAGCAGGTTTGGTTTTCTCAACAAGTCAGCATGTGAGTGTTTCAACAGGACCTTTGTGTCACTTACTTGTCTTCTGACAAGACGGTAGTGTGCAGTTATTGTTCACACCCTGGGAAAAGAGACAACAATAGAAACAGCTTGCAAGCCAGCAAAAGATATCTGCTTGGATTGCATTAAACTACTACAAGTACAAACTATCAGTGAGATCTACTCCTGTTACCAACCTTCCTCTTGGTTATGTGGCCACACACTCAGTCATGAAATGTTTTATTACATTTATTTCACTATTACAGGGTTGCACATATGCGTAGCATGTCTGCCTCACAGTCAAAGGCTATGTGTTTGAACCTTGCCTCGAACATCTCCATGAGTTGTAATGTTCCCCCGTGTTCCAAAAGATGTACCGGTACTTGTGTCTTAATTGGAGACTGTAAATATGTAATAAGTTTGAATGTGAGTGTGAATAGTTGTTTGTCTTTAAGTGCCCTGTGGAGGGCTGGTGACCAGTTGGTGACCACCACCCAAAGTCAGCTATGATAGCCTTTAGCTAACCTGTGATCCTGAACTGGATAAGATGAAGAATAGTTCCACACAACTAAGAACTAACTAAGGTCAAGATTAAAGGATTTTATAAGTTTGGAGTATGGAGTGGAGTGACACCCCCCCCAAAAAAAACTATTTCCAAAAACATTTCTTATAAAAATCAATTCTCTCACATCTGTTGAGAGTAAAACTGAATCATATCATCTGTGTTGTGTTCTCACCAAATTCTTTGTACACACTACAATATAAAGTCTTAAGGCGAACTAAGTAACTGTCTTGAGATCAGCCTCCAGGAGCACAGGACCTTTCATGGAGAGCTTTAAAGTTGTAGCGTTAGACTGTTTAACAAGTACAATTGCATACTGATGCACAACAGCTGAGCTATAAACTCTTAATAAGACAAAAACATTCGTGAAACCATCCTGCAAAGTTTCCAATATAGTGTTTCGTTGGTTGTGGAAAGCCCAATGAGAAAATATTAACAGCTCAATAAGAGTAACATTTATGGCATTGATTGCAAATAAAGAAGATACACTGGCAAGGACACATTTATGACTGCACAAGTCAAAATTAGCCAAAGGAATTAAAAGCCTATGATTAAATGAAAAATCGTTACGTGGTGACCATCTAAGATGCTTAACTTGCTTATTAAGTATCTAATTTAAAGTAGTACACCAGTGGTCAACAAGTAATTTAGTGATAAAAAATAATGCTTGAAATATCAATAATTGGCAGAAGGTGGCACATGTGGCTAGCACGTATCCCTCACAGTCAAAAGAGTTCTGATTTGGAAACCTGGCTGGATTCTTTCTGTTTCCCCTGTGTGTGTCTGTGTGTGTATGCATGTTTTTTGTTTTTTTGGGGTGGGGGTGGGGGGGTCGGGGGAACTCTGGCTTCCTCCAACTTACAAATATGATTAACTATGTTAATTGAAGACTTGCCCTAAAAGTGTGAACATGAATGTGTCCCTTGATTGACTGTCAATCTCCTTGCCACCCCGAGTCATCTGGAATACCAGCTTGCCTGAAACTAATACGTTACTATGATGTACGTATTAGTTTATTAATACTATTGTCCAGAGATGGGCACTTTACCCTATTTTGCCGGTCCATTCTCCACACTCTGGGCACCCTTCTGTCATCATTACTCCATTCTTATTCATAAAAATACTCGTCCTCAGTCCCCGTTCGGCCTCGTCCTTTTAAAGGGCTTCCGTCCTTACATTGCGTGTGGCCACCCCACCCCCGCCCCACATCTGTGTAGGACACCGTGGGAGAAAGGCAGAGGCATTGGAATTCAAAAACATTATTTCAATCTTGTTAGCTAATTCTGATAGCTCATTTTCTATACACATCCACTTAGCAGTTGGGAGTATCGTGAGTGGATTGAATTGTTTACAACTGTTTAAGAGTCAACCAGGATAGCATTTAGCTAGGGGACATCATGAGAATATTCAAGATTGCATTATAATGCAATAGTATTGTGTTTTACTGCAAAACCTTTGCTTTATAACGCAAAATGTTTTCAGTTTTTATTGCGTTATTTCACAGTGAAATAATTATTGCGAAATAATAACAATGTGATTTTAGGAGGAGAACAAAAGACTTCCACTTCTGGGTCGTAGCTTTAAGTGTACGGCAGCACTGGCATGAGCATGAATAACGGTTTGAAGAGGTTTTACGCTCTAGAGATGTCCCAGACAAGGACATACTTCGCATGCAAAGAGATGAGGTATCTACTAAATGTTAACCGTTAGTTAACAAAACAAAATTGCTTTGCACCTTTTTCTCGTCAGTGAAATGGGCGTTCTTTGGCGTAATCCATGGTGTTACATGTATTGAGCCACTAGAGGGCAGACTATGCCTCTGAGTTTGGTATCGCAGCAAAGAACAGTGGTCTAACCTTTTAAAACAACCCAACACAACACATCTGTCGGTACTTGACCCAGTTAAGGGCGATTACAAGGACGGACGAAAACTCACTACCGTCCTTGCTTAGGCTGTATTTAAAAAAAAAATACTTCTCATTCTCCGTACTCTGTCCCAAAATGGGCATCCACCCGTCCAAAATGGGCATCCACCCGGGACGGATGAACGGTCCGTTACGTCCCCGGGACGGAATGCCCATCTCTCCTACTGTCTATCCACTGCTAATCCTGTTGTAGCGAAAATGGTGGTCACTCATAAGAGTGTCAATAGTTTGTAGCGGCCGGGAGCAATGCCTGCATTGCTCCTGCCCGCCTCTAGAGGCACCACGTCAAAGTTTTATGTTATTTAAAGGGGAATTTGACGAAAAACCTCTTTAAATCAGTCATAAAATGTGAAGCTACAATAAAATAAGTTGTGAGCTCTTGGAATAAAATAGAAGTTAATACCTTGACCCAAACACACAATTCACACTTGACTTCTGTATATGGACAATGTTTATTAACTACAACTACGATATGGCAAGCTTAAATAAATGAAGAATAAAATAACAAAACAAATATTTAAATTAACTGGGAGGTAACGGAAAGGGGACGTCTGATAGGTGAGTGTAAGGACGACTAGAGTCAAGTCGGCGGACTTTATTAAATACATAAAGTTTGCTAGCGTTCACTACCAATCCATATGCACCCACTGTGAAAAGCCTCGGTGAGTCACACAGTAGTCACTTACAGTTGCTGAAGCTCACGTGATGAGTGAAGAGGGGAAGGTCCTTCACTCATTTGCACATGGAAGAAAAACCAAAAAAAGGAAAAATAGCAGAAGGCTGCTTGGAGTGGGACCAAAGCTTGGTTGGGTTCTCAGATGACCCGTGGGGTTGGGGGTCCAAATGGGACAGAACCGGCGTGTTGCTTCAGCGGTTGCTGCCCAAGGGCCGGAGTCCAGCACGTCTGCCACATGTGTGGTGCCGAGGTTCGGAGTGGTCCAATTTAGTCCGGCCGCTGCGCAACACTGGGGGCAATACTGGCGTGTTGCTTCAGTGTTTGCTGCCCCGCTGGAGTTTGGCGCGTCTACCACGTGTGCGGCGATGGAGTTTTGGAGGACTCCAATTTTGAGCTTTGTGCGTGTCTACTGTGGGTGATTTTCGGGCGCGTGGACGCGCCAGCAAAAATGCAGCCAAAAGATCAAAAACTTGAGAAGTTAAAGAGAGAGTTTGATACGTTTCTTTCGAGGGGGGGGGGATCTTGTGTTTTTGGAGAGAGCGTGAAGTTCAGAGAGAGAGAGAGAGAGAGAGAGAGAGAGAGAGAGAGAGAGAGAGAGAGACAAAGGCCAAGCCTTTTTCTCCTTAAGAAAAAGGGGAGGGGGTGAGGTGTCCACCCCACCTCCAGCTCAGGTTTCAGGTGATTCTCAATTCATGACCATGACAATAAAGTTAGATTTGAGTCTATTAAATTGTCCAGCATTGTCAATGTTCGTCGGGCTGCCCCTCTGCTGAGGAGGCTCCAAAAAGTCTGTTTTAAGGCCGTTCGAATCCACATCTGTTGTCTGGAGAGGGGCCCAGGTGGCGAAGAGTGGCTCCTTATCAGGAGTTTGTGTTCTAACTTGTCTTTGTAAAAACAATTGTCGGGGTCCCCTGGTGATTCAATTATTTTCAAGTGAGGCTGCAGCAGACTTGATGGCATCTGGCCGAATCTTGTCTCCAGCTGCTGAAGATGTGGTCCACGTGAAGGCTTATTCGCTACACTGTTCAGAATCACAGGGATCTGGAGCTTATCCCAACTGATGTCAGGCGAAAGCCAGACTACGACCTGGACTGGTCGCCAGTCAGTCGCAGCAGGGCACATATGAAGACAGACAACCATTCATGGCAAATACGCATGGTCCGTCACAGACTCGAACCTGAACCCATGAAACCTGCTCTCTCCCAGCAGCTTAAACAGGGAAGCCGGGGCTTCCCTCTCCCCAACCACATTTGCCAGCTGGTCTCCCCATGCAACACACCATTTTCTGACCGTGGATGTGCTGATTGTCATCCTGGCAGCATCTCACTTCTTGCTGCTAGAAGACCACAACAGGATACCACAACACATGCAGTGAATGCCTCTTGCTTATGTACACAGCACATGTGGACCGATTAGGTAAACTATAATGCAACTGGTGAGAGTATACAGTGTTTCATGACACGGATGTTAAATCACATTGTTCCTTGGAATTGTTAAACTGCTTGAGACTCCTCTCAAGTATTCTGGGATAGGAGGCTAAGGATTGTGAACTCCCTCCGGTCATGCTTTGTAAAAGTGAGACCACCTACCGCTTTAATAACTTTGAGGTATTCAAAGTGAAGCTAGCTCACCCTTGGGCACCTACCACTGAGGCGTTTTATGATTACCTCAGCAACGTCAGCCTCAGTGAAGGACATGTCTCCTTCTTCTATGAATAGTGTGTCACTGGAATTGAGGATCTCAAATTAGTTGCTCCACAGCACATATATCCTCAGTTGTAGTCAATGAACGAAGCAACCTTTTGACATGACAACTTAACATAAACTACCCTGGACTACAATTAATGTTATGTGCCAATATACTGTACGTAGAATATATATATATATATATATATATATATATATATATATATATATATATATATATAAGGCTTGAAACAACTTTTTTGAAGAGTCCTTGCTAATCAATGACTTCATTCGAGGGGCAAATTAGTAATTTTAAGGAGCGTGAGGATAAAACAGTTCGGATAATGGATGGATTTTTTCTTCCCAGTTAAGCCCAGGGACCTGAAGCAAGGATTTTATTGAAACAATAAAAATATGACAATATAATAGGGCAGTTGAATGTATCGCTGCAGCAATCGAATATTTCAGTATTCAAGTATCCTACTGAGATTTCTAGACAATAATTGTTGTTAATTATTGTAAAGGATATTGATATGTACGTAATGCATCTCAATTTATAGCAAAAAACAATTGGTCTCCTTTTTTACGTAATCAACAGACTTTATCTATTAAATCCTTACTAAAAAACTGTGCATAGAAGCAAACTGTAATTTATTGCAAAGAAACATTTTCAAATATGAATTTAGAATATTTCAGTATTCAAGTATCCTACTGAGATTTCTAAACAATAATTGTTGTTAATTCTTGTAAAGGATATTGATATGTACGTAATGCATCTCAATTTATGGCAAAAAACAATTGGTCTCCTTTTTTTGGCACACTTTGCAACAAAGCCAAATTCAAATACGATATTAGTTGTGTTTCTGGCCTCATCTCAGAGCAAAATACCCTGCTCAAATTACCTCCATGGGGCCTCGCAAATCAACGCTGCTGGAATGTGGTTCTTGTGGGTAGAACTAAACCTGGAAGCGAGAAGTTTTGAGAATTGTTTCTGAAAAAAATATAAGAAAGATGCCTGCAGCTGAGTCTGCTTTGATCATTTTGTTCGTTGTATTTTACAGTAGAAGAAAAGCATCCGTCCATCCATTATCAATACAGCTTATCCTCACAAGGGTCGCAATTTTAGATCATGTTTTCCAACCTGTGGAGCCAAGGCAAGTATTTTGCATCAGAAAAACCTCTTGGTAAACCGCAAAACAAAAATAAGAAAAAGTGCATACTGAAATAATGATCTTTTCTCAGGTTAGTCCTTACTCACTGTGAAATTTAGGCTTGTATAGTTGAACACAAAGCTTGTTTAAGTTAAACCATGACTTAATCTGTTCTATGAATGGCAACAGATGGATACACAGGTTGGTTGTACCTTTTGCCATCCATATGAAGAGCAGATGTTTGTTATGCCAGCAGGCATATAGCACTGGCATAGATAGAAAATACAATAATAATAGTTTGAATAACGATGTAATAATAATAATAGTCATTAAAAATGCTGTGAATATACACTTTTACTTTTAACTACAAGACAACAGATTTCTCTAAGAGTCGAAAACCGCGACCACAGAGAGAAAGAAACACAAAGTGAAGAGTTAAATATCACAATAGCTGAAAATGTACCAGATCTCTTATGACACTGAGCAATCTTTTAATAGCTTTGAAAGTGTAATCAAAGTGAATATTATCTTTGAAAAACATTTTACGTTTTGTGTTGGATTTCATTAGATTATGTACTTTGCACCCTGTCATGCCACTGACGACGGTGAATACACTGACCTGCAAATTGAGTGTATCTCATGTGTGTCTTCATCCTTGCGTGCGGTGTCCGTCAGACTGTCACCCAGAGCCATTAGACACTGAGCAAAGCCCTTGTAAATGTTATGGCACCTTCTTGTTGAAACTGCCGCAACAGAGAAAGGGCTCAGCACTGGAAATACACAAGGAATCAAAACCACAATATTAATTTAGAATTGAAGCGCATAGCATCCATTTTCCAAGAGTTTATTTATTTTTGTTCAGTGTGCATACATGTTTTTATGCTTGACTTCATCATATATAATATAATAACCAGAGCTGGGCAGTCCGTCCCAGGGGCGGAACGGTCCGTCCATTTTTGGGGCGGAGGACGGGGGGTGACATGTTTGAAAAATGGGACTAAGCAAGGGCGGAAGTGGATTTTAGTCAGGCCCACTAATCGGACCTTATGCGTGTCATGTGGTCACGAGGCGGCCAAAGTTCACCTCAACCTAATCGGCGAAAGGCTTCTTTAGGCTTCTTTTACACTCCTGCGTCGGCGCGGGCGACAACTGCCGCATTGCATCACGTGACCGACACGTTGGCGACAGATCTGCGACACATGCCGCGCACACGTCAGAAATTGTTGCTGCGTATACGACTCCGCGCGCATTCTCTCTCATGATCGGCCCGTTATGGCACATGTAATGATGAACAGTGTGTGTGTGTGTGTGTGTAAAGAAGCTACACAGTAACGTACCACCTTCGCCGCCACCTTCCAGATCCTTTTGGCAGTACAATTAAATACATCATCTAGTCATCTAGATCCCTTTTCTGTAGCAGGCACGATATCCATTGTTGTCGCTGTCTTTTTGATCGTTGCTCAACAGTAAAAACGCCGACCGGAATTGGCCATAAAAGACAGAGGAAATTCCGCCCTGCGTTGTCTTGTCAGTAGCCGTAGCAGCGGCCCCCAACTTGGAATGAAACTAACACATTTTCGAAACAACGCATGTGGGTTGTGCGCAAGTACAAAGGTAAACTGCGCGCAGCCCTGCTGCTGTGACATGGTTGTGCACTTAGTCTGCACGGAGGGAAAGGAAGAAGAAGAGAAGGGATGAAGAAGAAGGAGCGCTGGCGTTTGCCCGCGGGATATTTGAAAGCTGAATTCTGCAGCCGCTTCATTCGCGCACATTGGAGAGGGAGAGTTTTGCTTGGTAGAAGACGACGACTGGCAAAACAAAAAAACAGCACAAAGTGGTGGGTGGCAGACTTAAGGACGGAACCGCTTTCAAAGGACGGGGTCGGGGGCCGATAATTATTATAAATAAGGACGGAGCGACGAGGCCGGAAGTGTACTCAGGTCGGGACGGAGGACGGACCGTCAAAAAAGAGTCAAGTGCCCAGCTCTGATAATAGTGTAAACTGATTTGAATTATTTTAGTCACATATTAGATTTGAAGACTAGATTTAATAACACAACCAGAGCTGGGCATTCCGTCTATGTGACGTACCGCTCCATCTATCCGCCTATGATGGACGCCCATTTTGCAGAAGGTTGACGAATGACGGGAAACATTTTAAAATTGAAAAAGCATAGTGGGAAGCCTATGTATTCAATCCGTCTTTCGTCTGCGAGGCTTTGATGGGCGCGGTGAGCGCAGCTAGGAACAGTAGTGAGTTGTTGTTGCTTGGGCCACAGATTTGAGTGATGGACCAGGCTGTAAAAGCAGCGAGGCCCAATCCCAATACCTGCATTTGCACCATTGTGCCCTTCGCTTGCACGTTCCCGCGAAGGGTACAAGTGCATAGGGTGTCCAAATTCTGCGAAGTGCACTGCTCCCAACCGACAAGAATTTACTATTTTTCCTCGTCACAATCTGGAAATGTTATAGTGTGTGTTCAATGACCGCTCCGCTTGTCTGACTGGGATCTAGAAATGTAGCTGTGTGCCTTCGAGCAACTTGTCTGACTGGGAACGCTCATGCCGACACGCTGCTTATATAGAGCTCTGCCCTGCACTGCTTGTTTCTGATTGGTGGCCCTTGTCGCAGAATCAACCAACCAATCAGTGCACTGATGGGAGGGCCCCCACACACAGTGCGCGCACTGATTGGATGGTTGATTTATTTTATTTTATATATATTTTTTTTTTCAGTTTAGAAACGCTGACAGAAGACAGATTAAAATCAGAGGCGGACCGGCCTATAGGGGGTACTATTTTTTTTCGCCCCGTAAAATAAGACGAATGATGGACGACGGAAGGGTACCCACGCAGCAGACAGATGACGAATAACGAGCACTCAATTTCTTGTGAAATGCCCAGCGACACAACACGAAAAAAAAAACAAATTAAGGCATCAAGACAGTTAAAGAGGGATACACGCATAGCAATTTTTCACACTTGACATTTTCAAAATGTGAGAGCCCCTACACGACTAGTAAAAAAATATGTTTTCATGTGCGTCTTATGGTGTGATATTTTGAAAAAAGCACACTAGACACACAACAATATCTCGAATTGTGGCTCACCTTCCCCCAGAAGTTGAGGTGAACGACTTGTGAGACACATTATACAAACGCTCTACACAACCATTTGTCCCTCGATTTGTGGACAAGTAAGATCCCAAGCTGCATGTTGCTTCCTAATTGGCTGTCTTAATGGAGTTGCCAGTCATACTGTCATATAGTTTTCAACTTCCTTTTATTGTCATTTGTTTGTTGATCGGGCAGATGTATACCATGAAAATTAACTTCTGGAAAAGTTGTGAAGCATTCCCTGAAGAACACATTTTCCTCCAATTTTTAACGTTTAGCGTTAGCATTGTGTAACATCTTTCAGTTCAGTGCAGTTTTAGTGGAGGTGGTGGGAATCTGTTGTACAGTGTGTGCAGTTTGGCACTGAACAAATTAGAACTGTTAATCCTAGTGGAAATCTATTTTCTCCTCGGTGTGAGGATTGCCGCTAAGCAAGTTTATGCTCATCACTATCTTAAATAAGCTTTGTTACGGAAAAATACTCTCTGCTGATGCTGACAATATGCGCCATAAAATGAAAAGGCTATAACAAACATTTTGTCATCTGACCAGCTCTTAATTTGCGTGTGGCTTTGTAGTCTTGGAATTCTTGCAGTACAAACTTCATGAAGCAGCCACACCAATCTGCATCTTGTTATCCGTCAGTGTGAATTATCACGGCCGCTGGTGACTGTGGCGACTGTCAGCTTTAAAAGCCTCTTTCTAAAACTACTCTAAAGTGGACGCAGTGCTTACACACGAACACACAGCCCAAACTAAGGAGTCTCACCCATTTTGGAATGTGGGAGGCAGCCAAGGCGCCCTGATACAAACATGCAAACTCCAAAAAGGAAGACTGGAATCGGGATTCCAGCCGCCCAACTTCAGAAACGTGAGGCATATATAATAACCACTCACCATGTTTTTAAACTCCTGTAATTCATTTCCGTGTTCTACTATCATGACAAGCTAGGATTTCATGCAGAAGAGCAACTCTCGTCTGGGACAAAAACAGTGCTGTTTGATTAAGATGATCCTTTTTTTGCTTTTGAGTAAAAGCCTGCAAGGACTCTGAGCAGCAGTGGTTAAATGACTCTCGATAAAGATTTTACCATCACGCAATTTTTCTTCCTTTCATTAAACTCATAATATATTCCTCATCCTCCCTTCAATTAAGTAACACATAGTCAAGTAGTTTCTCAAATGCGCATGACAAATGAATATTGCTCAAGTCTGGAGCTCGGACAAGGAGAAAGCACATGAATGCATTAACAAATCACTTCTTTACTCACAAAGTGACATGGCACAAAAATAAATTCAAACATTCAACTAACAGTGAAAATTTGATCATTCTTGTGCCATCACATCATGTGCAAGGCTGCTGAAGAAGCGCAACGAATGTGTGTTGATTCACGTCACAATTCATCTCCTAACTTGTACATCTGGAAGCTCATGTCCACTGACAGGCAGCACACACCATTGATGAGCTGCCTGTTGATTTACAAACTCTGAAATGTGCCCACAGAACACACCAGAGAGGGCTGAGGTGAAACAATGACGGATGATGACAATTAAAAACACATCGTCTTATGAACATCATAGCAAACCATTACATAATAGCCTAGCAGGCGTCAATCATCCCAGCTCACAAAAGCTGTCCGACTGAGCTCATGAGATAGAATCGTATTAATGGAGCTGAAGTGGTGCAAAAGTGCTTCACTATGCAACAAAACAGCACTACGCCACACATCCCCACAATGCCGCTGGATAAGGTGCTCTCAACCAAGACACCTAACTCCTCCAAATCAGAAGACGTGGTGCTTTACGTCCATTTTAAGATAGTCTGTGGAAATGTCAATTAACTGTAGGCATAGTGAGTCTCGCCTCTGGCAGATATAAGACAGCTCCTTAAATAACTTGGACAAAATCCTACATTTTGAGGCCTATTTGGTTATTTTAATGCGAGAATTTTAAACGTCAATCGTATTGAGTATACACATACACACATATTATACTTTATATCTAAAATGATAAGCAGTTCGGACAATAGATGTGTATATATATATTTATACATATATATATGTCGTACATGATCAGGATTTTTGGAGTCGAGTTTGAAAAAAAACATACTTGATGACCGATTCAGTCTGAAGATGGAACCATATATCTATTTAAACAACTTGTACTATAACTGAGTGTGCATCCTCGGTCGCACGACTGAAACTGTGAGGTGGGAATGGTGTAGTGTTCTGTTTGTGGATTAAACTGGGGTGGAAATGAAGGAACGAGTGTAGAAATATATCATGCGTGTGAGTGAGTGTGTGTGTGGTACAATGTGGATCAACGGTTCCTCTAAGCTGCGCACATGTGCAATCACACGCTGTTCTCACGCCCTCTACACATAGTAAATGCATATAGCGCATCAAAAAAAAAAATCGAACCTGAGCTGAACCAAAATAGTTGCAATGTGATTGACAACACGTCAGTTGAAGATGCAGGGACGTATTTTGGACCAAAGAAACGGTCTTGACTTCATTTTCTTGTCAGTGCAAGTCTAGTCTAGCGTGTTTGGTGCCATGTTGCACCTGTCTGAGTGTGTTGGCACACCAAGCAGTCTCGCCCCTGACGCACCGGCTAATTTGGTGACAGAAAGTAGTTAGCGCTTGGCGTAAAAACGATTGCATTGTCATTTTTGAGCCAGGGCAATGGGCTAGTTATGTGTATTTGTGAATGGTAGAGGGTTAGGGTTCCTGCCGTGCCCCACAGCGCATCTTGCAATTTGCTGACAAAAAGTAGACAATATTTTAGATTGACTAAAAGGTGGTCTATTTTGCAGGCAGACAGATTGGACGCTCCGCGGACATGCTGGTGGTTATTTCATTCTTATATATGACACCAGCATGGGACAATCCCTCTGAATCATTGTAGAAATCGATTCATTGAACGAATTATTTTATTTAAAATCTTTAAAATATTATAATGGCACCCCCATAATGTCACTATTGGGGAAGGGAGGGGAGGATCACACCCGAAAACACGATCGGGAAGTGCATGGCGGTCTCCACTTGCCCACATCGCACACACGGCCGACTACATCATCCCAAAGGGGAGATATTGCAGTTTACATGCTAATGTCGTGCACAAACTCCCGTGAGTCTAGTTTCTGTTTCCGCATTTCAGGCACGGCATATTTGGGCCTGCGCTCTGTACCGCCCATTAAAAACTTGGGCGGTACAGAGCGCACGCTAGGGATGGGAAAAACTAGGGATTCAGGAAGGATTGGCTGGGAAAACACTACGTTCCCTCTAAATAGTGGTCTGGTCTTTTGTGGGAAAATGGAGGAAAATAATAACTAAATAGCACCACATCGGCCCCAAAAGATGCCGGCCCACCTGGCATTTGCTCACTATGCCAAATGGCCAGTCCAGCACTGCTTATACGTGAGCACATGGAGAGGGTATTCATTGTGATATTTTCAGGTGTTGAAGTGGGCAGAAGTCGAAATGTCAACATAGATTTTGGCGATGATTGATTGCCGTTTTCGGACATTATAAGTTATGTGTTTTAATTCCTTCACTGACGTCACACCAAGACATGGGGAGACGTATCAATTTTACCGATAGAAAAAGGGGCCTTGCAGGTGCAATTAGTTCATTACAGATTTCTCCAAAATGGATTGATGCTATCAAAAAAGAATGACACTTTCATTTTCTGACCAAAAAATACATAAAGAGAGTTTGTTAGTGAAAAATGGACCATCCATGACATCCTTGGTTTGGAAGAGTTTTGTTATTTCTTTCTACTAATCGTATGTGTAATGCGGTTACTGCCACCAGCCTGATTTACTTAAATGTTTTGAGGAATTTGGCTCCACACAGAACACAGGAACCTTTTTATCACAGGACCTTATGTACCTAATGTTGGTGTAAAAGAGTCTTTATGTATCAAGTAATAATATCTCTTATTAAAGTCATTGAAAAATAATTGTACCACTTGCATAGCTGAGGCAAACGAACCTGAGACTTATCACATTTGATTTTGATTGCAAACGGTTCAAGGGAAGTGGTTGTGTTGATTGTTGTTTGTTGGCTGGCTAATTCTGTATCAGTCTTACTCAAAAAGCAAATGACTGATTCCCTCATAGCTGTTTTGAGGGCTGCCTCATGGACCAAGGAAAACAGACTATGCTGCAGATCCAATTAAAAGTGTAAAAGTAAATAGCCGAAAAGCATTCTGCCAACAACAGGACTAGAGTGGAGTTGGCGATCTGCACTCTACTAAGTACCATTCTTGTTAAGGGTTATTTGTTGCTCTCAAGCTGTGAATCCTGTAAAGCCCTCTAGCATGCCCTTAATTGAGGTGCACTTCACACAGGCTACTCTCTACCCCTCACTGGTTGTGGCATTTGAATTGGTGGTGCTGGTTAATTAAGTCACAACACAACTGTTGCAGGTAAGAGTGTATGAAACCAGTCACGACTCAAGAGTGAGGTAAATCCACTGAAAATTTGAATGATGGCAGTTTACAACTAATTAAAATCCCAAATTTCTAATCTAACAAAAATGTAATATTGCGAAAGAAACAAATCATTTAGTTTCTTTCTGTCGAAATTAGATAGGAATTGGTCATCACAAAAGAATGTTTAATGAATCTTTGTAATATGAGTTTCACTTTTGGAATTGAACTGCAAACATAAATGAACTTTTTAAATTAAATTATAATTGCTTGACATGCACCTGTACCAAATATCTGCTTTGTGTTCTTGATAAGACAAAGAGCAAAAACAACTGACAAATCTAAGAGTATTCATTGAAAATAGTGGTTGGCAGTGCACTAAAAAATAACAAAGATACATTTCATAGCTGTTTCAATAAATATATTTCTGTCTCTATTATTATCATTAGCCTTTAGAAGGATGACCTACCATATTTACACTTTTTCACGAGTGGGGTAAAAAATGACCCCAATTACAATGAATGGGTTTTATGCTGTAAGCTTGAAGATATGTCTCTCATTTCAATTAAATGATGATGATTTTTATTCTTTATAATTTATTACGAGAGAATATTTTCATGTTTGGCATGTTAACTTATTACTGTTTTCACTAGTTTGATCGCAAAACAGCATTGGCTTGGGATCCTGCCCCGGCCAGATGACTCATCTGTGTCCAACTGGTATTATTTATCAAGGGCACGGGGTAGATTTCTATGTGACACTGCATTTCTAAATGGCCTCAGAACTCCAGGTGGACAATAGTTTGGGTTCGATTCATCTAAGATGTCAAATCCTGAGTCAGATTCCATATTAGGCTCTACCTCTATCAGTATCATTTGTACAGCAAGTTTTCAAGGAATCCGGGCAGTCGTGATGCACTAGATAAGAACATAAAATATTTTTTGATAGGCACAATATAATGACATAAGCAAAACTATGAATCATTATGTATCGCTACCTGCACAAGTACATGCACAAACATACACATACACACGTGCGTGGGACACATGTGTCGACAGACGATGGTAATTTTGCCCCTGCCAACATGGCCGCCAAGTAGGCATGTCGGTTAGCTCGTCTGCTATACGCTTTCATGTTAGCATATCCTGCCTTGACATCTTTGACGATAACGCAAAACTCCTGAAAAAAAAGTTCAATCCATCCATAATACAAACCGCATATCCTCAAAATAAGTTACAAGTTAACAAGTATGTTGTTGTGTTACTGTCAAATGACCTTCAGTGTAGTCAGACTGCTTGGATTAGATGTGTGGATCAACAGTAAATGTATACCTAACAGTGACAATTGATAAAATTCAAAAGTTTTTAAAGTTAACCTTTGAAATTGTATAGAAAGTGCTTGGGATCATTTTTGACCACACATTATTGTACTCCCATTACAAAAATAGCAATAATCTTAAAAACTGCAATGATTAGATACAAATGTACAAATGACTCATGTAAAAGACAACCTATTTGAAGAATACATGGAAAATAAATCGATAAAAATGTGAAAATACAAAAATAATGGGGAAAAAAAAAGAAGCCCTGGGGTCATTTAGGGGTTTATTCATATAGTCTTATAGTAAAGGATATACTTTTAACTAGTACTCGCTAGTCTTATAGCTGAAGAAACTGGTGACAAGCCTGGGTGCATCTTGCCATGGTTGGTGTCCAGAACAGCTGTCATGATCTGTACTTGGACTTTTGTTTCGTTTTGAACACATAATATGGGTTTTGTTTCATGTTGTCTTGTTTTGTTGTGGTTTGCTTCATGTCTCTCTCATTAGGGTAAATGGTAAATGGCTGTCACTTGTATAGTGCATTTTCATTAGTGGAGTTTTGTGTCCACCTGTTCTCGTCACCGTCCCTTGTGTCTACCAATCAGCTCCCTCTGCCACTTGTGCCCAGATTTTCCTTGTTGTCTCGTCAGTTTGATTGTATTTAGTTTCCTGTTTTTTTTCAGTCCTTGTCGGTTTATTGTTTGTTGTCATGATGAGTTTTGTCTGATTGTTTGTTACTTTGGATCTGCTTTTTGGATTTTATTTTAATCGAAACCACTCCTACCTTGCTTCCTTACATTTGGGTCCTCAACCGTGCCAGACCTTAACAACAGCAAGAATAACACTCCTGGATAGTGTGACTGTCCCAGAACAGTCTTGTCGTGACAAGTGTACGTCGGTGTGTACGCACAGTTTGATGCTGACAGGTGAACAGGTCTAATTGGGTCATTCGCTGCACCAACGGAACAGAGAGACACTGTTTAATATTTAATAAAGCAAGCATTTCCTCCATTTCCATCAGTGTTTTTCTCCCTCTGGAAACCTATTGATTTTAAGCAGGGTTGTTGAGTTACTCTAAAGTTTATTGGCTTCACTGATCTCCATCAAATTTTTTATGAAGACCCGAATAGGCAAAGAATTTATCACAAAATTAATCATGCTCAATTTTGATTGACACTGTCAGAACGGTAAAATTTTATGTAATTTTTCTTTCACTTGTAGTAGGCAGTTATGTAGAACTGCACTGCAGTTTCACTTTCTGAAAGATTTGATCAAAACTTTGTATCGATGGTGTACTGCAGCTTGGTATGCTAGAATATAACCAATAATAAAGTCAGCATTTGTCAAATCTTTCAATTATTCGTCTGGAATTTCCAGCCTGGTTTAGAGCAGTTATATTCATGTAAGGAGTGCAAAACAGGCCAGTGAGAACAGATTTTGAGACAAAAAAAAGTTCCTTCAAATTCAAATCACTTTTTGTCCGTCCAGAGAGAGCTGTTGATTGTCTGCCATCATGAGCGTGATAGTGCGATATGCAGTCCATTATACTGAGAGCTAGATCAATCAATAGTCGACTCCCATGATGGCCTCATTTACATTATTCCCTCCTTCTTCTGGATGTATTGTATGATTTGTCCATGGTCAAACCACCTACATTCAACTTGATTCAACCACTTCTGAGTGTACACTTTGGAAAACAAAGGGAAGAAATAAACAATACAAGGCATGATACCTTTGCGAATACATACATGTAAATGAAAAAGACCTCAAAGTGCAATTTAAGGCACATTCCCTTCATTTAAACATGGAAAGTGAATTGCAAACTAGCCTATGTCTACATAATTGAAAAAGAAAAAAAGGAAGAAAGCAAAGCGCACTTGAGTTTTTAATTTTACATGGTTTGTTGTGACTGAGAGACATATAGAGGGCGTGTCTGCAGCATGGTGTTTCATTTGATAATAAACACGCCCTTGCTTACTTTTTTTCTTTAGCTAATCAACAGTTTTTCTTAAATTTAAATTGTGCATCGCAGCAAATTGTATTTTCTCATCTAGAAACATTAGTAGTTGAGATTCTGGGCTATCGGACCCAGTAACGTCAAGTACCACAGTAGCACTTATGCCTGCTAAAACAGCACATTTGAGTAAGGGAAATGCCAGTATTTTGAGGGTAATGGCTTGCAGCAACATATTGTTAAAAAAACTAGTTCTTTTATGGAACAATTAACTTAGTTACACTTTATGAAGTATGAGCTACGAACTGAACTACAAAGTAGTTAATTTTAAAATTTGTGAGCTATTTTACATAGAAAATGAACATATTAACACTGGCTGCGCAAATGTCGGTATTCCATGCTACAGTGCAACCAGTGTGAGAATAATGCAGCGTGAAGGAGAAGTTGAAAAAAAAAAAAATTGGCTAGTGCAAATTCTGATTAGTTGGTAACTTTTTAGAAAGTCACTAGCCACATTGGCAAGTTAATATAGAACCATGATTAAGGCTACATTCACATTGCAGGGTGGTTGTCCATTCAGATTTTTGTTAAACCGGATCTTTTTGTTTGTACTCATTCCTTACAAAAACAAATGTGCCCTTTAATGTGAATGCAACGTGTCCTGTGATGTGACGCACAAAGCACGACGGCGAGTCACATGCACCCAAACAAATTGTGTTAACAGAATATATATCGTTCCACGTGTAGGGGGTCATCTTATCTCATATGGCAAGAGTAGCGAGGAGGAGGTAGAAATATTTTGGGGAAGTGAGGCGACACTCTATCTCATTTTATGGAGACATCTACTAAAGATGACGTCCCTTCATTGCCACACATAATAAATGAACCGTCTGTGTGGCTGAATTACTACTATTACCACAAATGTCCACTCAAGTGGGATGAAATGAAACTCAAATGTGAAGTCAACACCGTTACTCAAAACAACTTGATAGATTCATGGACGATTGTCAATAGTCTCCCTGCTAAGCACTTATCCTTCCCGGGCAGAGCGCATGTTGGACGTCTGACGATGTATAGGTTGAATGTGTATGGATGAGCGGACATACTGCAGATGCAAAAAAATCTGAATTGTACTGTTTTTGCACTGCTTGACCGATCAGATACGTGTCGAGCAAAAGAAAAAATCTAATTGAGCTGCACTGTGAACATAGCCTATGACACCTGGGAACTCTTTATTTTCAAAAGTATTTCACGTTATAAATCAGTCCAAGATGTCAGTTGAAAGCTGAACTACATCTTGTTCCATGTAGTTGATTAAGGACCTTTCTCATTAGATCCACTCGTGAAGTGACACAGTCAGCTTAATAAGTCATTCCACCCAGCTATGCATCAAATTTCCATCTATTTATCTCTTCATTTTCTGTCTTAGATATACACTGGACTGATCATCAGTCAATCAGTGAGCAACAGGACATTAGCCAGGTATTGAATGAGGCATCATGCCATTTCCATGGTTAATCTTTGTAAGCCTCGATTTGAGAGTCTTTGTAAAACAAGATTTGAGTCCACTAAACGTATATTAGAGCCAGCCATGAGGTCAAAGAAAAGGTCAAAGGAAACATTAGATCTCAGAGACAGGATTGTGGCAAGCCCAGGTGGTGAAACATTTTGTGGAAGAGGGGGTGGGTGCGTGGGGGGATTGGCTCATAGTTCTAACGGGACACTTCTATCAAAAAGGGCAACCATGCTCAAAATTGAAAATAACCTCCCTTTGGTGGGCTCTTACCAGGGTTCTAAATGGACTTTTTTGAACACGGCTAATGATATGGCTAGTGACTCTCTAAAGTTACCAGCAAAATCATAATTTCCACTAGCCATCACAATTTGAGCATATACGCAAAATCACCGTCAGATTCACGACACGTGCGTACCAGTCCGTTTTCTCTGCACTTGTATGTGTATATTGATGAATCAGAATTCATCTTAAAATGATGCCTGTGGCACACTCATTTGTAGAGCTGGGCATCGTGTATCCCTCAATAACTTCCGGTATTTCCAGCCGACCCACATGGTCCCAGTATGTCCTTCATCGGCGACAGCCAACTGGAGAACATAACTTTCACTTCACACGCAGGCGCTGCACAAGCAGACAGGCCGTTACATAAACAAAAAATATCAAATAAAAACAACAGACATACACACACGCACAGCATGGTGATCGGTGATGAAGCACGTGAGGTGGGCACTGAAGAGGATGAAGAGTGGAAAGGCAGTCGGTCCTGATGATATACCTATAGAGGTTTGGAAGTGTCTTGGAGAGGTGGCAGTAGCGTTTCTGACAGTGTTATTCAGGATCTTAGATAGTGAGAAGATGCCTGAGGAGTGGACGAGAAGTGTGCTGGTTCCCATTTTTAAGAACAAGGGAGGCGTTCATAGTCGTGGCAACTACAGAGGAATAAAGCTGATGAGCCATACAATGAAGTTATGGAAAAGAGTAGTGGAGGCTAGACTAAGGGCAGAAGTGAGCATTTGTGAGCAGCAGTATGGTTTCCTGCCAAAAACGAGTACTACATATGCAGTATTAGCTTTGAGGATGTTGATAGAGAAGTGCAGAGAAGGCCAAACGGAGCTGCATTGTTTTTGTAGATCTGGAGAAAGCTTATGACACAGTGTGGTATTCTACGAGGAAGTCTGGAGTGGCAAAGAGGTATGTGCGAGCGGTGCAGGACATGTATGAGGACTGTAAGGCAGTGGTGAGGTGTGCTGTAGGTGTGACAGAGGAGTGCAAGGTGGAGGTGGGACTTCATCAGGGATCAGCTCTGAGCCCTTTGTTGTTTGCTATGGTGATGGATTGTGAGGGACTCTCCATGAACTATGATGTTTGCAGATGACATTGTGATCTGTAGTGAGAGCAGAGAACAGGTAGAGGAGAAGCTAGAGAGGTGGAGGTTTGTCCTGGAAAGGAGAGGAATGAAGGTTAGCCGCAGTAAGACAGAATACATGTGTGTGAATGAGAGGGACCCAAGTGGAAGAGTGAGGTTACACAGTGAAGAGATCAAGAAGGTGGAGGATTTTAAGTACTTAGGGTCAACAGTCCAGAGCAATGGAGAGTGAAGTGAAAAGAGGTGAAGAAGCGTTGGAACGGGTGGAGAAAAGTGTCAGGTGTGATGTGTGATAGAAGAGTTTCAGTTAAAATGAAAGGAAAGGTGTACAAAACTGTGGTGACACCAGCGATGTTGTTTGGTCTTGAGACAGTATCACTGAGGAAAAGACAGGAGGCAGAGCTGGAGGTGGCAGAGATGAAGATGCTGAGGTTCTCTCTGGGAGTGACCAGGAAGAATAGGATCAGGAATGAGTACATCAGAGGGACAGCACATGTTAGAGGTTTTGGAGATAAGGTCAGAGAGGCCAGACTGAGATGGTTTGACCATGTCCAGAGGGGAGATAGTGAATATATTGGTAGAAGGATGCTGAATTTTGAATTGCCAGGCACGAGGCCTAGGGGAAGACCAAGGAGGAGGTTTATGGATGTAATGAGGGAGGAGATGAAGGTAGTTGGTGTGAGAGAAGAGGATGCGGAGGACAGGGTTAGATGGAGGCAATTGATTCACTGTGGCGTCCCCTGAAGGGAAAAGCCAAAAGGAAAAGAAGAAGAAGATTTTCAGTGAACTTCAATCAGAAGGGCGTGGTTTCAATTTCAAATAGACACCAATCAGGCTCGACTCCAGGTGGCACCTCATTTTAATACCACACCAGTTGTACATCTTAGACTACTAAGGCTTTTTTTTTTTTCACAGAATGGTGTTAACACTGTCCCCCGAATTTTTAACACATGGAACAAGACACCTTACACTTAACAAGGCAGATTAATCCAGTCAGCAGCATTTGGGCAGCTAACACGGCACTTCCTCTCAGAACTCTAATTTGAAACCAATTTGCACCACTCCAAGTGCACTATTTAGCGGACTGGAGCGAATTTCACGATTGGCATACAGCAACAGGTACAAGAACGTGACACAAAACACTCGTAAGATAATATTATGTTAGACTATAGCTAATGCTAACAATGTGTTAATTGCATGAACGTTAATAAGATTGATACGACTTACTGGCCAATAATGCCCTCTGCCAAATGAACTCAGGATAGTGTGCACGCTACTCTTAGATGTCTGACTGTGTCACACGTGCTACTGCACATACGATAAATTACGTGAATTAAACTTCTCACACAAGAACATTATCCTAATGCATGCAAATTAATCAATGGTTAAGACACTTCTCTAATAAAGATTAACTTTCTATTCAAGAATGAATCACTTTGTGGCCTTTTCTACCGGATTAGTAGGTTTTGTTTCATCAGCGCTTCACAACCTGTCTTGACAGAATCGGTATTCCCAGCATACTTTGTTGCAATACAATTAACACTTGTGATGGTGTTACTTTGGGACAGGCAGAGTGCAATTTAGTCAAATGGAAATTAAAACACATGGTTAGCATGATGCTAGTAGCGAGCTACTTCAGCAGTTGTTTTCCTTGAGCAAGGAATGAAATTCTCAAACCTGCCTGTAATGCTTTTGGCCTATAGCATGAAGGAAAACAGTTTATAGTAGTTTATATTATCGTCAATACATTTGTAAAAAAACACCAACCTATATTTGTTGTTTTTATCTAAAATAACAAATATGGAAAAATAGTTTGTAAAAAGACTGCATGTAAAAAAAAGGTCAGTTTTTGGTAAACGTATAGTAAAGTACTCACAACAAATATAACAAAACACATTGGTCGGGGGATAAGCATGCAGGCAGATCAATTGCAAGACTGCTGATCAATAGTTTGCTTGTCTGCTTGTATTAATATTTGATATCGTAACGAAAACCAGGTAGCAGCAAAGCAAGCAGGATCTTCATGGCGTGGGGACTTGATTGTTTTCACATAGAGGGGATTAAGGGATTTAAAAAAAGAAAAGATGAAGATGTAGAGGAGAACTTTACTGAGGAGACTGATGAGCTGCAGAGCTAATTACAAATTTTATTGAATGGTCTAAGGTGTATTGATGTTAGAAAACATTGATCAGACTGCAGACTGCAGTGTGGTATAATATCAGGAATCACAATGACAAATGTTAGTGGGAAACAAAACCCTTCCATATTGCTATACATTTTCCCTTTCCAAGAACATGTCATAATGCCGAATTTTAATCCCAAAAGGAGTGTGCAAGGCATTATAACCGTGTATTTTCCAGTTTTACATAACATTTATTTTCGTGTCCATGTATATGTGAATGTGAAAAAATAACAGAACAGACTTTTGACACTGTGATAAAAATGTAAGGATCATCAATTAAACATTCCACGGATACCTGCATGCTTATTCATTCATTTTGTAAACACCAATAACAAAATGGCCAATAGTCAAAACTTGAAGAGCAGTGATTGAAGACCTATGTGACAATGAATTCCTCTATAAGCAAATTCAACCAAAAATGTTGGAAGTGACATTTAAAAACAAATGGTGTTGAATGTGACCTTGTCATAGCAATTTTAATGGGCGCTTACAAGTTGAATGTTTTGTTATTGTTGTTTTGTTGCTTTTTTAGTCGGAGTTTAAAGTGTTTTTTTTTTCAGAGACACATAGATTGAGTCTACATTTCAAAGGCTTTCTTGGAATACAAGCAATTCTTTCTACCTGAAGATTGACAGACTTGTTCAGTTGCCTGGCTTCTGTGCAAGTAACTTAGGTTTAGCTTCCACGCAAAGCCACTGTCAATGTGAGTGTTAATGGTTGTCTGTCTGTCTCTATATGTACATTGGGATTGACTGACGACCAGTCCAGGGTGTAGGTTACCTTTTGCCCAATGTCCACTAGGGTAGACAGCCCAAGAGTCTCAACAAGATAAGCACTTTAGAAAATGGGTGGAATTTGTGCCCAGATCTGTGCATGTGGCAAATGCTGTGGTCACTTTTAGAATATTGGATTTATTTGATTTTTGTTTTATATATATATATATATATATATATATATATATATATATATATATATATATATATATATATATATATATATATATATATATATTTGTACAAGCATTTAAAAAATGTCACATTGTTTTCCATAATGTCTCCTTTAGGACAACGACAGGTTCTCATTGTCCTCTTCATATACCATACCGAGTAAGTGAGGCTTGATCGATAGCCAGTTTGCCAGACATTTAGATTTCTTTTGATTGATGCACTTCATAACATAGAGACATAGCCACACCTGTAGGGGGAGAACAATTCATCTCTCTCCCTTGACTTTATTGTGTGAAATAAGGCTGCAGTGTGGAGGGATGCGCCTACTCTAATAGGGTAAGGAACCCAAGTTTACATCAGCTTCTAAAGCTAAAAATTGACAAGGCGAAACCCGGGAGCACACTGCATAAGTGTGCTGGTGCGTGTTGATCCTTTGCAAAGCTATGCAGCAAGGTCCACGCATGGTAGCATTTTAAGAGAAGTACTGCGGTGGAGGAACATGCTCCCAGTGCTTGTCTACAATGTTCAATTTCACCTCAACAAAAAGGTTTGGTTCAGAAAAGTTCTGGCCGAAACGTAAATGTGATTGAATGGATGTTTTGTCACATTACATGCAGCTCGTCAGATCAGTGTGGAGGTGTCCTCTCACCTGATTTACAGAGCTGCGCACTTGACCCCTTTTTTGCCGGTCCGTCCTCCGTCTGCGACCTGGGTACCCTTCTGGCCTCGTCCCTCTGTCCTTATTTATAAAAATGATCGTTCCCCGACATCGTCCTTTTAAAGCGGTTCAGTCCTTACGTCCGCCACCACGCACCAAAAAAAAAAAGGAGTCCCTGCATGACGCGCTGCGGGAAAGATGCTAATAGTGAGGATTATTTAAAGCTCATTAGCTGTCTAATTTACTATTCAAACCAGTTTCAAACACACTTCAAACGCCCCACTAGTAGTTACCCAACTGCGCGTACTTACTTCCATTGGGAGCCCCGGTGGGAACGAACGCTGTGCACTGCACACTTTTGGTTTGCACAGAGGGGAGTGTCTGCCACTTGATTGTGATGTCGAAACCTTTTTTTTTTTTTGCCAGTCATCGTCTTCTACCAAGCAAAAGCTCTCCATCTCCGATGTGCGCGAATGAAGCGGCTGCGGCATTCAGGTTTCAAATTTCCAAACGCCAGCGCTACTTCTTCTTCTTTGTCCCTTCTCTTCTTCTTCCTTTTCTTCTCCCCTCCGTGCAGACTCAGTGCGCAGCGTTCCCGCCGGGGCTCCCAATGCAAGTGTAACATATGATTTAGTTTTTTGTATATTCATTTTGGTATTAAATATATTAATTTGTATTTATTATTTTTCTAACATGCTACAATATTGTGTTGTAAGTATATATTTGTTATTATCCTGCTTAAGTATTTGTTCCTGTCCTGCCGCGTCGGTTGTTTTAGTAGGCAAGACGCCAGAACTCGACCTTGAATTGTAACCCGCCATAGCACGGCATCCGGAAAAGGTAGAACAACTTTTGAGGGTTACAAACAAGTAAATACGCGGAGTTGGGTAACTAGTGGCGCGTTTGAAGCGTTTGGAAGAAATTTTTGTCAAGCTGCATGCTGGATCCTCTCCTCTGTGGGAACAAATACTGTAAATTGCCTGGCTGAGCCGAGGGAAACTGTACGTCATTGCAACATGTGACATAACAGACGATCACGCGAGAGAATGCGCATGGAGTCGTAAATGCAGCAACAATTTCGAGCAACAATGCGTGGCATGGGTTACAGACCTGTCGCCAACATGTCTCAAAGCACGTGTCGATCACGTGATGACGGTCACAATGCGGCAGTTGTGGACCGCGTCGACGCGGGAGTATAAAGAAGCCTAACAAAGTCTTTTGCCGAGTAGGTTGAGATGAACTTTAGCCGCCTCGCGACCACGTCACACGCCTGAGGGCCAATTAGTGGGCCGGACTAAAATCCACTTCCGCCCTGCTTAGTTCCCCCATTTTTTTTCCAAACGGACCGTTCCGGCCCCGGGACGGACTGCCCAGATCTGCTGATTTAGATGGACTGGTCGCCATCCAATCGCTCGGGCACACACAGACTAACAACCACTCACTCTCACATTCATACCTACGGCTAATTTAGAGTCTTCAGTGAACCGAAATGCATGTTTTACAATTGTGAAAGGAAGCTGGAGTAAGCGCAGCAAACCAGTGAAGTTAATTTCAAAGATATTTAAACAGTGGTTAACTGATTTTTCTTTAACACTTTGAGGACAGTGAAGAAGCTTAAAATCCTACCGTTGGCTGTACAGTTAACAAATGTAACATAATGGTGTCTGTTTCCATTCTTTTCTTTAGGTTAATTTGGGAGACATATACCTTTGCTTTTTCCCCACTTAAAACAGTTCCCAGATGTCTGGATATTAGGTAGCTGGCAATTTTGGGTCAAAATACACAAATCCATCCATCCATTATCTGAACTGCTTATCCTCACAAGTGTCACAGGCGTGCTGGAGCCTATCACACTAATACCCACTGGCAACACTCTGGTTGAAATTACTCGATTTTTTACTTTCTCATGCAAATGAGCAACTGTTCAGAGTGTGACGGAAAAAAAGCGTGTACCCATTCAAAGACCTAATTGTGTTTTCTGTGGCAGAGGCAGCACTTCATCACCAAGCCACTGAATTACACTTGTCAGTTAGTATTTGGATGCGTGCCCGATGCTGTTGCAATCTTAAGTTAGCCGATGTCATCTCAAGTGCACCACTGTAAACGATTATGTCTTCTAATTTGACCTGTATTTTTGGAAACATCTCCATGAACTTCAGCTACAGTTTCACTTACTCCACCGGTGGTTACACTTTAAAATGTGTAAAGTTGTCGCCAAACATCACAGCTGTTATTTTCGCTTTTTTACAGATGGCACCGTGATACATGCTTGCACACAAACACCCACGGTACTGATCTATTCATGAGTTTGCTTGTGCAGAGGCTGGCAAGATCACTGCTGACTGGACTGAAATGCTGCTGATGCCTGCTGCTCTCCTCATCTGACAAGCACATACACACACATAGGGCAGATTCAAATTGATTAGACCTGCAGCTATAATTCTTAAGATGTCAATCCATCCTTAAAGTGGAAATCAACCCAAACATTTTTTTTTTCAAGAATATGTTGCCAGCAGGGCGGCACGGTGATCCACTGGTTAGCACGTCCGCCTCACAGTTCAGAGGTCGTGGGTTCGATCCCAGCTCCGGCCTTCCTGTGTGGAGTTTGCATGTTCTCCCCGTGCCTGTGTGGGTTTTCTCTGGGTACTCCGGTTTCCTCCCACATTCCAAAAACATGCATGGTAAGTTGATTGGACTGTCTAAATTGCCCCTAGGTGTGATTGTGAGTGCGGATGTTTGTCTCTGTGTGCCCTGCGATTGGCTGGCAACCAATTCAGGGTCTCTCCCGCCCACTGCCCAAAGACAGCTGGGATGGGCTCCAGCACGCCCGCGACCCTTGTGAGGATAAGCGGTATGGATAATGAATGAATGAATGTTGCCAGCAGGCCCACTAGTTGAAACACAGCATTCTGATTAATATTGCTTTTGTGGAATATGAGTTAAGCAGCAAAATCCACCGCTTTTTAGCCATCTCAGGGGGCGGGCGGCCATTTTGTCTTCTGTCGACTGAAAATGACATCGCAACTCCTCAGGGTTCAGGTAAACGACCAATCACGGCTCAGCCTTAGAAAACAGGTCAACCGTCATTCGTCGTTACCTGAGCTTTGAGCAATTGTGATGTCATTTTCACCCGACAGAAGTGACAAAATGGCCGCCCCCTGAGATGGCTAAAAACGGGTGGATTAACTCTAATTCCACAAACACAATATTTATCAGAAGGCCTTGTTTCAAATTGTGGGCTTGCATAGAACATATTCTTGAAATAAAATATGTTTGGGTTGACTTCCACTTTAAATGATACACATAGCTCCATGTTATCATTGCCTCTCTAATAGCTTGCGCACTCATATAATAAACACAAGCTATGTGAAACTATGACAACTTTTGTTATGGAGACCTTAGTGTGTGACGTAGCTCTTCGTGAAAGCCTCTTTGGAAGTTAATGATGATTCCCAAGGTGGTGGAGCTCATTGCGTAAGAAACAGAGGGCCTTTTGAGACTACACATTGTTTACATGGATGTCAGTGTGTGTGTGTGTGTGGGGGTGTGTGCGTATGGGTTGTGTGTGCGTGTGTGTGTGTGCGTGTTGCCCTGGCAGCCTGTGCATTTGTGGGACCGTAGGTGAACAATATAAATAGTATGGCCCAGGTCAGGTAACTGGCTTGGAAACCTGCCTGAACGTACCCTTTTTCCATTAACACTTGTGTGTGTTTTTGGCCTTTATTTCTGTCTTATCAATCAGCAGATGCTTCACAGTTTTCAGATTCTCTCTTTCTCTGTGCGCTAGTTCAATATGTGTTTGGACTTCATGAACTTTTTTTGGCGGGGGGGGGTTTTAAGTCATGTGAAGCCGGATTCGGAAGCAGTTCCTCCCACGCAGTACTACTTTCATCCCCTTCGGATGACAAGTCTTTAAATTGCTGCTCATGTTTTATCTACGCGGAACCATTTCACAGCCATGGTTAAAATGTAATTCATATAATTTTTATGAGGTATGCTGATGCCAGACGACTTGGATGAAACAGTCTGCAGAGGAGATGTATAAATTGGGGATTTTTAGGCTACTTGGCTTGCTAAGCAAGGCGTGTTCTTGTACATTTAACATAGTGTTGAAAGTAACCAAGGGGAAAGAAGAAAAGATTTCGAGTGTTTTGATATTTCTGTTCCATCTAGTCATTCTAATCCTTTTAGTCGTTCCTGTTTTCCAATTAAATATTAATACATTCTCACATGTATTGAGTGGAGTGGAGAGTCTGTCTGAAAGTTCCAAATGTCTAAAAGGACACAAATGTTAGGAAGCAATACAATGATTACACTGCGATGCATTTGGTTATTTAAAATAATTCATGGAGCTTTCTGAAGCCAACTTAAAGCTCAACTTTTCGGAAGAATGTTGAGCTCAAAGAGCAAATATATAGGTTACAGCTGATAAGGGTGTATTAAGGAAAAAATCTTTCTTGAAACTGCATTGCTTTAAAAGAGCAGTGAAAAAAAATTGATGAGCTGCGTGCAGGTATTTTAAATTGCTTGTCTCTAGAGTCCCAAGAACCTTTCAAAGTTGCATCCTCCAAAGGCTTGCACTCATGCAGCTGTATTTAAGTCACCCCTAACCAATCCCAGATGGAGAAACCTAATACAGTGGAATCTTGTTTTACGAATTTAATTGGTTTCATGATCCCACTTGTAACCTGAAACGTTCATAAATCGTAATGTTTTCCATTGAAATGAATGGAAATGCAATTAATCTGTCACAGCTCCAAATCTAAGTAATACTTACCTTTTTTTAACCAATATGTGGTAAAAAATAAATACAATGCAATATAAAAAATAAGTGAAAACACACATTATAAAGAAATAAAAGACTTAAAAAAACATGCTAACTATTTATTGCTCGTTATTTTTAAGGAGGAAAGGGGGAGGATATATGGTTGAATAAAGAACATGCTTTGTTTTTAAAACATTGCTAGCGCTAATGCAAAAGTCAATGGAGGATCCCGTTTCAAATGCCAACAGGAAATTAGCATTGACTTCGGGAGTGATATTCTTTCAAATAACACACTAACGCTGTGGAAACACATACACACGGGTAAAACAACACTACTCAAAGGCACAAATTTTTCCCAATCTGTGGAGAACGAATTAAAACAAGGCAATTCCCAGCATCATTTCATTTGATTCGGCCAGGGAAGATGGGCTGCTCTGTGCTGGCGCTGGCCAGTGGCAGGCGATGTGCCGGGGTTCCCCGCACCGGCAGCTGAGAAGGAGGTGTCAATGGCTGGCAGCATCCTCCCTTTCAAGTATCGTCAGCCACTGCCCGGCCAAGAACAGAGAGGTTCCTCTCCCCTTACTCAGTCAAAGAATGCTGGAAAGTGCACGGGTTTACCATCGTTGCAATATACTTCAATTTCGCTGGCGTCGGGCTAAAACCTTGTACCTCCGAAATTGTAACTTTTCAAGATACCCCAAAAATGGCAAGATTGTTCAACTGTTAGCATTTGCATTGTAAAAGAGAGCAAGGCATTTAAGATTGATCAATGTATAAAAGTAAAACCCATGCATGTGCACTAACCAATAGTATATATTTTGGGAAAAATATGAAATTCATCAAAATGTGACTTATGAGGTTTTGGCCCGATGCCAGTGATATACTGTATTTAAGTGGCTGGCAGCGGACAGCTACTCATTTGGACGGGTCTCATAGACTTCCAACCCAGAAATGTCTTTTTAGAGTGACTGTGTTAAGTGGGTGACATCATTATGTTAGCTTGTGTGCACCGCTGGGTTCAAGTGCGGCATGGAAAATCGCCAACTCTTTACAACTTAGAAAGACGCGCTTTAGAACCCAAACGTGGTATCGTTTAATTTCACGTAAATCGATGCTCGTTAGTAAAACCATACCAACCATACCAAAAACTGTACCCATTCCAAATCACGCAAGACAACGCGCCAACTCGCGTGGCAAAAAACATTGAAACTTTATCTGAAAATGGCATACTGGAAGAAAAAATATTGTGCGACCACCATCATCCCCAGACCCCAACCCCATTGAGAGCCACTGGGATATTCTTAAAAGAAAGATCTATGAGACGGAAAAGCGCTGAGGGGAAATTGGTGCATCATAAAAAGCGATACAGGCAGAAAATATGACTTAATATTTCAAAGAAAGAGGGTTTTCTATGTAAATCTATATCTACATGCATTTTGAAAAGAATCGTCCTAATGAGAGTCACAGTTTGAAAGTTAACTGTTCACATCTCCAGTCCATTGTGGACACTTTAATATACAGTAACAGTTCCCAAACATTTAAATGAAGCCAGACTCACTGATGTGGATGTCACTTGTATGGTAGTCAGGTCCCACAAACAATCATAGTGGCGGAGTGCTATTACCAGTCGTGCACTTATGGCCACAAGTCATGAGCACAACTCTGTACAAGCTACGGGACTCACACAGAGATTCGTCTTGGGACCTACAGTAATATTAGCGGCGCATTAAATTGTTGTCAGGAGAGAGAACTCCTAGCACCAGTGCACCAAAGCAGAGATGAAATGCATCTCAGAGTTTACTCAGGGCTTTTTAGTCTAAGCCTTGAGACGGCTGATTAAATTGGTTTTAATAGCACGGATGCCTCAGTGTGTGTGTGTTTTAAATTCTGGTATGAGGTGAATTGCTAGAATTGGAGTAATACAGTCCTTTAATGCATTGCAAGGCATGTAGTCAAAAGAAAAAAAAGGACAAAAAGGGCAGATATGTACTGTAAGTAATGGCAACAATTTGGCCCCCGCTGACTGGAGTGTCTTACAATGGGTGAGAATGAATATTCATCAGCGCATCCCACACGAGGTCACAGCTGGAGTTTATCCGAGAACACCCAGGCTACATTCACCCAGCGGTGAAATATGGCCGTGTCTGCTCATCTTCCTTGTGGGACACCTAAATCCTTAGCACATGTTAATGAGCACAGAAACAATCTAGTCTATCGTCAGAAGTGCTGATTCAGGACATTGGTGCAGTATGCATTAGGGTAAGACCCCACATGTACAATATGTGTGTTTTGACAATCAAAGTCACTCATGCAGTGTATGTCCATCAAAAAGTCAAAGAATCACAAACTAGTAAGCAATACAGGTCAATTATTTTGCTATTTGGACTGTATATAGTGGGAATAAGGGATGAAGGCACAGTGTCAGCAGAACATGCCCTTCCACTTTGTATTCTCTTCATGCTTCATACAAACAGTCTTTGAGAAAATCAATTTCACTGTCATCTGTGTTTCACTTTAGCCAGCTTGTTAAACTCATACCGACTGTACAAACACTCTGCTGCAATGAAAACCTTGCTAATATGTATTTTTGAGCAACTTCTCGCAGACACATACTCCCACTTGGCTCCAGTAGCATTTGACTATCAAGAGGAGCTTCTCCGATTTGCTACAATAGCGACGATATTTTGCATCCCAGCACATTATGCAGTCACACAATGGTTGTTTGCTGCTGTCTGCTCTCCTGAGCAAATAAGGGCATCTTAGCGCTTTTCTTTACTTTGAATCTTTGTTCAAGTTGACAGGCACCATTCACATGACTGACATGGCAAATATCAGCCAATGCCATATTAACCCTGTAATTTCTGACACCGGAAATAATGGACCAAAAATTCAGATTCACCCTGGACTGGTAGGCAGCCAATCATTGGACATGCATAGATAAATAACAATCCACTCTCACATACACGACTATGGACAATTTGGTTTTCAGCGAACCTAACATGCATGTTTTTGAAATGTGCGAGGAAACTAGGGAGAGCATGCCCACACGAGTGCAGGGAGAACAGGCACATTCAAACCCGAACCTTTGAATCGTCACATAAATGTTCTAACCACTGTGCTGCAATGATGTATAAAATGTCAAGTCCCAGCATGTTTTAAAATGCAATTACCAGTGTATGCATATCTTTTGAGAAAATGAGGAGTATTAAATAATTAGCACAGGGGACTAAAGAGCTGAAAAAATATACTGTATGACACCGCAATAATATTTTGGGATTAGTATTAGCTTTACTATATGTATCAGTGGAGCTCAACCCAATTCATTACACTTGGTGCCTCTTTGTATTCTCGCTTTGCACCCTTCCTATACAGTACTTGGTACAATAATGTACTAGAAGGAAAGGTTGTTTATCAACCTTTAATCCACCTTCAGCACGGGTCATTCCAGACCAACCTTTACGAAAGGAAAGGAGATATTTGTCACCAATAATCTTTTATGACAGCAATATATAAGCAACAGACCAACAAAGTTTACCACAGTTTCACGCAAGGGACTTATGTTAGCAGAACTTGCTATCAGGAAAAGAAGTGGAGTGGAATTCATTTTAACAGTGCTGTCCATTCCTGGGTTCAAAAGGAAGCACCTTTTTATCTTGCCTTGACCTAATGACGTTCTCCACAAAGGTTAAGGCAAGGTGGTATAAAGGTCAGGGGATTTGAATTTCTGGAGAGGCCCTCAGTTTTTTTGCTTAAGTTGTGTGGCCACTTGTTCCAGGCAGAGTTCATTGGGTTGAGTCAACTGCGACATAGTCCAAAACAAACATCAAATTACTACTCAGCAATAAACGACAACAACAAAAAGTAAAAATAAATATAAAACAAAACCTTGATGGGGGAGTAAATGCTACAAACTACAGGATGTGATGGGGCACTGCCTTAATTAACAGCTTTATGGTACACATGATCGTAAATAAATGGAAAATGTGTGTTTGTTAAGAGCTTGTTGTGTTTGGTAAGCGAGAATTGTTTTGTTTTAGTCCTTTTGCTTGTGAAGTGTGACTTAAGTTCTCAGAAAATAACCACTAGCAGTAAATGTTTTGTGTTAGCCAGCAAGTAAGCTAAGTAAGCCAGATAAATAACTATAAAATCAAAAAGTGCTTGCATTTCAAATTTACATGTTGCAATACCAACGTTTTTTTTCACCACTCGCGCCAGCATTGAAGCCCGCTTGAAATGTTGTTCTCCTCCTCCAAGCCAGTGGATCATCAAGATGATTCTAAAGTTAGCATTTTCATGTATCAGTAACATTGCAGGCTAGTGTTGCTTTAAATGTGACTTGAACATATTTGCTGTCACACACATTGGCAGCACAATGACCTATAGTGGTAATCCCCTTTCTGAGGTTCGGGATTTGAATCTTAGCTCAGGCCTTCCTGTGGCGCCTTTACATGGTGTCCCCATGCTTACGCGGACTCCAAAAACATCCAAGGAAGGTTAACTGAAGACTCTGAACCAGGGGTGTCATTTTTGTCTCGGGCCACATCGTATGGATTGTCTTCGGATGGCCGTTATGGCTGCGGACGCAAATAAATATATGATTGCCTCATATTACATATTGCTGGTTTCAGGCGGTATCTTTGTACCTACAAAATCATCACTTTTTAGGAGACCCCAAAAACGACGTGTTTATTCAACCATTAACTTTACATCGTCAAAGAAAGCAAGCCATTTTCGATGCTTTAAATTGGTCAGAAATGTGTAAAAAATAACACACGTGGACTGAACAATTGCTAGAGATTTGTGAAAAAAATGAAATTCATCAAATTATAAGATAGTAGGTTTCGACCCGACGGAAGCAATATACACAACAAACTGATTAATAACTACTTTTGTAATCAGTGATCAGAGGCCAGTAAAACTGTTTGGTCAAATGTTATTACATTGATTGTAAAAGGGGGGTTGGTAACAAAAACGTATTACAATATGTGAAGTTTTAATAAATGAAGACAATTTGCAATTTGGGTATTTTAGCATGAAGTCGATGCTCATAATTTGCTTTTGCGGCCCACATAAAATGATGTGTTGGGCCGTGAGTTTGACACCAGTGCTCTAAACTGTCCATAATTGGAGTATGAACCGTGGCCGTTTTCTCAGAAAATAGATGGGGAAATTGCTAGTGAAGAGCTTGTTCAATAACAGTCAATGCAAGCAGGCATCTGCTTAACATGGTGTGATTAAAACCTGTTTTGATAAGAAAGAAACGGTGTCTCTTTACGACTCAGCGATGAAAAAGGCATATACAAATTCTGGTCTTGCAGCCATTAAAGTTGATCTTCAGTACAGTACAGCAGGCTTAAGAGAAACGCAGTGCTGTCAAGACGAGTGGAGTAACAGCATGTTGCTAATGGGTATATCATGTCTCCAGCAGGTGATACCCTATACATCTGTGGCAGTCCGATCAATAGGAGGACTCAACTGCTGGAACAAGAGCCTGCAGGGAAATCCTACAACACTCTTTTCTGCACATCCAAACTCCAGTTGGTGTGGTCACTTCAACCAAATTTAATCGAAGCACTTTTGGTTGAGTCAACAAGAGAGTCTTGCTGCTAACTAACCCCACATAAAGTTAATTTCAGCGCAGGATTTACTGAGAAAGAACAGCGTAATAAGACTGTGCTGGCCTAAAGAAAGTTGTTGGTGCATAGCCAATTACACTGACTGACTGCTAAGCCTATACTGGTCACTGACAAACAAACATGAAGAAGGTTATTAAAGTGAGACCAGTAAAGGCAGACGGAATGGGAACATAATTAATAAAAGTGGATTTATTTCCATTTTTCTTAATGTTCACTTCACATTGATTCTCATGTGTATAAATGATTTGAAAAGACTGTTATAATTCTTCTACCACTCTGGTATTAATACATGAAATCCACTGGGTCAGTATAGAGAGGATGTTAAATGCACTCTAGCGTTTATCAGTGGGAAGCTGTGTGGTGTTTGCAGGGCCTCCCTGTGGTTGCTACTATCACCGTGCGGACAAAACAAAATGTAGTAATAATGTTTGTTTGGTTTGTTAAAAGTTGTTATCGTGATTAGTATGTCAGTCTCACACTCTGGAGTTACAAAATCGAACAAATTATAATGTTAGGTTAAATGAATACGTTGAAGTAAATTGTCCATTAATGTGAACGAGAATGTAAGGGTTGTTTGTTGATGAGGTTAAGCAAAATGGTTTCATGGACGGTTTGGGACATTTTCCTGCTGCAAGATGTGGGAAAGGTAAGTTATGTTTCTCCATGATTGCATCATGGACTGACGTGATTGAATCGGAGACAAACTTTGTCATTGATCTTCATTTATGTATTTAATAAGATTTGTTTGTATTATATTTTACATGTCGGCAATGGGCAGCACAATGACCGAGTGGTTAGTTGGCCTCGCGGTTTTAACGTTTAGGTTTGAATGTTTGTTTTCTTCCGGCTTTCTTTGTGGACTTTGCACATTGCTTTCTCCCACATCTCCAGAATCATTATGAAAGGCTCATTGAAGAACCTAACTTTTGGGGGGGTGAATTCATGTATTGGCAGAGGATATTTCTTTGTTACAGCATTCGCTCCCAAAAGTACTAAAGCAAGCTTGACCAGTTTTCTTGACCGTGTTGTGGACGTAAGACATCCATGAATCCAAACTCCAATCAGTTGATATGAATTGACCCCGTATTAGTGCAGTTTCTATTAAAATAACAAACAATAGATCACCAACTACTTCCACTTTTTTTTTACAGTAAATAAACCCTAACCCCAAATCAAATACATTAACTTTTTCAAAATTTGGCATACAATATATATATTTTTAAATGTGTATAAACATTGAAAAAACTACTCCAACATCACAGCTGTATACTGTATCTAGTCACACCCTTGACCTAATAGGTTGTTGAGGCATCTTTGGCAGGAATTTCAGCCCGAGTCTATTTCAGTAGCACAAACCTGGCACACCTATAGTTATCCAGTGTCTTTTATTCTTCTTTGAAGATTCTACGAACTCTATCAAGTTGGACAGGAAGTGTCGGTGCACAGCCAGTACATTTCTCCAGGGATGCTCAATCAGGTTCAAGTCTTGGCTTTTGGTTGTCCTGGCAGCATGCTGTTCAAAGTCTGAATTCAGTGTACAGGAGCAGTTTTTCTTCAAAGGTCTCTCTCTATTTTGCTGCAGTCCTCTTTCCCTCAGTCCTAACTAGCCTCACAATTCCTGTTGTAGAAAACATCCCCGCATCACGAAGCTGACACTACCGTGCATGCCTCAGTGTAGGAATGGTTGTGATCAGGAAATGGGTGGCGAATGTTATTTCTCATAGCCCTCGGGCATGAAAACTGGATGTTTAACTCGTAAACTGGCAACATTTCCGACAGTTAGTAATAGCATTTCCACTGTTAATTATTGTTACCATTGTCTTTAGCCTAATGTGTTCTTCTCTGTGTCCAGCCATTTAAAAGAAAGTTACGCAGTGCTGCCTGATTTACTCATGGTCAGCGCCTGCCGAAACCTGATTACCCACGCAAAGAGATGTGAAAGCTCATCTTAGTAAAGCAACCAAATCAACCAGGATTGCATCTGCCAAACACGCTAAATTGCTGCATAATTAATTATTTTGGGTGCTGAGGGATGAGTAAGGCATATGTAAACGGATTAATTTAGTCATGTAGTTTGTCAAACCTCGGAGTCATACATTTCTTTTCTGTTTGTCTTCCACTCACACTTCCAATTCAATCACTTAAAAGTTTATTTTGCGGTATCAACACTCTCCCAAATACACCATTGTACAAACCAGCCATCCTATCTAAAGCATAAAAGGCTCTTTCAAACGTGTCGGTCGCCACCACTTTTACACCAATTGCCAACAGCGTACACAATTTTTAAGAGTAAGTCAACACGCAATATAGTGTCCGTTTTTTTTTGCGATCTCAGTAAAAGATTCCATTCAGAGTGCTGTAAATATTAGCAACAAGGCAACCAACAGCACTGACAGTCTCTTAGAGCAAACATACAATTTAGCATCCGCTATTTAGGATCTCATTAATCAGGCCCTTAGTAACAGTCTCACTATATTTAGTGAGTATTCACTCTTGTTGTATTCACTTCACTGACAAATCTGTCAGCTTTTTATGGTTGTTATTGGAGACATTTGAAAACATGGAAAGAAATAATCCTGAAGTCCATGTGTCCTGACTTCACCCTTTTGAGTAGCAGAGAAGACTCCCCTCGGGTCCAGAGCCTCAAGCAAGAATGGTTAACCCCTGAGAAAAGGCTTGCGTCGACAAAAAACTCATTTATGCACTTGAAAATAGGTACCTCATTTAAGGACATTTAAGGAGTCTTGTGAGTATTGTCAGATCAATCAAATTAGCTTGGAATCAGTGGCACGATAATCGTGACATGAATTCCATATACCGTTTCATCTCTAATGGCCCTTTAGATGCCTTTTGGAAAACTCCAAGCCATCTGTCATATGACATTGACTGAAAAGCAGTTTTTGTCTGATTTGCCCTTCTGGAATGTTCTCCTATCCCATAGCTCAGTTAGAAAGATCATTGGGTTCTTAGTCATCAAAGCCGCGTCAACTGGGGATCATACACAGCAGGTCCTCAAAGGCCGCTACCCTGCATGTTTTAAGATCAGGGGTCACCAATTGATTCAAATGATCAGCTCATCAGCGAGCTCTTGAGAAGCCTGATAACGATCCTGATCATTTTAACGGGTGTGTTAGAGCAGGGAGCGATTGAAAACCTGCAGGACGGGTGCCCTCGAGGACCGGAGTCGGTGACCCCTGTTTTAGATGTTTCCATCCTCCAACACACCTGATTCAAATGATCACGATCATTATCAGGCTTCTTCATTATCAAGCTTGCTGATGAGCTGACAATTTAAATTAGGTGTGTTGGAGGAGGGAATGCAGGATAGTGGCTCTCCGGAATTGCCCACACCTGTAAGACAGTATAGGCAGGTGTGTGTCTTGGTGCATCATATTAAATCAGTTGACATGAACATAGGACTCTAATCCTATCAAAGATGAACAACTGAGTTAGGATGCACCTGAGCTTGGTTATTAAAAAAAAAAATCCATAGGAAAATTATGAAATGCAGTCATTAATTATATCTTTGGTGCTGTTTAGCATCATCTGGAAAGGCCAAGTGAACACAACCTTGTTATGATATGTGTTCTTGTTGATTTGATTTGATTTGATTTAGTTTTATCACGTTCTTCCTGTGTCCCTTTTTTCATGTCTGTTTCGTAAGGTTTTTGTATCTTGTGTATTCCAATCAGCTCCCTCAGCCACTCGTGTCTTGTCCAGATCTTTCTCTTGTCTCATCAGTTTGCTTGTATTTAGTTCCCTGTTTTCTTTCTGTCTTGGTTTATTGTGTTTGCTGTCATGGTCCTTTTCCAAGCCAAGTCAAGTCAAATCTCATCCTATAGTGTTTAGTTACTTTGAATCTTGTTTTTGCACTTTCTCACTTCAGTTTTTTTTATTCCTCCCTGTACCTTGGATGTCTTTTTGTTCTTTTCAAATTGAACTATTCTATTTTTTTGAGAGCACTTCTGCCTTGCCTTCCTGCTTCCTTGCACTTGGGTCCCAACCAGGGGCGGAGCCAGAACGTGGCTAATGGGAGGGCCTGGAAAAATCAGTGTGGGCCTGAATATTTCACTCACTGCGCACAATCCCCCTGCCCCGACACATCGTATATTCAAATAAAATGACAAACCGAATAATATGAAGTTCCGATTTTCCTTAGACAACCACAATTATGCCATTCTTAATATTCAATTATAAAAACCCAAATAATTTCATAATTTACTAAAAATGCAAAAGTATATATTTTTTCATGACTCTCACTGGGTGGGCAGTCTCTCAATCTGGGTGGGCCTGTGCACACCCAGGCACACCCAGGCCCACCCGTGGCTCCGCCCCTGGTCCCAACAACGCAAATCCATAACAGACCTGGATAAAATATGATGGAAAGCATCCATTCACTTGAGCGAGAGAGAGAGAGAGAGAGAGAGAGAGAGAGAGAGAGAGAGCGAGAGAGACAAGGAGAGAGAGAGAGAAAGAGAGAGAGAGAAAGAGAGAGAGATAGGAAGAATTTTAATAGAGGAAAACGTAAGCAAGGAATGTGCGGGGGAAGTTGGTAAGATTGAATAGGATATAACAGGAAGGTTGGTGTGGAGAAAAGACCGGAGAAGTCGCAGTGGCAAGGTGACCTTGGCGAGTAGAAAAAGCGAAGTATATTACACACGGTAAAGCCAGTGTGTGATGGGAGTCAAGCAGCTTTGTTGTATCGTTTTAAGGTAGTATAGTGTATTAGGAAAACAAAGAGTGAAAAAGGAGGGGAGAAAATAGCAAAAAAGTGCACAGAGTGATGAAGGAAAGAGCAACGATGAAATGGAGATATAATTGCCGCATCTGCTGTGAATATCTGTCAGTCATTTTCCTTTACGACAAAGACGGCATTGATGTGTGGCCATGATTGTTCTTCATGATTTCCCCATTGGTACATGAACACCCATACAGCACGCACACACACGTACGCACATAGTGAATCTTGACTAGACACACTGCTGTCTTACTTTTCGTCCCATCAGAAAAACACTGAGTGATTAAAAAGACCTTTGAACAAATGGTGTCAGTTCAGGAATGTCTATTCAACTTTCAAAGCGCGTGTGCGTTTGTGTGCGTGTGCGCATGCATGCACAAAGTGGTATGGGATCCTCACTGGCATTGAAAAGTTGAATGCAATACTCTCTGCCCACGCACACACACACACACGCACACACCGTCCTCAGTGAGTGGTGCACCTCAGGTGGTAGACGATCTAATCATTTTGGCAGAAAGCTTTTAAGGTCTGTGCCAGTGTTTTATTCAACAGACAGAGTTGCTCTCATCGTCCCCTAGCGTGTCACTAACAAATTAGAGCCAACTTTGTCACCAATTCATTTCATGTTAAGATTTCTTTGCTTTGCATAACTATCAAATACAGCATTTCCTTCCCGTACCAGCTCAAAATTTCTTTTACAAATAAAGATCTGGTATGAGGTGTGTCAGTAAAGTTCCAGGACTGGTGTGACAAAAAACCCAAACCACAAGTTTTCCTCATTAACGAGGGCCAGACGACCACCCAGCGCGTGTATAAATAGTATTTGCTTCATTCAGTGCGTGGAAAGAGACAAAAGTTATGGCAGGACAACTTGTAGCCGCTTTACTATGACAACACACCTGCTCTCAATTGCCCTGAGCATCTGATGGTTCCTAGAAAAAAAGAACATCACCTGCTGGGACAACCTCCCCATTACACACCGACCTGGCTAGATATGATTTTTTTCCCCTCCTTCCCAAAGTCAAGCAGGTCATCCAAAACATCAAGATGGTCGTGACGACGGAGCTCCCAGGAGAATCCTTCTAACAGTGCATGAAAGTGTGGCAGAGAATGCTGGCAAAGTGTGTTACCCTCCAACAGGATTACTTTGAAAGGGGAAAACTTGTCATTTGTACTGTGGAGCTCATATACTGCATAGCTTTTGTGACAACCGTCCTTTGTCTTTTTCTGACACACCTCATGTGTTCCAATGTTTGCTCCGCCCCTGCAAAGTTCATTTGGCACAATACAATACAAGCACAACTTTTCTGTCCGTGATTGGGGATTTTGTTGCCGAACCCTGAGATAATTATCTTGCATCTAATCCTCTTTCTTTTCTGATTCCTTGTACAGCTTATGCAAATGTAACCATGTTCTGAAATTAATGGTTGCAGTTTCTGTCATAATTATTCACAGTTAAAACATATGCTCCATTCATAAGCAGCTATGCAGCATTAGCACTAGTGCCGTACGGCAGGATGCACATTATATAAGAGCCAATCAGAGAGCACTGAAATGGCACAAATAAGGCTCCTGACTACTGTGCACACAGTGGAAGCCTCATCCGTCGTGACAGAAATCGTAGATTTGGTTAACACGACAGCTGCTCGCGGCTCTTCTAAAATGCAGTTTATCCATCTATCTGTCTGTAATCCATCCATCCATCTACAGGCACATGTCCAATGTGGATGTTTTAGTAACACCCCAAATAGACCATCAGTCCCTCTACCTCGCTGTTCTTTCAGAGAGCTAAAAGACTTCACACATATTCACAGCACACAAAGACATCTACAACTGGATAATGGTTGAATTACATGAGTTGCACAAATCCAGTCAATAGTTTGTGCAGGGCTGGAAAAAAAAAAGTCATCCAACTCGGTTTAGTCGACCACGAAAATTGGTCGAAACAAAAATGCGTGCCTCGAAACTGTTTTTAATCATTTAAAAAAAAAAACAATGTCAGCAGCACCCAGAATCAATCAATTGGTTCAAAATATTCATGTTTCAACACAGACATTTGTAGCCGCGGACGCCGTCTTCCGGCAACATGATGTTCATGAAGGTAAGGGACAAGGGGGTGACCATTTGCCTCACGTAGTGCTGCACCAACACAGAGTTGATGAGTGTGTTGCCTGTGGAATGTTGGGCCGCCCCTCTTTGATGGCTGTGCAAAGTTGCTGAATATTGGCAGGAATTGGAACGCACTCTTATATCAGAGCATTCCAAACAAGCTGGATGGTGCCACGTCTGGTGAGTAAGTTGGCCATGAAGAGCTGCAATGTTTTCAACTGCACAGCCACCGGAGACCAACATTTAACAAGGCTAAATCAATAACCTGATCAATGCCATATGAAGGAGATATGTTGGATGCTCAAATTCATCCCGATTATCTGCATGTTTGTACCCTACTTAACTTAACATATTTGTTAGAAATGACATGTAACGATACATTTTGTAAATAGCTTGTCAAAGGTTTTACTGGCTGGACTCCACCTGCTTGAAGCTGTGACCTTTTTACTTCATCTCAGAGTCATTAAAGCCACCATCCACCTGTTTGACCTTTACCCAGGAAGCATAAGTTTATATTAATAGTATTGGCGTATTTTGGGAAGCATGTATCCTGGTTAGCAGAATACTCTGGCAGAGTCCACTCATAATTAAGATGAACTTTATTTACATCAGTATTCATCCTTTAGTTCGTGGCTCCATTAGACAAGAGCAATTGTTTATCACTGACTGGAAACTTACCAACACAAGGAAAGATGGAAGAACACGGCTTCCACTATTCTGGAGCAAAATACCTTCTCTAAACCCGGGTTAAAAAAAAACGGCGCATTAAGAGTCGAGCCGATTTTTAACAAATGAGGGGGAAAAAATCAGCAAGTGTGTGCTGACTGCTCTTATAGCGTGTGGTGAACTCGAGAGGATCAACACAGCACACCACACACATAAGGATACCTCCACAGACAATTGCAAATCTCCTCCAGCAAACCAGATGTCTGTCATAGTACCGAGACTGACTTGTTAAAAGGCAGTCATTTTAATTTTAGTGAACGACTTATGAGACATGTTATACAAAACCTCAGCACAACCGCTTGTTCTAAGTCGGGAGGACAATACGAGCTGTCTGTGGCTCAGTCGAACTCTGTGTTGACTACACACAAGTATTTTCTATCGTAAGTACAGAACATGTCTAACATTTATTTTGTAGATTGACTCTTTTTTCCCAACAAATTGGAGAGGAAAATATCACTAAACACACCGCACACTGCAGGATAATCAGTAAGTGTCATCTTTTTAATGCTGGTGCCTTTACTGACTATGTTTGGAATTCTGGATAATACTCAAATAAAACAGGTTATGCATAAGTGTGTACTCCACTTAAACTGAACAAATGAATAAGACCTAACTTTACATATTTTGTCTGTGGGAATTTTTTCGTCCACTTATCCTGTTACAGGATTACGTGTTTCCACACTACTCACAAACGAATTCACCTAACTGCAGATTTTTTCTTCCGTGTTGTGTTTTCTTGGAACCTACCCTCTTTTGTTTGCTGAAAGACTCACTTTTTTGCAGTTTTGTTCCCAGTCCAAAGCCCCGTCTAATATGAAAGTACTGCTTTGGCACCATCTTGGTGCCAAGAAACTATGTTGAAGTGAATGAAGAGCTTCATTCACACAGGCCCCAGTCCTCGTAATATTTAAAAGTAGTGCTTTGCCACCATCCATAGGCAATTATAAGCCTTTGAGGCGGGCATCAATTACTCTCAGATTTTAGCAGCAGGGCTCAGTCCCGAACACTGTAATGGAGAATTGTCTTAGTAAGATGAAGAATTAAGATTCAGGGGGGAACTAAAGGGTCTAGCACAACCCCTGATTAATTTATTCATGAATTGAAAAAGAGTGATGTCCCAAGTGTTTTTTTCCATGCGCTGCATATTCTTTTAATGAAGGGCAACCACAGAACTGTCCATAGAGGATGCACAAGTGTTGTGGGAATGTGTATCACAAATTGGATACCTGCAACTTCACTCTTCTCCCCCTCTATGTTATACCAATGTGCCCTGAAGCCAGGCACTTAACCTTCCAAAATCTACTCAAAGCCACATTTCAGTGGAGCGATGCTGTGCTCTGCCATGATAATAAATCGGATCGATGATCAGCAAGGAGCTGCTGGCCACTACTTGGCACATTATGCAGCCCCAAATCGTGTTTAAAGGAGTCAACGTTACAGCCATAATGAAAGATTCATGCGTAAAAAAAAAAGTTTTGTTGGGTGTTGTTATGTTATGTAAAGCAATAAAGAAACAGTTGGCAAGTGGAAGTGTTGAGAGGGCGTATAAGCACATACCCTGAACACACCAATCCTCCACACTAAACAAAGGGGAGAAATTACATGATAATGATGTGGGGGCGGGGGGGGGGGGGGGGCAGAGACGGCATACAGTTGAACTAACACTTTCTTTGTGTTCACCCTATTAAGAAGACCATCCACATTACAAATCATTAAGGAAAAGGGAAGTTGTTGATTATGATACACAAATCACGTTTATTGTTGTTACGTTTGCATGAATTTGTCATTTTTCCTCATTTACAGTACATGGGTAGCTTGAAAGTAATTTCTGGTGCTCATAAATAGCAAATAGGGGAACATATCTCCTCTTTATGATTCCTTCAACGGTCATGCATAATAGTGACTTGTGTTTGATACAGTACCTCAGAGTGCTCACCAAAACTAGTCCACCCCGAGAAATTTGTTCAAAAAAACTGTCAGAATCAATATTTTCGATGGCACACAGTGGCATGCATCACACAAAATAAATTCACTTGCTTTGCATTTCTTTTTACATCTATATTTTGTCTTTTATTATCATTTTAATTTTAATTTATTTTTATGAAATACGACCACTGACCTATGATGCTACAAAGTTTCTATGACTTGCTTGCTGTAATTTGAGTTTAGGAGGTTCCATCATTGTTGCTAGTGGATACTGTCATTTCCATGGGGATCAGTAAAGTACAGTTTCTACCTACCAGTACCTAACTGAACATACTGCCAAGCGGGAATGAAATTTCATCCCTAGCAAATAGGTGGAGTACTGTACAAGGTCATCTTTCTCATATTTTAAATGAAATGATCATGACAGACAGCTAGCATCACGTTTCATCAGCAATTTATCTGTTTTCTAATGACTTGCCCACATTAGGGTAACAGGTAAGCTTTTGCCTGCCCCAGCTGACTTTGGGTGAAAGGCAGACTACACCCTGAACTGGTCACCAGCCAGTCGCAAGGCACACACACAGACACCGTCACTGAGCGGGATCCGATCACACGTTGCCCGCACGCGAGTCAGGTGCGTGTACCACTACGCCATCAATGACATTACATTTTAGAGTCTTCAGTTAATCTAACATACATGTTTTTGGAAGATGGAAGGAAACCGCAGTACATGCAGAAAAACCACGCAAGCACGAGAACACACAAACTCACAGGATTCAAACCCAGAAACTCTGGAACTGTAAGGCAGATGTGCCAAACACTATCACCAGTGCTGCCACATTTTTCATCATACACTACCCACAAAAAGGATCAAACACCTGTTATTTTACCATTAAACTCCTCGTTATAGAACAGCAACTAGCGGTAAAAGTTGGACATGTGCATTTAACAGTTGGACACGGGCGTTCAAAAGCTTAGAGTAGGTCACATTAAGTTCACCTGTAAAGGTTTGAAATCATTTTAGGCTTGTCCTGAAATTTCACCCAAAAGCCAAATATCCCTAACTTTTTTGTGAGTCGTGTATGTTGTAACATTCTACAGTTTAAGAATGATTTATTTAGTGGGAATTTAGTGGAAGTCGGTTGAAGTTTGTAGACGGAAACGCAAGCGGAATCCCGTTTGAAATGATAGGTGGACCGGACTATAGGTGATTACTATTTGTTACAGCCGGACAAAAAGGCAGATAAACGGACGGCAGAAGGGTACCCCGGCTGCAGGCGATAAATGGACCAGGACATTTTTGTAAAATGCCCAGCTCTGGTAGTACGAACGCTCATCCGCACACATCTGACCTATACACCCTCAAAAGCCAAGTCAGTGGGAGAGAGAGTAACACTTATTGTCTTTATATTCGACTTTAATGTAATCACCCTTGAAACATGAAGCATAAAATGGACATTTGTGGCGATAGTAGTAATTTAGCCACGCAGACGGTACATTTATTACACGTAGCAATGACGTGACGTCATATTTAGTAGACATCTCCATGCAATAAGGAAATCGAGGGTTGTTGCCACGTTCCCACAAAATATTTATAATTCCTCCCACCTCGCTACTCTGACGATATAAGAAGATAAAATGAGTTCCTACACGCTGGACAATATTTACTTCAGTAATTAGATTACATTTAGCAAAAAAAAAAAAATCAGAATTCACGCCCTGTATTGTGAATGTAGCAAAAACGCATCGTAGTCCAAAAAATCGAATTCAATCGTAATGGTAAATGGAGTGCACTTACTATAGTACTTTGTCTACACCATTTGTTATCCAGAGCACTTTACCAAGCTTCATATTCACTTATTTAATGCAAATCGGAGACTACACTGACACGCTAACGCAGCTAAGTCAACCTATGGATAGGTTTTCCTTTTTAGTTTAAAATAAAATTTAAAATAACTAACTTAACAGGAAAGTAAAACCAAACATGTTTTTTTTCAAGAATATGTTCCCATCAGGCCCACTAGTTGAAACACAGCATTCTGATTAATATTACGTTCATTTTGTCTTGTTATCTATATTTTGGTTGGTTCATCTATAACAGACAATCGTGATTTTAGGTCGTTTAATTACCTGCCATGTTTCAGCTTGTACTCCCGCCTTCACCAGAATGTCACTAGTGTGGTTGTGATGTGTCTTTATCAGCTGATGTTCAATTTTGACAGATAGGTCACGTCCTCATGCAAATGTCCAAGTTTGCGAACTCCCTTTGTGCTAAGATGGCATCAGAAGCCACGAGGGGCCACTGGAGGCCTAAAGTGAAATGAAGCCGAGATGGGATTAATGACCGATTGCTCAACAGTTGAATTTAATGCTCATTAGCTGGCTAAACAATCCCACACACGCACAAACGCTGTTGTTCTCGAAGCGTGCTCTTCACATGACACTGTACATCCCCGCATATGTACATAAGTCACACATGTTGCCGTTCCAACACTTGTGTCACACAAGTGTACGTGACAATTAGATATGATTCATTCTCACTTGATCCCGAAAATGCAATTTCAGCATTTATTTTTAATAGCCAATTCACATCTCAATTCAAGTCAACACCAATTTGTGCACGGCCCGAGTGAACACACATATATCTTGAGACAATTTTGTGTTTACAGGAAACTTTTTTTTTTAAATTAATATGAAGAAGTGTTTGTCTATATGCACCCCACAATTGATAGGCGACCAATCCAGAGTGTACCCCACCTCACACACAAGGTCAGTTGGAACAGCTCAGACGTGATCCTCATGAAGAAATTTGTATAGAAAATGGATGGATGGATGGATGGATGGATGGATAATATATTGCAGATCTCCATTTAAGTTACCAAAGAAGGTTGCTTGCACACAAAAAAACAGGTGGTCTTTTTTGCACTGTCCCAACAAATGATTTGTTTAGAGATTTTTTTTTCACCGTGTCATCCTGTATTGAAATGAATAGAAAGCAAATGCTCCCTGAAGGCTGGGAAATGAGCAATAATTTGAAAGGATTGGTATTGGTGTAAAGTATTATAACAACCTTTGTCACAATGACTGCTTTCATTCATCATATTATTGTTACGTTTTTTTTCTTCCATTCGTTCCCTTGTCTTCCCCACAATGTCCCTCCATCTCTTTCTAAAGTCAGAGGAAATGAACCATGTGCTCCCATTGATCCAGCGGCTCACACATGAATGCATACGCAGGGAAAAGCGCAGCCGCCCTCATGCGCACCTTACCTCCCTGCAAGAAAGACAAAGTGCGAGGTGGATCATGTTGGACGGAGCCACCGACCCTCTTGTTGAGTTAATGAGCTTTTATTGACTTCAGCACCTGAAGTGGCTGTTGTAACTTATCACAGTTAGCACTTTGCTCCCCAGACACACATGCACATATACTGTTTGTGTGCAAAACTCCATAGGCACACACATATTCAACTTATAGGAAATGACGAGAGTCTTTTCTGAGATTCACAGAGGTTGCAAACAAGTGAGTTGTCCGTTCGTTTGAATTTAATTGCCAAGACATGTTTTGGTAAGGGAACAGCTGGCAACCGCTTGGGGAAGGCCTTTTTCTATTTTAGCTTGATTGTACCCCAGTGTAAAAAGCAAGGTACATAATAGCATGATTGGATGGGTGTCAAAGAACCTGGGAACACTGACATCACATTTGGGGATAATGTCACAAATGTTCTTTTGGGTGAATGAAAAAGAATTCCGACAGAAACACTTCAACGATGACATTAGCTTTAACCAATTACAACTTTGGTTTTGTTCACACTTTTCCCCTATTGGATAGAATACGGTACACAGAGCATCTTGTGATTGCAGATCTAAAATAAGAGCTGTGAAGTGGGCACTTGGAGCACCATGTTAAATGTTGCCCACTCAGCATCCTGCAAGGGGGATTCCCTCCATCTGTTGTTGCTTCTCAAGGGTTTTTCTTTTTTCCCCCAAATGGGTTTGGGTATTTCCTTGCCTGGTTTGGGGTTAGATCAGAGGATGTTGCTAACATTCGTCAACTATAAGCATGCGAAGCCCTTTGAGACTCTTTCATGATTAACAGCTATACTGTACAAATAAACTTGACTTGGATCTACCGTATGGTATCTATTAGCTGGCCCACGGCCGATGCCATCTTTATGACCCGCTGTTGACTAAATTAAATTGAAGACATTTAGACATGCAGGAGGGTGAGTACTTTGTTTTCCAATGACTGTTGAAGTGCCCTTAGGCAAGGCACCGAGCCTCCAAGTGAAGGCTGTCACACAGTTGCACGGCCACCTCACTCTGACATTTCTCCCGGAACCTAAGTATAAAATATAGAGTATAAGTCGTCTTAAGACACATTTTTATTCTTTGGCTTTCTACTCAGCGTGAGTTCTAGTGTGTTATGGTGTCTGCTGTATTTGTGTTGATATGAATTAATTGATAAATGGATTGATTGATTGATTTATCCATCCATCTATTATCTATACCGCTTTCATCCTCACGAGGGTCGCGGGCGTGCTGGTTGATTAATGAATAAATTGGATATTAATGGTTGAATGACAAAAATGTATTATTAATTTGTGTTATTAATTTACAATTTTCACTGTCTTTGTTATTGTATGACTGATTTCTACTCCATGTACAGCACTTTGTATGCAGCAATGGTAGTTTTAAAGTGCTATCTAACTGAAGTTGAGTCGAGTTGAGTTGAGCAGAATTTAGAGCAGCTAAAAGCATGTTTTTTTTACATTGGCGCAGGTGGTGTCAACACGATTTTGGTGGATTTGATTGAGGCGCAGGCAGACAGATTCTCAGCCCAGCAAACGCGTGTGGTGGATGTCATCGTATTTGATTCATAAATATGACAACATGACGGCAACAATCCCTATGAATCATTGTAGAAATCAATTAATTGAATGCTTTATTATTATTATTATTTTTTTTTTATTTTTTTTTTTTTTAATTATTATTATTATTATTATTATTATTATCTTGAATATATTTTTAAAAGAACCCCCTTGACCGGGGCATAACGCCGATGGGTGTGGGAGCTGGGGATGGTTGTTACACACTGACGTACACACCTATGCGCTGAACTTAAGAGAATGAGGGGGAGCCATTGGATGCCCAACAAGTATTCCCTCCCACAACGGCGCACAACAACGCAAAGGCCCCTTTTCAACCTGCGCACCCAAAAGAAAGAAGAAAACTCCACCCATGCTCACAGTTAGACTGCGCTTTGTCCAAGACTTGCACTGGGCATGAAAATAGGGCCAAAAGTGTGGTTGCTCTATTGATCTACTAAATCCGATAACGAATGCTAAATACTGGAGCTGGTGGGGAATTTCCCCCTCCGCCCAGAAGATAATGTTGCTACTGAATGATGCTGTGGCGCACAATCTTCTGACCATATTTTTTCCAAGGTCTTTGTGTGAAGTTAGGACAGTATTGCAAAAGGAATGACACAATGACACATCACAACACCGTGGGGTTGAGTAGTGAGCTCTATGATTCTTTGAATGGACTGAGGGGAGCCTGCATCGAACATGCAACTTGGTACTAACATCATTGAAATCAGTTGTGGTGTTCCTTACTTATTCCATCCAATTTGGGCAAACAACAGCTTACAATGTCTCCAAGGGCAGTCATGGGGGACAAGCACAACTTCATGAATTTATGGCATCCCCATCACAAGTGGATGGAATATTCTGAGTGCAAGGACACCATTCATTGTTATGCCTGCAGGCACTTTAACCTTCCAAAAATGTGTTTTCACTTGAACATAAAGGCAATAAAAAACTGGGTAAGGGCTTGTTCAAACAAAGGCTGCCCGAAGCACACACCAATTCCATCAGGAATTTTTAAGAAAGGGAAAAAAGAAGACACTATAACTATATAAAGCAAATAATGAAAACAATGATCATAGTGTAATGTAGAACATGTAGTATACTCAGCTCTCTGGAATCATTACAAAGTACTTACAAGGTTATTAAAAGAGAAATGGCAAAATAGCCCTGAAAGTTGATTGATATTTCTTGAGAAGGAAACACAAGGTGAGTGTAAGAGTCAAGGGAAAGAAGAATGAAAACATTTCACTGCATTCACCCTTGATGTTTTTTTTTTTTTTAGTGTTCTTTGTTTTTTACCTGAACAACAAATGTTGTGAGGCCCATACCAGGATAACTCTCTGGTGTACTCTTAGAACTCCAATTGCTCATCCAACAACAACAACCACAGAGTATGTTTAAATCTCAAACAATAAAAATAAGAGATCAACAAAATTGCTCAGATCATTTTCTTGGCCATGTCACATTAATACCGCCACTTCTTGTGCGCATATTTAATTTCCATTCCATTCAATTACATTATACATAATGCATATTTCAATTTGAGAGTGCGGAAAAAATAGGGCCTCTTAAAAGGGATGAAAAGCGAGCGTAGGACGTATTACATTTTTCTCCATCTTTAAAAACTGCCAAGATTTTGCACCACACTTAACCACTGTGTCAATGTTGTCTTCTTTTGGGGGGACTATAATTGTGCTTTCGCTGGTAGCCAGAAAGCTGGGCTGTGTCCAGGTCAGCTTTCTTTACCTCCCACAGACGCACAAGCGATGAGGCATGCAAACACATACAAGCACACAGGGCATATGTGTGCATCCACTGGGACAGGCGCATATTTTTTTCATGGTAACGTCACTTCACATTGTTGCAACTAGTGCCGTGTATTTGAACTACATCCTCTCTCATCTGTGTTGGGATGCAGAGAGACAAAACAACTCTTAAGAGACTCTAAAATACCTACAGTGGAAACGTCACACTACGTTGGTTTAATTTTTCCTGTCGGAATAAAAAAGTGCTCAGTGCTAATACTCTGTTGCTTTGTTGGTCACACAACAACAAGTAAGGGCCTGACAAACATAAACACCTGTACTGTAGCTTGCACCCTTCATTTTTTGTTGTGTCTGGCGCAGTTCTACTCTGACCGAGCACACTTGGCAGCCCCTTGGCGTGCAAACGCGGCCGGTGCGCGTGCGGCCAGAGGTGGGCTATTGTGCAAGTACTCTTGTTAAAAGATGTCTGTGCGTCTTGGAAATTATTTATGAGGAATTAGGAATTAGGGCTTTTTTAAAAAAAAGAAAATACAAATTCTGGGCTGGAATGGGCTGCCATTCGGGAGTCGTCCTGAATTTCCACGATGCCCCTGCTCATATTGTCCAGTTATTATTGAAAAGACCTCCTTGAAAATGAATTCTTAATAATGTCTTCCATTCGTCCTCCTCTGTCACCCATTGTGCACATTGCGCAACTATTTAGCTCAAGCAATCAGAGGATAGAAAAATGCCAACGTCACTCTACGCCTTTGCGAAGGGCAAGAGTAGTGAATGTAAAATCTGATTGGTTTAGAAAAAAAAAAAAAAAAAAAGCGAAGAAAAGGCCATTGTTAATAGCGTGTATGTGTCATGCGTCAACACTCCTGAGTCTGAAGGCTCTGGGCAGATTATTTTGAGATGGCAACACTAAACTGAAATCATATTGGACAAAACAAAAGACAAATATACTCACTATTGGAAGCTGGACAACCAAGAGAATAGTTATGAAATGTGGATAATAAGACTGCTGAAAACAAATGAATACAATTTCGTTTGAGTAAATTTAAGGCTTGAGCTTCTCATGGTGTTCAGGCCCAAAGAGAAGGTTTGGCATGCCCTGACTGCACATCACTGGTATAAAAAGAATGCTAACACTAAAATAAAGACCCCGCAGAACAACACTGATTGTGTTTTATGGTATTGCTGAAGTTTACAATTGTTGATTGTCGTTCTGTCTACAAGGGTCGCAAAGGACAGCTCGCTCCCTGCTTTAATCAGGCCCGCGAGCTTCTACATTTAGCTCTGTTGTATTTTTTTCCACTGCTTTTTCAATTTTGGCATCAGCATTTTAGGTAGAGAGTTTACTATTAGTCAGCTGGCAGACAACACAGGACTCTTTCAAAGGGGTTAAAACCAAGTCTCTATTGCGATAAGTGCTATAAATAAGTTTCTAAGGCCTCTGACTTAAATCTGAATATCAGTAAGTGTATTCTTTTCCCTTCACCTCCTTTGTATGCTCTATTTTCATTTCATTTATTCAGAGCAAAGTTTTATGTTTTGGTTTTACATTTAAATATTGTTGTGATTTGTTTCTCTTAAGGAATCTGTGGAAGGGAGGACAAAACAAATCAAATCAGGGGTGATTTATGCTTCAGAACCTGATGGAACATAAACTCACAAGAGAAGGAGTGAAGGACTTTATGCATCCTGAAATAAGATGCCGTATTTGCAAGCTGGTGAGTCAGTAAGCCAGCAGTAACGCAGTGCTGTATGGTGGTACTTGTCTGTTTTACTGTACAATTCATCAAACAATTCAGGTACAACAGTATCTTTATTTTTATTTTTGCAGACTTTTGTTGCAATGAGGACCTACTCTTTAGTCTGTAATCCAAGGCGTTTCCCTCAGTACAGCACGCCCATCTGTGTGTGTGTGTGTGTACTGTGTAGAGTTATTTCTCTTACAAATTAATAAAGTACAGCAGAGCGTGACTCTCTTCTCCTTTTCCCTGAATAATACTGGGCATGAATATTCATTCACATGCATGTACCTGGCACAAATGCTGCATCTCTCTCTGTCGTTCTCTCTCATTCGCACACACTCAAGTGTGAGAGATTAATACAATGAGTGATTATGAAAGAGGACGGCTACTCCACTTCACTTTTTGTGCCCGCTGCAATTCTAAAATACTGTGACACATGTGCACATTGTACAGCCACAGTATATGGCACATTCACCTAATATGATATGTATATTCATTCTATGCACAAACTCCTAGTGAAACAATAATCCGTTACTGCGACCAAGGTGTAACTATCGCACGAAGTCTGCTGGGATATACTCTCGCCCCACAACCCTGACCCTAATTACAATCGGTAGAAAGTGGATGGTGGGATTTAATCAAGTGACCATTAATTATTACACCGGATGCATCTTTCATTCTGGATCTCATTGTAGTTTGCTGGTTTCTTAAACAAGGTGTTTGGTGAGTACGTGTGTTGCACTCCCGCACAATCACGCCCTCACCATGTTTGCAAAGATTACATGTGAGGGTATTAACAGTGAAAACAGTGGTCGCTCAAGGTCAATGCTCTCATTATTTCATGTGGCGTGCACACACAGATTGAAAAAGTGTACTATTTTGTCCTGGGAGCGGTGAACACAAGTGGTGCAATATGGTCGAGAATGAGCCAAGGGACAAGTGAATGAAGCAGACGTAAGAGACAAGCTATAGGAAGAGAGGATGCAGCCACGGAGATCAAAACCTGTATTTATGAAGCCTGTCGGTAAAATGGCAGGACATCACGGGTCACTCACTCCTCACATCCACTTTAATGTGATGTGAAGCTAAAGAAGAGATTGCAGAAAAGCTCTTAATCGTTGAGAATGAAATCGACAGTAGAAGCGGTGAAAGAGAAAGGCTGTAATGGAAGGAGAGCGTGCATAGAAAACCGGCAATTTCCTGAAGGACGAATGGAAAGCCTCCAACAGTTTCAAGGGAAGAACTTTTACAAGTGACAAAAAAAGAGACAAGGATGCCGTCAAACATTTCAGTAGGTACAATAAAGATGACAACCCAAAGGGCAAGTAGTGCCACCCGCTATTTAGAAAACCATAGAATAAGTTTGTCATGTGACCACACATTTTTGAAGAGGCATCCATTTTGCTCATCCTGAAAAGAAGAGATACGTTGATACTTGATGAGTAAGCACATTTACCGGTAAGTTAAAAAAAAAATGTTTTTGCCCTCCAAAGTAAAATTTCTATAATGAAGGTTGATTGCTCTGTTTGAACAATTATAGAAAATTGTGAAAACAGCTCACATATGTTTTAGTGGTTTAGTAAGCTACATCATGAGTCTATACAGTTAGCATGATGCTAGCTCAAAACAGCTGGGGATGCATTTCCTTCAAAATGGCATACTTGGGGTAATTTGTGCCAAAGGATCTGGGTCTAGTCGTACAAATTCCAAAACTTTCCCCAACTTATGATTATTTTCTATATATTACTTTATGTATTTTATTGTTATTGTACATTGTTTTCTTACAATTGATCACTAAATCTAATGTGCCATTCTTAATTTTGCCATCATGCTCACGCATATACAAAAGGAAGACAAGGCAGGGTTTCAACTCTTCTTGAGGAGTTGGAAAGGGCAGTGAAAGGGGTGCAACCAGGCAAGACCGTACGTCATTGGCTTGCTCAATCGGCAGGAGCTTACAAATCAAAAGTTGAAGCAACAGCAAGCCTTTTGGAACGCTGAGACTGGAAGCTCAATATTTCCAGCCACCATGTCTTTGAAGTCATTCCACATTTCGTCTTGTGTCGCACACTTCGCTGACAAATAAACAAGCCAGGGCCGACGAGAATGTGACAAACTTGGTGAGGAGGTTCCCAACATGAATCAATATGGCTCATTCTCTGAGAGTCACGAATGCACACCCCAAATTACGAAAAAAAAAAAAAAACATTGAAGGAAGATTTTCAAGATACCCTAACTCTAAAACTGAAAGTTTTACCTGATGGTGGTGCGACAGGAAAGGTAATTTCATCACCAAAACCAATTGGTTTCATCCTCTTGTGGCCACTAGTGTTGTCAGAAAATTTTAGATTTGCATGAAATCTTTTTAGAGATACATTCATTCTAATTTAAAAGTTTGGCCTGATGGTGGCGCTAGAGAACATGTCAACTCCCATGTCAATTCATTATCAAGGGAGTACAGTGCCTGACACAAAGACTGTGTCAAAAATTTCATGTACATCACTTTATAGAGGAAAATATCCCTGGGGTCAAATTGAGTCCAAGGGTAAATGGGTTTGTGACATTTGAGGATCATAGCAGGGTTAAATGAAGACGCTTCCACTTGCAGGGTCTGCGCTGCAGTTGAAAAAACTGCACTAGCGACCATGTGGGAGGAAGCGGAATACTTTAAGCGTTCTCGAGGGAGAACAATTAAAATATAATACTCTCCTCACCAGTAGACAGCTATTAATGATTTTGGGGTCTCTGATGATATGTAAGACTGCAAGGAACTCTCGGTCTCTCTCTAACATGAATTGTGTCAGTGTATTGCCACAAAAGTCTCAGTGATGTACTTTCTGTCACATTTTGATCATTGCTAATTCTTTCCACTGTGCTCTGGTAATTTTATTTCTTGTTCTGTATGTATTCAGTTAGTAATGGGTGATTGATTGCGCTCCCACTTTTTTGTACTTGTTGCTAGTAAGTTTTCCGCGCCCCCCTCTCGCTTCTTTTTGATACTCATTTTCAGTATGTGCTAGTAAACTGATCTGATAGTCCAACAAATTTTCTGCGAGCATCGCAGCTGCAGCCTAGCGTCTTTTGGGTGCTTATGGCAATTTAACACACCTTCTAGATGTAAATGTATTCTTCTCCTGCTGCTTGATTTAGTGAACAATTGTTTCACTCTTCTCAGTATGGTTTCAGGTGAGCTCCAGTCTATCCCAACTGCTAGGTGAGAGAAGGGGTAAGGCATGAATTGAACACTCACACTTTTTTACAGCTTATGAACCTCCGCTGTGGCTACTCCTTCATTCCTTCCAGTGGTGTTACCAGGATGCCAGATGTGGGTGGGCATTAGTCTTACCTGGGGCGGGGGCAAAAAAGTACTACAATGCTCAAGTAGTTCGAAATCCAGCGTAGGGCTACTGCACCTTAAAGGGACGGTGTTGCCGGGATGGCCACGTTTTCACTAACAAGTTCGTTTTATATATTTTTCGATCAGGAAAATGAAAAAAGTTGTCATTTTCTATTTTATCAATAAATTTGGGAGAAATTAGGAAATAAGTGACTCCATGAATAACGGCCCTTGTTAATGAGCAGAACGGCCGCGCCCCCTACTGTTCTATCCTTGTTCGGCCGGAGTCATGCGAGGGACCGATTCCAAACTCTCCATTGGAAATCATTGTACTTTCATTGCTTATAACGTGCAAAAACGGCGATCAATTGGCACCAAAACGTTTGTGGATATCTCTACTAATGCTCACTTCAACATATCAAAAGGATTAACCTCTCCGTGGGTGATTTATATGAGAATGAGGAAATGTGGAAGTCAGCAGAGCTACATAGGCTGGAACCAGCGCACAGTTTCTTTGCTTAAAAAATAAATAAATAAAACACTGCTTCTTTGCTGATCACGGTTAGGACGGGCGAGGCATTAAACACCAGTCAGGATATTTACAGGGACTGAAGTGAAAATGAGACGTGCGCATTTATTTGGATGAGGAGTGCCCCAGATTTTCGTCTTACAACGCGCCGTCCAATTTGGAAGGTAACAGCCGAAATGGCACGTTCCAATGCGGCCACACTCTCGGCTGTGCAGTCAGCCTCGCTGGAACTTTTCGTTTGCTGTTCGATGAGGGCTTTTGTCACTCTCAAGCCACTTCACTCGGGCAGAAGGGGGCTGCAAGCAAAAGCAGAAACACTGCACGCGACTGCTTGCGAGGCGACATGAAGACACGCTCATCTTCACCTCCACACGCTGGGCAGACAGTAAGGAGCTAATGTTGTTGTGCTAGCGCCTTCTGTTTTAACGGCCTGAAGCTAGTTGTTGCTAAACATCCGCTGTCCCAATCCTACCTTTAACCGGGGAGGGAAGCGGGGGGCTCCAATCTGCCTGCTGCTGCTGCTGCAAGCCGCCGTCCCTCACCTTCCTGAGACACGAGTTTAGCGTCGCTAAATGTCCGAAATATAACCAGTCGGGGTTCGTGTGCGCATTCATGCTCTTGTCCGCTTCAGTTTGTGAAAGTGGAGGAGCAATCGCCATGGAATTTTTGATGTTGTGGAGGTGATCATGATGAGATCACGTTTTATGTCAATAAATCCAAACTATTGTGCAGAACACTTTTATACTTTCACAGTTTGAAGTGGACAAGAGTAATAATATGCATTTGCATTTTGGTGGCGATCGGTCATCGTTTTAGACAACAGAACTGACAAAGCGAGCAATATTACCAAGCATGCCCTCCTCACGTGACGTAGACTGCTGAGACCGAAAACATAACATAAGCCACGCCCGTTTTGGGGGCGGGGAAATTTGTTGTAAACCTAACCACAAAAAAGACCTTAAATCACTACAGAGTCTTTTGAGGTGGCCATTTTAGTACTAATGTCGTTTTACATGCAAACCTATTATATAAGTGCCAATGTTAAGATCACCCAAGTGTCACTTTAAAATGGGTTTTGTTTTCTCCTTAATTGAGATAACTGTTGTTGTGTTTGCGCTAAACAAATAAAAGTTGATTCGATTTTATTTGACTTAGAAGACATCCATAACTGAACAGTATGGACATGCAGGTGACAATGTTTTTTTGTTTTGGTTTTTTTTTTAAGTTGAAAGAGGATGTAACAACACAAACAAAAGTTAAAACTTAGAACACAACCATAACTGAACAGTGTGGAGATGCAGGTGACAATGTTTTTGTTTTGGGTTCTGCCATTAGCACTACATCCAGTTTTCTCTGGGTGGGCAGAGTGTGTCTGTGGGTGCCCCAACGCCCTACATTTTGAGCAAGAAATCCCATCCATCTATTTTACTTATCATCATCCCAGCTGACTTTGGGTCAGAGGCTGCGGGTACACCCTGAGGGCACATATAGAGAAAAAGCCATTTATGCTCCCATTCACATCCAATTTGAGCCTTCAATGAGCCAATCAACCCAACATGCATAACATAACATGTCTCTGGAATGTGGGAGGATGGCGGTGCAAGGCCAATGCTAGATTCCAATCCAGAACCTCAGAACCACGATGCTGTCACGAATATGAAACAAATAAATTTAACAAGTTAAATATGCAGATACTTCCTCTCTCTCTCGACACACACACATACATTGCAATACATAAAGATAAATAAATGTGACAATGATTGAGTGAACTGGCAGAGGCTGTTTTTGCGTGGAAAGACCTGAGGAAAGTCTCACGAGACTGCGCTGTGAGGAAGAGGAGCGGGAGAGGAGGAGCGGGACAGGTGCTATTCATTTATCTCCATCTCGGAACTTTCTTGTTTGTTCCCCAGCTCTAACCCTTGCGGCGTCTCGCTCCCGTGGGACGCCTTTCACGCCCACCCCTCCTCCTTCCGCATCTTCATTCCACCGACAGCAGCACGACGTAAGATCATAATGATGACAGACAACGGTGGCAGCTGATGAGCGCACCTGACTTGGACATGGAATATTCAGTGCCAAGATACCGCCTAGTTAGTTGGACAAAAGTTTAACAGCGGTTAAAGGCGCATGCGCCAACTTGGTTGCGGTCGATGATGGGTCGGAAGAGTGACAGTCGGGAGAAAAATGATCTTAAAATTCCACGCATGTACGAGTCAGCATCTATTTGCAGCGAGACGCAGCCAGGTGTGTCCAACAAGATCAACGCACGCCCACGCAACCTCAAATCAATTTCTGAAATAGATTGAGCAGGTGACGTTGAGCATTACTACTTAATCACGTTGCCTGCACGCAGCAGAGTGCTGCTGAGGATGAACACTTTTGATGAAGAACTCAGATGAGGCAGCTCGTCTACCCAAGCTATTCAAGAAGTGTTCTACTATTACACTACACACTCAACTTATAAAAGGTTATTAGGAGCACAAGTACTTACGCAGAAGGAAAGCAACAGGCACGAAGAAGCACGCAGAGTTCATGGTGTTGAAACGTGTCCCACAAGCCACGAAGAAGATTCCCGACTCTTTGTTGAAGCTCAAATAAAATCAGTTGCTATAGTGTCTATTAAGTGTTTCTCTCCTATGTTTGGTGCAGCGCTGTAGTCCGGACTGAGTGAGAGGATGCACAGTGCGCTCTTCTGATGGGGAGGGCGAGTCTGTCTGTGCACTGGAGGGGGAGGAGAGGAGACGAGAGTGTAGGACGAAGCTCCACATCTGCCCTGAACAGACACTGGGGATGATGTGGGCAAACTTAACTGACAGCATTCCGATTCTCGAAACGCTTGCGTTTCGGTGCAGCTTCGAAATAATTAAGAGGTTTCAGTTCAATGAGATTTCGCTGAAGATGCTTTTGGTCCTATCACTGTAAGTGACGAAAATTAACGCGTGTAGATAACTGAGTAAAATAGGTTGCTAATCAATACTCCTTTGCTGGGCCATGCACCGGTCATTGACAGTTTTAAAAAGATACCGACCATATGAGAACATTTTTAAAACCACATTTTTAGTCAACGTTTCTACTGTCCAGCTCAAACGTCAATTTATACCGCCTAGTTAGGGTCACGGGTGATATATCCAAACACCATGGACTGGTTGCTCTGCAGTCGAACAGATGCACTCTGAACACAGCTTGGTCAAAATAACCCTGACAGTTTGGGTAAAAAATTACGATACACTACTTCGGTCATGTTGGCGCAAATTTCTGGGTTGTTTTGTACTAATGAACCCAGACAATTGGGTCATTTTGTATGAAAATTGCCAAATTGGGTAATTACCTGTTTTTAGATTGTATGTGCTTTGAATTCCGTGATATATATATATGTGTGTATATATATATATATATATATATATATATATATTTATATATATATATATGTGTGTATATATATATATATATATATTTATATATATATATATGTGTATATATATATATATGTGTATATATATATATATATATATATATATGTGTATATATATATATATATATATATATATGTGTATATATATGTGTATATATATATGTGTATATGTGTATATATATGTGTATATATATATGTGTATATATATATACACATATACATATATATATATACACATATACATATATATATACACATATATATATATATACACATATATATATATACACATATATATATATATACACACATATATATATATATACACATATATATATATATACACATATATATACTTATATCTATATACACATATATATACACATATATATATACACATATATATACACACACATATATATATATATATACACACATATATGTACACATATATGTACACATATATATATACACACACACACTATTAAAAGTCGCCTATTGAACTGCTGTTTGTATCTGCTTTGTGCGTCAATTGCTCCACTTATTCAAACTTCAAAGAACGAGGCAGCAAACACTGTCAAGAGAACCAGCTTAACCACAACGTATCAATTCAACATTTTTTTTTATTCCAAACGTTTAAAGTAAAATAAACTATAAAAGATTCAAACAGCAAATGGAACAGTTGAAAGAATACAACACACAAGATTCACTTGTGTTCCCACTCAGGGTGAAGAAGTCAAACTATATTCTCTTGAGATGTGTAACTGAAGAGATCAAGATGATAGTAGTCAAAATAGTGCTTCTCTCTTCCAAGCATACAAATAAGTGGCAACACTGATTTTAAATGTTGAATAGGTTTGGCCCTGGTGTGCTGTTTAAGTCTGACGGTAGATCAGACCCAAAACTGCCTGTTAATGACATAAATGCTTGTAAATGCCAAAAGATACCAGACTTAAGGGGGTATGCTTCATTACTAGAGCTTACTGAAGGCCAAAACAGGATTAAACATCCATGTAAAACAAGATAAAATGCAGTAAGGCACGTTTTAGGCAACTCCCAATTTAAATTCTTAACAGAAATGTCAAAATAACAGGACATTTGCTGTCAGTAAAACAGTGGCCACCCAGCAAACTTGAGTTTGGAAATAAATTGTACACAAAAAGAGTCAATGAAGAACGAGAGAACAGAGCCTGTCGTGCCAAACGCAGACTCAATGGGCAGCGAGCAGGAAATGCGCTTCAATCAGGTGCTGCCCCCTTAAGCCCACAAGAAGTAACTGCACATCTAGTTTTCAAACAAATATTCTGATAAAATGTCAGTAACAAATGTCAAAACAGTTTGTAATACTTTTTCACTGGTTTCATAATTTTAGACAAGTGTACATGGTTGAGCCAAGATTTTTTTTTTACATATATTAAACAAAAATGGAACAAAACGGATGAGAAAATATAGGGCAGAAAAGTCAAGACCACTTTAGTTTCTCTGGACGGCGGCTAGCCTTAAAGCTACACACATTTCAGATTGTGATGATATTTAACCATTCTGTATGGTAGTTACTGCTTAAATGTGTGTTTATTTTCCTTGCATCTTGCAGGGAGCCTTAGTGGAATGGTATGTAGGGAAAGACCAGTTATGATAAAGCATTGTTTTTTTTATTATTATAACTTCCAAAAGGGGTTTAAACTAAATTATTGCAGGAAGCAAACTGGCTCAACTGTGCCTATTCAGGGCAAAAATACCAAGTCCTGTTGGCTTTTGACGTTACATAAACAAATAATAAGGATGTCGAGTCCTGAATTTTTCCAGAGACTGTTTGGCTTGAGGAACATAAGTGACAAGAACTCAAGGGTTTGGCGACATCGGCCACTGAGATGAACATTCTTTAAGTCTTATGCACACTTTGCACAAAGGAGTTGCAAAACACTCACTGTCTTCAATGGCAACCTGGGAGAGCTAGGAAACTAAAAATTATATATCTTTTTAGAAAGTGCAAGCTCACAACAATCTTTCATGTGAGCCTATTGAATTGCACTGGATGGAAAGAAAGATAACTAGTTTCTACATCTGACACACGGCTTCGATGAAAGTTGGAAAAAAAAAAGGAGGAAAAATAGCATTGAAACCTTCCTTAACTCAAAAGTCTGTTATTCTCCTCGGCCCCAACCACAAGTACCTCTGTGTTCTTCTGCTGCTATAGTGCCTACGCTCCACGGTTTCAGCTTCTGTCTCCCAGGTGCAGCGGTAATGCCATCAACTGTCTTCTCACCAAGAAAATAAAACGTTAGTGGACTGAAGTTGTCCTTGAATATTAGAAAGGATCAAGTTCTCCTCTACATTCGTAAAGACATACAAAATCGGTCTCAACATCATTTTGTTCAAAAACCCTTTCTTCGGAATGAGATTTGAAATCAACTAGTGGTTGACTAGTCCTTGGAGCATCATCATGAGGCGTCGCGCTCTCTTGGTAAGAGGGCTGTGCGGGTCCTGCTGCATGACTGCGAAGAGCTTCGGTCTGACCTGGGTCAGCACGGAGGCCATGTGATCTCTGGTGCGAGGATCACCGTGGTCAAGATTCATCAATGCGTCCTCCAAGTAGCTGCACATTGGACCCAGAGGAAGACTTGGATTAGAATAACACTCACTGATACAAGGATGCCTTCTGGCACAAAATAACATTTGTAGGCAAACGCAAGAGAGAAATGACGCACAAGGTATTTTCATTGGTTGTCTGTAACAACTTCAGTCGCTTAAGCTCCAATGTCGAGCACAATCCTTGATAGCTTTCCCGGCTACCGGCTCACTTGTGTTAATGACTATTTTGTGTTTTCACCCCCAAAAACCTGCAGTGGGGTGGCGTTGTCATCTACAGCTGCGCCCTCTCCTCCTGCTCCTGCCACCCTGCATCGCTCTTTGCAATTAATTGTTACAGTCAGGCATCTGGTGGCCCGAGTGTCCACCAGCTTTACTGTCTTAACGGTTTAAGTGACCATTCATCTCTATGGGGACACCCTTCCTCTTCCCGAGCTATAGTGCCAGCTGGCCCCCATTCAAGCCTACGCAAGGGGGCACAAACACAAACACAAACAACAACAACCATATCCAACCCCCATTTTATTGACTCTCCTTCTTAATGGACATTTCCTACAATTGGAAGTTTGGAATAAGGACAATTTGTAGCAAATGTCCTAGACTGTAAATGACCCCAGGTTATTGATGTCCATTAAATATTACTGCAATTCCTCTGGAGAGTTTCTGCAATGATCTAGTTGGAAAGCTCAACGGGACACAAGTTTGTGCAGCTACTTGACTGAGCTAATAAAAGTTCATAATGAACCACACCCTCCTTCTCTACGGGGCCATAGCCCAGCTGCAAACCAGAGAGGTGTCTCAACTCTACACCAGGCTGTAAAGAGACATTGCTTTGCTAAGGGAATGGTTTAACTGCGAGAACAGCAGAAGAGAAGAAAGGATGCACACGTTCAGGGGCGAAGGGGGCATAAAGATGCTTAGGTAGACGCTCTCTGAAGAGAAATTAACTATCTTGGACTACATTCAGACAGCCTGTATAAGACGAGCAAAGAAAATACATTGTGCAAGTGCAACGCCGATCAGCCCAATCAAAAGCTACAGGGGCAGAATATTTGTTCTTCACTCAATTATTGCCATATCGCAGACTGGCACGGAGCGAAGCACAAAAACGTGCAAAGTTCAGCAGTTTAAATGTTGAGGTCATTTGAGATTGTGCTGTATCACTGTGCGGACTTAATCACAACCTTTTCTCAGATGGGGTAGGATGCCTTTGTGTTCTCATTCCAATGACATTAAAAGTTTGTTGAAAGATGACAGAGGTGAATTTATATTAAATTTAAGGAATCAAATACAATTAAACTACATTTGAAAACTGACAAAGTAAAATGTCCCACCCAATGGACCCGTGACTTATTGGCAAAATTAACATGATGGGATTCTATGGAAGGAGATGGAGTCAAGAGCAGGCGGGTTGCAAGAGCACTGGCAATTCTAAATAATGTAGTCTAAAAAACGTCTTTAAAAAAATCCATCAGATATTCAGCTCATTTTCATTTGGGATGTTAATGACATTTGTATGTTTTGCCTTTCCCCCCACTTTGAATTGAATTAGAGTCCAATTTACTCGCTTTCCTTTGCGACTTCTGAATGAATATTGGTCAAGAACGGCTACTGCACGTATTGTCTCTGTGCCCTACCTGATTTTGAGCTCCGAGCGAGTGTTGAGGTTGGATGAGAGCTGTTGTATGAGTGACAGCAGCACAGGCTGGCTGAGAGGGCACGGCTGTTGTCCAAACACCTGCTGAGAGTCGATGGTCTCGCACACGTACAAGACCAAGTTCAGATCTGTTGCTGACAGAGCCTTGGCGGGGAGTAAGAAGGTTAATATTATTCAGATGAAAACATTTCATGAATCTTTGATGCCCTCAATCCCAGTCCTGTATTTCTGCATAAACTGGCCATAAAATGTGATCTGATCATCCAAGTTGCAAAAAAAGACCACTTTTTTTTTCTTTAACTATACCACACAAGCAACTATGTTTCCACATTTTTATTGGTCAACACGTTAACATTACAGAGGACAAAAATCACACGACCAATGACAAATGAGGCTTTGGGTTATGCGAATGATGTCATTGGTTCATTCGACGTATCGTTATCGCCATTAAACACGAGGTCCCAACCGATCGTTCTCGAACCATTTTCAGCAGCTGAACACAAGCTACGCTGGTCTCATTATTTACTGCACATAAATTAATATAAACCTTGTATCCTTAAATCTGTGTAATGAATTTGGTTGATAAGGTCATTCTGAAGACCTATCATTCTGAACAAACTAAATCTTCATTGACACACATTCAACAACTGATAACACAAACACACGACGAGGATTAATGTCCTTATAACTTCATTAATTAAATACATTGTGCCACGCCATGCATTCTGAGAACTAGAGATTTGCAAAATAGTAAGAAATGACACGCTTGTGCCTACGGCGACGTTAAAGCTCGTACCCACTCTTTTCCTTCTTTGGTTTTGTGCAGCCAGCGAGGTATTTGTTTGTGTTTATTGTACATTTATGTTGATTTAGTGTGTATGTAGGTTTTACATTGTTTTATTGTATTGTATTTTTAATAGTTCGACAGTGGAATTGATGACACCTGTTAAGACAGACCGATAAAATTTATCAGTGACAAAAGAGCTACGGTATCCTGGAATATATCCCGGGAAGGAGTGACAAATGTATAAGGTGAAAAGAAGTTGCACAACCACATATTTGGATTGGGAATTCATTTTTTGTTTTTCTTATGAACAAAATGTAAAAAAGATAACTGAAAATTGCCATTAATTTCATGCAAATGGAGGAAAATGCTATATTGGGATAGATGTATGGGACCAAAAAGGAAGTTATATTTGTTTAACCATATAGTGCTATTCGAAGGGAATAGAAAAAGGCCAGACCACGAAAAGCGAAAATCTGCATAAAATTGAAGCCTAATGAAATGCATTGTTTTTTTAAATTGTATACATCCTGTTTTTTGCTTTATTTTTTTTTATTCATCATCCCTCTGTATTTTCTTTCTGTCAAAAATCGGCATCAACCTAAAAAAAAAAATCGCTATCAGTCGGGCCCTATGAAACACTCGGGGCCTCAAGCCGCCTTGCGGGTGTTGTCAGCATTTGCAGTTAGTTGTCAAGTAAGTTGGCGAGTTATTGAGTCAGCATTTTTAGTTTAATAGTTTTAGCTCTGCTCTGTTTTTGAATGAATTATTGTTGGTTAATATTTGATTTATTTTGCTCAGAGGGAGACCATTGCAGCAGGAGCTGCGGTGGGCCGTGGCCATGGTCCTGTCAAATGGGGTCCCCTCGCATCGCTCACATACTTTTTCTTTCAACTGCTAATACTGTACAAGTTAATACTCTCTTAACACTTGCGTTTAATGTTGCAATGTTGTTGTAGTATATCAAAAACGACATTAAGTATCCCATTGTTTACTTAGAAGCATATACAAATGATTTTTTTTTTAGATTTGAAATGTGTGGTGTGAGTGTGTGGTTGAGTGTGTTGTTTGGGTTGAGTATGGCAACTTCCTTTTGATGTTCTTTCACCCTTATGGAGACATACATACTTTTGCTTCACTGATTTGTACTTGTTTAAAAAAAAAAGTTATTTTTTGGTATTGTTGTCTCTTGACCGAAAGTACGCATGCCATAGATAAAAAAACATCAATTAAAATATGACCAAAAAATGAAGTAGATAAAAAGGGATAAAGAGATAAAGAGCTTCCAAAGGACAACACAATCTTGGTCCTTGCGCATAGGAATGAACAAAGGCACAATTATTACATTTTGTGAGTGTGGCTGTCAATGTTTATATGGTGTGCTTTACCTGCTGGAAAGCCTGGTTGAGCTGTCCCTGCTGAAGAAGCTGCAGGATGTTAGCTTGTTGTGTCTGGTAGTCGAGATGTGCTGTAGGGACGGGGGTCCCCGCCGCAGACCTCATTGCCTGCATAATGCTCGAGGTAACCACTGCCTGCTGCTCCTTCATTGCCAGGCTCACCTCCCCTTTGACAATACGCTGTACATGACTAAGAATTGACTCCTGCAAACTGAACGAGAAAAGAACTGTTGAGGGGTAGGATCCACATCACAGCATGAATTTTATTTCATAGGTGGAAATCTGTTGATTTAGTTTACTTGGGAAAATGATGCTATTAATCTATATTAAATTCCCTGGATTCTAAATTGTTTTGTTTTATTGATGGTCAAAGATTATTTCAACAGGGAAAAAGACAAGACAGACGTTAAATGTCCTCAACACAATGACTATCATTAACAGAAACAACAGAGAGCAACGTAGCTAATGGGCGGCTGTGTTCTAATTTTGCTTATGACATTACTGTGACAGAAATGTATGGAGCAGAAATTGCATAAATGTCAGCAGAACGATTATGTTTGCATAGGCAACAAAATTATAATTTCAACATTGTTCAACACATGAGATTTATAAAGATGGGGATATTCAGCACTTTTCAGGTTGTAATATCTCAGCTTGCCAAACAAGGAGGCTCACACTGACTGATGATGGATGACTTGGACACTTACTTTCCCACCATCATCTGGATCTGATGCTGGATCTCAGCCCGGATGTTAGCGGTGATGCTATTGGTCAGTTGATCAGTGGAGCTTTGGAAGCCGTCCATCATACGTTGCAGTTGGTCGATCACGGGGTCTCGTGTTTCCTGCTCTCTCTGCTTCTTGCTTTTTGCATGGGCCTCAAGCTGCTGTATGTCTACAGACAAAGATCAAACACTCCAATATCATCCCCACACAAGAAAAGAAGACAAGAGCATTTGCCTACATACAAATGCTATCTGATTTAAGCATTATAGAAGCAATAGCAATAACAATAACGATAACTGCTGCGAGTATGATATAGCCTGTGATGCCTAGCAGACTGATACAATTCACGATTGGTCGTTGCAATCAGAATAATAGTATTTAGTCAATCTCCACAAACAGTCTCATAAATGAATGCTTTCAGGCACAGAAGAGGAAAAATGTGGGAGACAATCTAACACACCACAATTAATATTTGGTCAAAAAATAAATAAAATAAAATTTAAAAAAATATAAACTACAAACTTAAAGTGGAAGTCAATCCAAACAATTTTTTTTCAAGGATATGTTCTATGGAAGCCCACTCGTTGAAACAAGACATTCTGATAAATATTGCATTTGTGGAATAAGAGTTAATCCAGTCGTTTTTAGCCATCTCTTGGAGCGGCCATTTTGTAACTTCCGTCGAATGAAAATGACATCACAACTACTCAGGGCTCAGGTAAATTGCAGTTTAGTTATTCAACTTTATTCTAAATACGCTGGCCAATGTATGAGAATTGGTGTTGTCATGACGTCTTTTTTTTTCTCTCGCTGGGTGACACTTCGTCACACGTCACATATCAAATACATTTTTTCTCATTCTGATTGCTCATTCTGATTCCTCTAGTAGTTGGCAGTGGTACACTGCAGCACAAAATGTCACATCATTATGGAATAACAGCAGAGACATTTAAATGACATAAATCTTCTCAAAAATCAATGTAAGTCAATACATATTTTTTTGTTCTTTATTGTTGAATACTGTCGTAGAATATCATTATGTTTTGCAGAATCTGCATTTAGCAATTTAAAAGAGATGTTGTTCACAAACGCTGTCTATCCAGAATTGGTCTGTGGAGCAAGTGAAGATTTTAAATATTTTTTGTAGAATATCGTCAAATTATCGTTTGAGTTTTTTGAAAAAAATAGAGATCTTTTTATCGCCCACCTCTAACCACAGGAATCAAATAGTTTGTAGCAGTGCCAAGATACCCCTCCCTGCGGAACACATCAACCCACAAAATGCTGGAGGTGCTAACTCATACGCACAGCACCTCACATGACTTGTTAAAACTGAATTTCACCTCAAGGGACAAATAAAGATGTTTCTTGATTGAACAGGAAAAGGAAAATAAATAACCACCCAATAAACAAAAAATAAAATCCATGCCAACAAAACAGTCCTTGGCTCAAACAGAGCACCAATGATGTTAAAGTTGCACGCACAAAGTTATAGTCAAGTTTACACGCTGGATTGTAAACCATGAATTTTGTTAAGGGTTACCTATTAAATTTTAAAACTCCCCATTTATGGGCAACAAACTGTACTCCTCCCTCTGCACACGGAATAGCAACTTTGCTGAAGTTTTAAAGAAGTTGCTGGTGTGGAAAAGCACATCTTCAGAACTACTAGACAATAGGGATGTTCCGATCAAGTTTTATGACACCGATACCAATCATGCATGAGTCAGATCGGCCGATACCGATCACATGGAATATCTGTATATTTTTCCATTTATTTATAGTGACTGCTATTATGCAATATTATCTGAAAAAAAAACCCAGCCATATTATTGCCGTAATTTTGACAGTAATCTATATATATATTCAAAAGCATGAAGAAATACAAAACCGTTGTTGGCACAATACAACACTTACTCAGTCACAATGATAACTGAAAAACTCAAATTTACCAGCTTTTAGTAACACACTTTTTAACAGATCAAAATAATCAGCAGTCTCAAAAGACTTAATTATGCAAAAAGTCAAATAAATAACATGCCACCTAAACATTGCATGGTTCAGAATAGAATCAAAGTAGAAAAAATAGTCACATGTAGGCTTCACTTGAATAAACTATTCAATGAGTTCCTAAATTGAAACGACTCAGGACCTTTATTGTCTTGTGCAGAGACAAACTATTTGTGCATTTGTCAATGAGAAAAAAGTCACCGTTAATCTTTTTGTGAATTATAAAATGATATCGTGGGTCTGTTGCCCACCAGTGACCTACAATGCGTCTCCCTGCATGTGGCAATAATGCCACTTATACTGCGCTGTGTCCGCCTTGACTTTACTCAATGCAGTGAGCCTCGTAAACTCACCATAGTCTCCCGATTGCTTGTTCATCAAATGTCGGATTAAGTTGGTTGTGTTGAAACTTTTGGCCATGCTCCCCGCGCGAGGTACCTTTTCATGGCATATACAGTATTACAAGACGCAAACTCCACACACACAGCAGACAATGCTATGTTCACACCAACTGCGGTGGTCGGAATATTCGATCAAAGCCTTTTATTGCCGATCAAAACATCTGATCACCCGCAGCTCATGCTTAGCAGCCTTGTGTTGCGTCCCTCCCCTCTACTCGCAGCAGAGGCGCGGCTGCGTTAGGGAGCCTTCCTGGCAGCGCGTTTCAATTGGCGTCACTGTAGCTCGCACGCTTGCGCTAGTGATGCTTTTGGACGTCATCGCGTATTAAATAAATCAGCTTTTTTGCCATTTCATCTCGCGGCAGCCAATCAGCATCGGGCATACTACGTTACACACAGCCAAACAGCATGTGTAGGAAGTGCGTGACCCCCCAGTAGCACTGATGAACAAATGTGGCCTCCTCCAGCATTTAAATTGCCGATCCCTGCTTTACATGATCGGGATGTTGGAGCCGATCACTGATCAGCGAGTTTAAAAAAAAAAAAAAACAAAAAAAAAAAAAACGATCCAATCAGAAAATGGACCAACTATTTCCCAACCTAGTCCTATAGTCCAACCTATTTAAACTACTTGTTTATTTACTTTACATTCGAACTGCACTATTCAAGTGGGATTAGGACTGGCCCGGTCCAGGAACAGTCAAAATCTGTGTAAAAGTGACACTCATTGAAATGCATTGGGAAAAAATATTCCCAAAACGATAAACATTCAATCAAAAAAATATCTTACAGTAGATGATGAGAAACGGATTATTTACGATGGCAGCACAGAACATCTGTGAGGCAAACGGGATTGTGTTTGCTGTAATGTCTTATTTTGAGGATCAATTAATAACATAAAAAAATTAAACACATTTTGACATTACAACCTATTGTAAAAAAATAAATAAATAACTACCCGGTAAATTAAAAAAAAAAGCAAAAATATCTGCCGCTCTGATCTAGCTGATCAGATGTGTGTAAAGTCTAGTTATCAATTACAACTTCAATTGTCAAACGGCACAAAATTATCTGAAAGCAACACAAGGCGTTTTGAACCACCAGGACTTTTCCAAGGCATTATTCCTTAATTTAAAATGATCTGAATGTATGCAGTTTAACAAAATCATCATCACACTGCTCATTATACATGGAGATTTCCAGGCAATCACAATGGACTTACATTCTTGTGTTCCTTGCTTGAAGCTTTCATTAATTTGCTGAAACATGGTCTGACAGCCTCTCTCAAAAACAGGCAACACAATGCTCTGGAAGGCATCTTTGTAGGCAGCCTGGATAGGACCTTGCATTGCTTCTGCTGCGGCTCGCCCAATTGCATCTGTTGTGTTCTAGCAACAAAACAAAACAAAAAAAACAGCTAATGTTAGCGAAGACCAAAATGGAGAATGTACATGGCAATACAGATCTTAGATCATACAGACTGGGAAAAATCATATAAGGAATGGTGGTGAAGGACAAACACCTACCTTGGATTTGACAACCTTGCTGACATTGTCCTTCAGGGTAACCTCTACAGAAGTCAGTTTAGAAGATATAGTGTTGCTCAGCTGAGATGTCACTGGCTCCAGACTCTTTGAAATGGCTTAACAGGTTAAAAAAAAAACATTGGTCTTTAATCACCTTATTATGCAGTCAAGCGACCAAAGTCTAGCTTAGTCCTAAGGTTGTCCTACCAAGCACAACTTGAAAAGTGGTTATCCTAAATTTGTGTTGAGATACATAATTTGAATGGAGGTTGGGTTTGCGAGAAAAAACAAAAAAAGCCAGAACATGATCAATAATAACTGATAATTGTAGTTGCTAGAAGAAAATACTTGAGATTCAAACAGAAAAATCTGATATAAAAACTACCGCTTCATCGGCTAAATTAAATGGTTATATCTAGGGTTGCCAACTCCCGGAAAATTAAATGAGGGACACCTCATCGGCAGGGACGGACGACCTGACTGCCTTCAACTTGGGATGGGCAGATCGATACCAAAATATTGGTATTTTGATCTACAGTGCTCAATTTTAAGTAAGGATCCTCAAGCTGAAGTATTGATATCTGCAATTAATTCATATATACTGTATAATATATTTATTAATCCATAATTTAGAAGGTTGTATTGTCATCCAATCAGCATTTTTGCTACAAGTATGTGTTGCCAAGGGCAAAGAGCTTTCTGTCTTGGCAGAGACAGACTTGTCCCGCCCACCAGGACTTTGTAAACGCATTTTATTGGATGAAGAACGATCAGGGTGAAGGCCCACGACTCGTAGGCACTGCATGGGGTCCACTTCACTGTTGACAAGATGACATGGAATTGATAACAAAATAGTTTGGAGTAGTTTGGTTCAACTGATGATGTGTACACCACTGGTGTGAGCGCAGCGGCAGCTCACATGGTGGTTTTGCTTGCAGCTTTGTATAAAAAAATTAGAAGTCACTTCCGGTCATTATCAAGAAATTTACTTGAATACAAACTAACAAAATTAACTTATCAAAATAAATATCTCACAAACAGAGACCTTTCCTGCTTAACTTAAGAACATTCATCCTGTAACTTATGAACAGCTCACATTATGTGGAGCCTATTTTTCCAGTTATATTTCCTCTGAGATCTTGCTGCAGTGAGCAGCGGTTTGTCTTTGACCACTGCAGAGTAAAATGCTGAGCAAGACATGTCATAGTTGAGGCTCACAATGAGCTCACCTTTAATCAGTTCAGCAGAACATTTCTTTCGTACATTTATCCACTTCATCTTCACAAAAGAGAAAAATCATCAACATTTTTTTAGTGTTTTTCTACTATATTTATAATTAAAGTGTAGAATATTGACATTGATCAGAGGGTTAAAAAATATATTCTTTACATACAGCATCTAGCTCTGGCATTACCTGGTGGACAGCAATTTTGTCTAGGGATCCCCTAGTTTTGTTGTGCCTTCTGTATGTCTCCACCACTGAAAACATGTTTGTTTGGGATCAGTCAGTCCACCATGGACGATGGAAAAAGTGCGCCGGCAAACAGTGCAGTGCACTTGATAGATATTTTCTCTCACTTTTTCGACCCATGTGTTTTCCGCTTTCGAGTCCTCTGTATTTTTTCAATCATTTCTGCGGAGGACTAGTGCTTCTGCCGGTCGCATTGCTGCTTGAAGGAGTGTCATCGTGTCATTCACGCTGTTTTGTTTGTCTTCCGCTATCGAGTTTGGCAAGCGGCATTACCTCGACCAATAAGATAAGCGGATTCGGTATCGTCATACTCGTGTATGAATATGCTGTCAGCTCATTGGTCATAGAGCAGAGAGGTCGTAGGACCATTACCGTAAGTTGTCATATAAAGGCAACTGTTGTTCATTAATTCCATTGACATTTTACAGACTATTTTTGACTGTCACGATATTATGGGACAAAGTCATCTCTTTTCAATTCAATACGGGACGCGTACTTATATTTCTAAATACGGGACAATTCTGTTTTTCAAGGGACGGTTGGCAACCCTAGTTATATCCCAACCGTCTCCTAAGAAGAACTGTCATATTTACAGGGAAAATCATCTGTAAAGGGTACATTTCTACATAATTATTTTTTTAAACATATGTGCCCATCAAATGTTTGTGTTTCTCTTTACTTGGCGGAACCGTCTTCTTCATCTCCTCTCGAAGCACTTTGTCCATCCTGTTTGTTAGGGAATTGCAAAGGGTGTGGCTCAGCTGCTGGCCGAGTTGTTCCTGATGGTGCTGCTGATTCAGAGTCTCTGCCAGAACCCGTTCTAGTCTGCACTCTGAGGTCATTGAAAGTTAAAGTTCACAAGATAGTGTTGTACATGTGCCATGGCTGAAACTAAATAAGGTACTATAATGTCAGAATGGTTTGTTGTTGTAGGCGCAAAATACAGATCACCAAGATGAACATTTAAGGAGAAACAACTTAAAACGTGAGACACTCTGATTAACTAATGCCTCCCAGCATGAAATGTTTCAAGTTCAAATTCCATGTGACTTATTTTCCCACAGTGCAAAGGCATCGTTTGTGTGTGAATCCAGTGAGAATATAAAATATTACGAGACAAAGTAAACTCTGACATGCTCCGGTCTTACTAAATCCGAAGGATACGTTCTTTTTCCTGATGGTTGGTCAGCGCACGTTCTACTTGGGCCATTATGGAGCTCTGCATGGCTTCAATTTGTCCACGTAGTTCAGTTAACTCTCTCTGTTGGCCTCGCAGAAACATCAATAACTCCTGCTGCACATCTGTATTCATCTGTGGAGGGGCATGAACAAAACTAATGAGATGGGCAAAATTATTACTTAAAAACTAAATTGTTAGAATTATTTTTTAAGACGATGCCAAGGTTTAAGAATGTCTTGTCCTGACTTTGTTAAACTCACAAACTTGGTGCACATTTAGACAGGTTTGCATGCAAACATATTTTGTCATTCCGGTTGAAATTTTTCCGACTGAAGGTCTACCGTTTACATGGCCTATTACAATCTGGTGTTTACATGTTCCATGACATTTAATAAGAGCCATTTTACAGTTGTGTTACAATTACAAAAATTTAATTTAATAATTTAATTCTTCCAACCTGGTTCCAGAATGCAGACTGAGGATTGCCGTGACATCACTGTCATCTGATTGGCCAATAGACAGCCATTTCTTTAAGTGATGCAATCATAAACTCCCTTTTTCTGGTTTTAAGTGCACGAGACAGCCATACGGCAGCCACCGCAGTCATAAAACACAGGACATACAGTACTCATCAGTGTTGTACCTTAAGGATTTCCACGGACGAAATGTCATGAACTCATTCATATTTTGGGCGAACGTGAAATGAACGCATTGTATTTTTGCTTGTGAACATTTCTGGGAACGAGCTCATTCTGGGGTCAATGTTTTGGGGCCACGTTTACTGAACGGCAGTTCATTTTTGTTCAAGAGGGACAGGTGCCGAAAAGGCCATTATTTGGCAACTCCGGCCACCAACAGTTGCAGGAAGATGTTCATTTTTGGAGCGATGAACTCAGTTTAAAAAAAAAAATTCTTATGGACTATGAGCTGAACGAGTTCATTTTAGGATTTGCGAGCTAAACTTTGAACTAGTTTACACTGGTACGCACATATTGTGTTTTACAACAATACTTAAAGGTGTTGTTGAACTTAAATGGTATAGATTGTGGAACATTGCTTTACTGCATATCGATGTCGAGCATGTGACTTGTATTAACCATAATTCATAAGGGAATGCTACTTAGTGTGTTTTATACAAGCCACACATACAAGCTAATAAAGCTAACAAGCCTAATAATAAAAATCTAACACATGAATCATGATATACGCAATTATATCAAGATAGAGCATGCACAGACAAGACGCAGTCTGGCTATTCCAACTGAACCATATGCATGACTTCTGATCAAACTAGCAAAAGGAATATACCACCCCTGTGAATAATGAAATTGTTTGTTTATCCCACTGAAGTGTTTATATAGAGCATTTTCATTCAGTTTGGCCATTCGGTTTCATTCTAAACTGTATACAGTGAGTCCTCATTTTACAAACGAGTTCCGTTCCTACACTGGCGATGTAACACGAATTTCCGCGATGTCGGATTTTCACCGTTAAAGTTGAAATTTATGTCAAAATACTTTGTATGAAAAAACGAAAATACAATTAAAATAAAAACCACAAGATGCTGTACTTAACATTACTGCTGAGAAGTGGCTGGATAAGGAGGAGGCAAAGATACTTCCGGCGCGCAAACAGACACGATCGAGACACTCTGGGCATGCTCATTGCTCAACCGCAAGAAATGCTGGTCTTTGTAGTACAGGAAGTGCTTGTATGCGGAAGTGCGTTGTTTGGTGCGAAACCCATCGCAAATACATAAGCAGAGGTAAACAAGCTCGGAGATGCAGCAGAAAAGCACACTTTTGGGGCGAGGAGGAAACCAGCTGCTTCATTTATGTGGTCAGTGACATGAATATCAAGTGTTTTATTGACAGTTGAAAGTAACAAGCGGAAATGACATCCGTTTGAGTCATGACGCAGTGTGTCGCCGTACACAGTGGGTTATTCAAATGCCGGAGCAACTCTGTCGACTCAATCATGTAAACAGGATATTCAAAATGTTTCAGAAATTGTAATTTTGGCTTTAACCCGAATATTGACTGCATGTAAACGTAGTCACTTTGGTGCTGGGGACAAAATGGAGGAGGAGGCACGGGCGTCGAAACGTCGTGGGTCGCGTACGTCGTAATACGAGGACTACCTGTACAAGGCCCCATGTAAACTCGGCTACTGAAAGGTTTGTCACAAGGTAGGAACAAAAAAAGTTTTAATAACTTTTCTTGAACACTTTTACGTTTTATAAGTACTTTACCTGACCAGAGTCCAATTGTCTCGACTGAGGTGATTCTCTATTGAGAAAAAAGAAAGAACACAGCTTCATGAAGTTTGCTAATTCGATCACAATTTCTTAAGTTCCACATTGACATGAAACATTAACACACCTCTCATCTTTTTTGGTCTTTCTCTTAAGCTTTGGCGAGCCTCTGGGTGAGGTTTTCCAGTCTTTAACTGGTATTCTGTGAGAGGAACGTGCGGCGCAATTTGCAGAAGATGATGCTGAACCAGCAACCTCATCCTCTGGGTCACTGAATGCAAACAATTATACAGAGTGTAGAAAATAAGAAAAATGGTCTTGTGTATCGGAATCAACAAGCGCATGTGTGTTACCTCTGCTCCACACCAGGATCCTGGCTGTCATTCTGTGAGAGGCAATAGGACCGACATGCATAGGGTGAACTCAGGAGTCTGTCGTTTGAATCATCCCTTGAGCTGTGACAAAGGGGTATAAATCCACACTAGTATTGAGATAAACTGCCACTAGACAAAGGCACACAGTAATAAACACCTTAGTCGTGATGCCGTACAATATTTGGCTTTGATATTGATATTCCAACTTCACTTAACACTAACAGGTTTTGAGTACCAAGATTCAAAAAGCTACCAAGTTGAGCACAGAACTCCATTAAGGCTAAACTATTAATAAAAGTGAAAATAATTCGCAGCACTGTGTATTTGGATTTTTACATGTGATTGTTAGCAGGCTAAGCCCCAGTTAATGGAGGATGAAGACACGAGATGCCAAAATGATTCTTGGTTTTGGCAGGTTCCAAAGGTACCATATTGAATCACATGGTTGAAAAAAATAATACAGCCTTAACCAAATCATCACCAAAATGAATTAAAATATAATTAAATGAATTACATGCGTATATTAAAAGGCAATTGGATTCTGAAATGTAATTTATTGTTCCTTAGTTTACCAAGCCTCCCAACAAAGTTTCATGGACTTTGGTATTGTATTCATTTGTGTGAACCTGATGTTTCCGATTAGTGAGTGTTTTAAGTATTATTACCTGCTTGAAAAAAGGTCTTTATAAAATCAAAGCTACTGGTGACCCAAGACTTCTGCACAGTATTGTATTTTTGAGGGTAGCATAGTGGATGACTGGTTAGCATATCCGCATGACAGTTCTTAAGGTCTAGATACACCAATTCGACGTCAGACGTCGGTAAGCGTCGGGGTGTCTGATTGCGCCGTCTGATTAATGTGGCAAACACCGTCGTAACATCGGACCTCGTCATCAGCGTGTTGAATCAGCGTCGTGAGTCGTGACATTTGGTCACTCTGATTGGCTAGCGAATTAGCGCACGATGCACGAACGGGAAGTGACAAATGCGGATTTGACAAATGCGGAAACAAATGCCTTTCCTGCCTTTATCTTACAAGAGCGAGGGTTGACAATGTAAGTATTTCACGATACTGTGTCAAGAGCGTGAGGGTTTGCGCAGAAGGTTATTTAATGGTCAGCGTCACTGTCTGTCGTTGTGGTGTATTTTTCCAACGCGACGTGCTGACAGCTGACCGACGCTTAATTGGCCAATGTCGGAATGGTCTTTCTAGGCCTTTAGGTTGCGAATCAAATACAGGTTACTGTGTGAAGTTTACAGGTTCTCCCCGTTCCTGTGTGGGTTTTCTCTGGTTACTCCAGTTTCCTTTCACAATCCAAAAACATGCATGGTAGGTTAATTTAAGACTCTAAAATAGCCAGATTTACAATGAGACTCTTTTTGTCATTCCAATTGATTGAATTAATTATTGCTGTTCTTTTCTGACACTGAAGAGGATTTAGTGCACGGATGGAGGAAGATGAAGAGAGCAATCATGGGATGCTAATGCATAATCGAGCTGTTTTGAAAAAAGATTTTTTTTCACGGCTCAGATTCAGAGAACAGGTCAGCCGTGATTGGTCGTTGTGAGCAGTTGTGATGTCATTTTCAGTCGACAGAAGACAAAATGGCTGCTCCCAGAGATGGCTAAAAACGAATGGATTAACACTTATTCCACAAACGCAATATTTATCAGAATGCCGTGTTTCAACTAGTGGGCTTGCTGGGAACATATCCTTGAAAAATATATGTTTGGGTTGACTTTTTAAAAATCCATCTGTGTGACCTCTTCCTTTGCTAAAATCCTAATTCATAATGGGGAGACCTATGGCAAATAAAGCAAAGTGGTCTATGTATGTACATATTTGTTTTGATAGCTAAATTTAGCTGTTGCAGCTTTTAATCAGGTGCGCTTAATACGAAAATTATAGTAGTTAGCCAACTTAAGTGGCCCAAAGGTCTGTTCTGAAAATAAATGGGACACTTTGCCTTACTAAGAAGAATTAAAACAGAAGAAAAAGGTTAACATCTATTTATTTATTTAAACTTAGCCTGGTACACATTTCTTCATGTGCCAAGTATTGTATATTTTGTTCAAAAATAAAATTGATTGTGTTCAATGGGGGGAAAATGCTGCTTTTATTTAACCAAATATACCCGGTATATATAAAAAAGGACATTTTGGAGCTGTAATTTTAATACCGTGATATTTTTGCTCACAGTTATCATTCCGTCAGAATCTATTATCGGCCCATGCCTACAGAGAATGGCCAGATGAATCACAGAGATTGTTATTACCAGTCTCCAAGACTATTTTCTCTATTCCTGGTTTCCCTGGTGATGTCCGGAGCAGCTGGCCAAGAGGTGTGGCTAATGGTGTTCTCTGTAGACCCTCCTGCTAACCCAGGGTTATCCTGAGATAAAGCAGTCTCCAGGAGAGATGGTGTTTGGCTAAGTCTGGGCTCCAACTCTAGAGACCCTCCAACAGGCCCATCTACACATCCAAGCTCAAGGGGCAATAAGCTGTAAAAAAAAAAAAAAAAAAGAGAAAACGAAATAAAATTGTATGTCCAACAAACATAAAATGATCATGAAGGCAATTAGCCACTGAGAACTAAAGCAGGACAACATTTTTGCAGGAGAGTTCTGAAAGGTTTAATGGCTGCAGCCGTCAAAGCCATCAGTATTTCATGAATGATGATGATATTCAATTATATTACCTTTGCAGATGCTCTAGCAAACAACCTAAAGCACTAGCGTACTTAATTTGAACCCCTCTGAACCTCACTTTCTGGGACATTTTTGCGGGGGACCCTGCTTTAATGGGTGCAACAATCTTGGACAAGGGAGTTGTTAAAGATGCTACCTTAGGGGTATGTCAACTTGTGAGCACAACTTGTATGTCTTTTGTCTACAGAACTTCTGCACTTAAATTAACGATAACTTGAGTTGACCGTTTTGTTCTCAGTAGCTCGATTACACATTAAGAAGAAGAGCCTTGCTGAGCACAGCAGAACCTCGGGTTTCAAACTTCCCTGTCCCCATTTGTAACCCCAAACGTTCATAAACTGAGATGTTTCTCACTTAAATGAATGGAAATGCAATTAATCCCACCTGCCCCAATAGCATTTTTTTTTTTTTTTTTAAATAATCAGTGTGCGATTAAAAATACAGTGCAATATAGGAATAAGTGAACACTCTTATCAAGAAATAAAACACACACAAAAAACAGGATAACTATTTATTGCTCAATTAACTCTGAGGAGGGAGAAATGCTCCAGCTCCTCCATTGAAGAGGTGTCATCTTGCTCTTCCATGATACTGTAATACCCAAAAATTCAGATTCTGGTGTTTTGTTTTGTTGATTTTGGCAAACCAATCCAGGGAAACATACCTTGTTAAAAAATAAATAAATAAATCAATATTTAAAAAAAGAAAATCTGAACATGGGTACGTCATTGTCATTTATAAGATTAATTGCTCTCGGACAGTTTTTATCATTTTGTAATTGCTTTGCTCACACTATCATCAGCGCTTTCTCATTTGTCTGTCTAATAAAGCGCAAAACTACGTCAGGAACAATAAGATACAGTTCCGGTAACCTACCTTTCTTTGCGTGAGGCAGTGCCTGGTTACCGGTTATACCATGTGAAAAGCACAGCACAGATTTTTCCGCTCATCCATGACAAGCAATTCCTAATCTTTTTTTAAGCAGTTTACTCTTTTCTTCGGAGCCATTCTGTTTCATGATTTGTTTGTTTAACCCAGGGGTGGGCAATTCCGTCTCAGAGGGGATCGCGCCTTTTCTGTGGCTGGTCGTTCCCCTTGGAATGACCTTCCATTAAATGTTAGGCAAGCCTCCTCTCTGTCCATTTTTAAAACCAATTTGAAGAGAGATTTCTTTTCTTTGGCTTTTGATTCTTCATGAGACTGACAGTTTTCTGCTTTTGTCCGGTGTCTATTGTATATAGTATTTTGTGTTAATTGATTGCTTTCACTTGTTATATTATTGCTATTTTGTTGTTATATGTAAAGTGCTTTGTTACAGCTGTAGCTGTTGTGAAATGCGCTATATAAATAAAGTTGTATTGCATTGTATTGTCTGTCAAAGTGCACAAGACAGAGAAAGATGGCCCATCCTCCCCAAGGCACCTATGGAATTGGCGCCTATGATACTGCCTGTTTTTTTTCCTTCATTTTCCCAAATAACAGAATTCCGTCTTGGCGATGGAGGTCTTTAAGCCCAGATCCATCCCTTTCCGTTCATCACATACTGAAAAAAGTATGTAAAAAAGGGAATTTTCCTACAAACATTTTGTGCATAACCCAAACTGTCCGGGAACAGGATCATTCATAACCCGAGGTTCCACTCTACATGGTGGTTCTGACTTCAATATTGCAGTGTCAACCAAAGGATTAAACTTCCATTATTCCTTTCCAATGTTATGAAATGCAATTGGAATTGTAGAGCACAAATTGACATCTGTACAATGATTTCCTTTCAGGACCTGCATACATTTTACTTCATCGTGGTACCTGTTGCTGTTGGCTGAGCGTGGCGAGGTGAGCAAATGTAGGGCAGAAGCAGCAGAGGCCATACTATCAGTTTGAAGAGCAGACAGGGGTAAAGAATCCAAGGTGGACACAAGACCACGCTGAAGCTGCAGGGTCTGGGATGCAATCTCTGGAATGTCCTGGGACATGACTGTGGAGGCTGAGGAGATAACATCAGGGGAGCGGGCCCGAGTTGGGGATGCGAGGGGGGGCATGAGTGAAGAATCAAGAACCTGAGGGCTATCAAGCACAATTGGAGCGCTAGGGGATGCAAGTGTCTGGAGAAAGAATGAGAGAGAGAGAATATTGGACCAGGTTTTCAGATTGAAGAGTAGCTGGCAGACAGTGTGTCCGGTTATACCTGGATGGTCTCCAGTCCAGGCAGGACAGTGGAAGCGGGTCTTGGACTGCTACTGGAAACCGGAAGTGACAGACTGTGATCCGCTCGGTTGGGACTCTGACTAATGTCATCCGAAGTTCTGTCAAAACAAGACCATACCAATGGTCCTTCGTATGAGTACATTGCAAGTTATTTTTACACATTAAGTAAATGCTGGGAAAATCACTTGATTTTCAGAAGATGACGAAACCTTAACTCGTGATACCCGTGTTATGGTACAATGATAGGCCACACAATCCAACAACATATCTACATTTCAAATAATCGTTCCGCAACACAACTACATTGAAGGCATCTTAAACTAAAGTTTTTATGTGATTGCATGCTTTAGAATAGAAGATGAAAAATGCCTTACGGAGTCAAAATATATATCCATCAGTAGTCATTTTTATCCCCAATATGCAGAAAAACTCACCTATTGGCCGAGTCGCTGATTGCTGTCACAGCTGTCAGACTGCTGGCACTACTACAAGGAGATGCAGGCACCTGTTGAGTATACCAAAAAAATAAAACGTTTGTCCAGGTTGATGCAATGTCTCAATGTTTGTGCGAATGTTACAATCAGGCCATTTTAAATTCAGTAAACATTGGTCATATCAGAAAAATGCTGTGCAGTGGTACTCTGATCGATTGTGATCATCATTGATCATGATCAGCTGATTTCCATGGAAAAGAAAGTGCGTGCCTGGCCTATATCGTGCCTTTCATTGCCAATCACAAATAAACGATCACCCACAGTTTGTACTTTGTCACCTAGAGACCAGCCCATGTGCAGTGTCGTGTCCACTCCCCCCTTGCTTCAAATTTTAAATAACATGTCAGCTCTTGGTGTTGGATATTATCAAATAAATTTCCTCCAAAAATGCGACTTATACTCCAGTGCGACTTATATTTTTTTCTTATTTGTTATGCATTTTATGGCCGGTGCGATTTATAGTCCGGAAAATACGGTATTTATATATGTTATAAGGCAGGCAACTGTATCATAGTTTTCGTGATCAGCGGTGATTGGCAGATCTCACTCATGAATGATCTTTATCGGAATCGGCAGCATAAAACACTGATAAGAGCACCCCTATAATAAAGTTATAAAGGTATAGCAGAGCAAAGTACTAAGAGAAAACTAATGTGATTTCATAAGCTTTATACCGAAGTGCTTAGAGTCATGAAGGCATCAGGAGTCATCAATTTTGGCATTTGCCCATTGCCATTGGCTGTGTTCGAGAGGAAGTCAGCAGGTGCAGGAAGCGATGAGATGTTCCTCAGGTCAGTCTGGGAGCCACTCCCTGAGTCCTTGTCAGAACTCTGGTCTGTCAGATGGGCTGAAAACCCTGTTAGATACATAAAATAATACATAGAATAAAAATCAAAAACACTGAAATCACATTTTTTCACTTATATACATACACACACATACGCATATATATACATATATATATATACATACATATATATATATATATATATATATATACATATGTGTATATATATATATATATATACACATATATATATGTGTATATATATATATATATATACACATATATATATGTGTATATATATATATATATATACACATATATATATGTGTATATATATATATATATACACATATATATATGTGTATATATATATATATATGTGTATATATATATATGTGTGTATATATATATATGTGTATATATATATATATATATATGTGTGTATATATATATATATATATTTTTTTTTTTTTTTTTTTTTTTTTTTTGGGGTACCAAAAATATGCTGACCCGAAGTTTCCAAGAAACCAAACATTTAGTGTCCCTTGAATAAATGTGATGAAATAAATGACTTTTCTTTTTTTTTAAAAAACATGGAACCAACCAAGACCATCTGGAGGATCAGAATGGGGCAGGCCAGTAGAGTTGGAGCCCGCATTAGGCTGGAACCAGATCTGAACATCCTGCAGACTCCTAAAAATCACAAAATATTAAAGTAAATAATTATTGGCTACGGATATACAGTATATAGCGTCATATGTAACAATCATCTTTTCATATTTAACTAGGGCTTAAATATGGACGCGACCATAGCGCACGGCCGCCGGGCCCGCAAGATTACTCCGTTGAATTAACAGCTTCTTATCCAATGGTTTAAATGCTTCCTCTTCGTTGGTTTAAACGCTTCTTCTTCATGTTTGGAGGCGGAAGCGCGCTGCCTAGATCACGCACCATGGCGCGATCGGGTTTGTTTTCTCTTTTTTGTTCCTCTAGCAAAACGTTTTATCGAAGGCCTTTTCTATTGATATTGATCACCTGTCAATCGAGATGCATACTGATATCGAATTATCGGCCCAGCCCTATATTTAACCATACAACATTTTTAATGGGAGGTGAGGATTCAATGGGGTAGAAGGTATGGATAGCCCAAGCAGTAGTTAGTTAAATACTGTCCATTCAGAAGGAACTTCCGTCCTTTGACGTCACTTCTACGAAACCAAAAACACGGCACCAAACGCGTTCGGTAGGACCAACAAGAGGTCAGAATTGCTTTTAAACCTTTCAACGAAAAGCAGTGGTTGGTTGCGGACAAATAAGTAAGCAAAAAGCGCATCGAGAATGGCTATAACCAACGCAGCGCCACGAGAATCCATGTTGACTCGAGTGAAAATACAAGTCGCGCAATGACGTCAAAGCATTGTTGTCGCACGGTGATGACGTAAATCTCCGGGTGTAACAGTTCACACCAAAACGCGGATCGGAGATATTCTGAGATATCCGCAAATCTCCACTGCGGCCGGAGTTTTGCGTTTTCACTGAAAAAACTCAGGGGAAAAAGGAAGGTTCAGAACAACAAAACATCCTTTGCCAACAGTGCCTCGCCGTTGTTGCTGCAATCGCCGTCACAAGGCCCTGTATGAGCATTTCAAACTAAGAAGTGGGACCCGAGGTGAAACTTCATCTACTCGAAAAACAATTACAGACGCCTTAGCCAGCATAACTCCTTATGATAAGAAGTCCAAACAGCAGTGCCAAATCACAGATGCAAATGTTTTACAGACCGTTTTAGTTATTGTTATATTTTTGTGAACAATTCAGGGGACTAATGCACCCGCTCTTTAATTTGTAATATTTTTGTTCTAATTTGTTTACAACTTTGCTGCAGTTTCCCAAAGGTTATTTATCTTAATGTTATATTTTTGTAAACAACTCAGGCGCTAGTACACCTGCTTTTTATTTTTTTAATATTTTATAGTTTAAAGGTGTTTATAACTCTGCTGCTGCTTTAGAGGTTTTTTACTTTCTTCTATTTTTTTTAAATGACTCACGGGTCTAGTGCACCTGCTCTTTTTATTTTCTTGTTTAAAATGTTTAATATTTTGCTGCTGTTTACATTGAAGTGTGAAATACAATGTTAATTCTATTATGTTACAGAGACATGACCGTTGCGATCCCTTTTATATACAGCAATCATCATTCACAGATGACTGGATTAAACGATATTATATGAATACAATGATGTCATGGTGAGTTAACCAAATTATTCCCAAACAAATCTATTCTAGTCATCTGGTGAAAATTGTATTTTTAACATCGCAATATATATCACAAACCCCTCAAAAGTCGAAATGTAATTTTTTTCCAACATCGTGCAGCCCTTCAAAATACTAAAATGTGATCAGTGTACGGGAACTCACTTGGTGTGAACACAGTACAGTTTAATCTGGATGCCAGATTTGGACTCTGGGGGCCCTTGAGAGCCCTCTGAAAGAAGTCACAAGCACAGGAAAAATATATGAAAAAAATTAATTCATCATGAACCCTGTGTATGAACCACTGATTATAAAATTGCTCCATATCAAAAAAGGACCAGTTTGCCTCGCCTCCCCCCTCCAATTATTAAAGTCTTCATGGACTCACCGGTTGTTGTGCTCTCACTCTCCTCCTCTGCAGGGAGAACTTCAGTGTGCCGCAAACGGCTTTGGGCAACATCTTGAACTCCAAAGCTAAGCACAGGATGGGTCAGTAGAAACTCTGACACAGCAGTGAAAGATGCCTTGCCTTTTTCCAGATCTTGTCTCAGCTCCATCACATAAAGAACCTGGCAAGGAGCCAAGTTAATATTTAAAATCAATATTTAAAGAGCAAAAGTATGAAGTAATGTTACTAAATAGTCAGATAAAGTGACTCATTTTACATCCCCGATGCAAACCCACACCCTGTTACTTTTTTTACTCCCCAATCCGTTATTGAACATTGTTATTTACTAGGGATGTAACGATTAATCGAAAATAGATTGCATTTGTGGTTGGCTGCAGAACCACACTAGTGCACACAGAGACAAGTATGGTAGCAATTTTTTTGAAATCGAATCGAAAATCGGGAACTGAAAATCGAAAATCGAATCAGGGCTTGAGTGAATAGTTACATCCCTATCGTTACCAACCAGAAACCACAGCAAAAATACCCAAAATGCGATAGATCAATCCACAACTTTAAGACCTAAAGCGGTGCAAAAGTGCAGACAAGCTGATAATATAAATGATAAAGCTGCAATGATAAAACATGATTAACAATTTTAATTTGTGAAATACATCATCCGAGATTTTCTTTCAAAAAACATTGACAAGGTCGATTTCAGAAAGTGTCTACGGTAATATTCCATCATGTCTCCTACTTATTGTGCCAGCACGCCACTGTTTAAGATCCATATATTGGCCAGAACACAGTCATGACTACTATGGCAATTGTTGGCACCTTATTATATAAACAGTTTAGTATGGTGAACCGCTTTACAATTATATAGACAGAGACCATATTTAGATTGTACCCAGCCATTCACGTCAAGTACAGAATGTTTGTATTACCTCAGTGATTAACCCATTAAGCCCGGGAGCGCATAACCGCGTTTCTACCACTCGAGAGCGCTGTTGCGTCTTTCTACCTTTCAAACCGGGGGAGCGGATACGCCACCGTCCTTTTTTAATCCAATTCTCCGTCTCTTAGCCAATTTAATGCATCAAAATATACACGTGACGGTGTCGCGGGACCGCGGAGGATGTTGTGGAATTTTTTCGAGCCATAGGTAGGCTAATGGCAAACGCCGTCGATCGCCGGGAGCTCTGATTAAAGTAAGTAACGGCAGTGATATATAGACAACGTGTACGACCAGTGGAACCAGTTGAACGTGATATGATATGGTTTGTAGACAATTACGATATTGACGTCTTTGTAACAGAATAGAGGATGGTAATTACCACTCGATTTTTAAAAAATTAAAATAGTGCTTCTCTTGCACTGACCCATTATTTTTACATCTTCGATTGAAACAGTAAATAATAAATTCTGCCTGTGTGAAAGCCACGTCCAAGCCATTTAATTATTTTGGAATCATGTTTCTGTCTGCTGAGATATTAATCATTTTGTAAGTGTTGAATTTCTGGGAGAACTTCAGGTTTTCAATGGGATGTTCCGATCAATTTTAAAGAATTTGCTGGTGTGGAAAAGCACATCTTTAGAACTAATAGACACTAGGGATGTTCCGATCAGGTTTTATGACACTGATGCCGATCATGCATGAGTGACATCGGCCGATACAGATTCCAATCACATGGAACATCTGTATGTTTTTCCATTTATTTATGGTGACTGCTATTATGCAATATTATCTGGAAAAAACCCAGCCATATTATTGCCGTAATTTTACCAAAAATCTATATATATCTTCAAAAGCATGAGGAAATACAAAACCGTTGCTGGCACAATACAACAATTACCCAGTCACAAAGATAACTGAAAAACTTGAATTTACCAGCTTTTAGTAACACAGTTTTTAACAGATCAAATAAATAACATGCCACCTACACATTGCATGGTTCAGAATATAATTAAAGTAGAAAAAATAGTCACATGCAGGCTTCACTTGAATAAACTATTCAATGAGTTCCTATGTTGAAACGACTCAGGAACTTTATTGTCTTGTGCATAGATAAACGATCTTGTGCATTTGTCAACGACAAAAAAGTCACTGTTAATCTTTTAATCTCCCTGTGGCAATAATGCCACTTATACTGCGCTGTGTCCAACTTGACTTTATTCAATGCAGTGAGCCTCGTAAACTTACCATAGTCTCCCAATTGCTTGTTCATCAAATGTCGGATTAAGTTGGTTGTGTTGAAACTTTTGGCCATGCTCGCCGCGCGAGGTATTTTTTCATGGCATATACAGTATTATAAGATGCAAACTCCACACACACAGCAGACAATGCTATGTTCACACCAACTGCGGTGGACGGAATATTTGATCAAAGCCTTTTATTGCCTATCAAAACATCCGATCACCTGCAGCTCATGGTTAGCAGCCTTGTGTTGCGTCCCTCCCCTCTACTCGCAGTTGCGTTTCAATCGGAGTCAATGTAGCTCGCGCGGGCGGGCGCACTTGCGTGCAGGGCGGCGCGAGTGATGCTTTTGGACGGAGGGACGTCGTTGCGTATTAAACATACCAACTTTTTGCCATTTCGCCTCACGGTAGCCAAGCATGAGCTGCGGGTGATCGAATGTTTTGATCGGCAATAAAAGGCTTTGAGCGAATATTCCGATCACATAATTTTTCACGAAAATCTGCCGATCATGATCGGTGCCCGATCGATCGGAGCATTCCTAGTTTTCAAGAGTAATTCCAAAGACGACCTTAGGTTTTGGGGAGCTGTTGAGAAAGGCGCTTTAGGCCTTAATGGGTTAAATGAATGAATCTCACAGAATATTATGTTAGAGCTGAGTATTTATCAACATCCTTCAATGTCCTAACACTTGAATTGACAGAGGTGGGCGATATATATTATTATCGATATCATCGTCAATTTTGCCTACACGATGTGTAATTTTACAGTATAAAGTATTATCACTGCCTCGAAGCGAGGGAGCCTGGATGATCGGTTAACATTCAGTTTACACGCTTGTAGTCCGCATCATTCATAAATAGCCCGTATTCCCCAGACATGTTGCACAAACTACGACAGTTTATTAGTGTGACGCCAGCATACACCCAAACATAAATCAAGTCCCAAGTCTACATATAACAGCGATGAATGAGTGGGAAAATGCACTTTTCTGTAAATTGCAGTTTTGTTATTCAACTTTATTCTGAATACGTTGGCCAATGTATGAGAATGGATGTTGTCATGACAATGTCTTTTTTTTCTCTCGCTGGGTGACACTTCGTCACATATCAAATACATTTGTTTCCTCATTCTGATTGCTGTAGTTAACACCTTTTTCTCATTCTGAATTCTCTAGTAGTTGGCAGTGGTACACCAGTACCTACTGCAGCTCAAAATGGAATAACAGCACAGACATTTGACATAGATATTCCCAAAAATCTATGTCTATACATATTTTTTTGTTTTTTTATTGTTAAATATTGTCATTATGTTTTGCAGAAGCTGTATTTAGCAATTTAAAAGAGAAAGACAAACGCTGTCTATCCACAATTGGTCTGTGAAGCAAGGGCAGATTTAAAATATTTTTTGTAGAATATCATCAAATTATCGTTTGAGTTTTTTGAAAAAATATCAAGATTTTTTTTTTTGCCCATATCGCCCACCCCTAATTGACATTTATAAACAACATTTATAAAGTAATGTAAAAGGGCGAAGCTTTTTTCTTTAAATCACACTGAACATTATACAAACATAACAGTTGACAATATTGTACTGACCTTCCTCTGTACGTCGGAAAGGATGAGATACTCAGCAGACAGGTCCAAACTTGCCTTAAGACTAGGCACAACTGTCAAGTTCACTGGATCTGGAGAGAATCTACAAAACAACACAAAATTAAAGTATTGAGCTCTTCAACAAAGTTGGGAGTTAATAGAAAAAAAAGGGCTGATATTTTAAGAAGGATTGAAGTGTGGGTTTTTTTTTCAGATTGTATAAGAGCAGGGATCCAGGGAGTGTTATAGTAACAATGTCAAGTGGCCCAATCCAGAAGGTATCCATAAATATAGCAATTTCAAACACAGACTTTGGGAGTGACGACTGATCTAACACCCGGAGTGCAACTGAAAGACTGAGGCAATAACCTGATGGTCTGCAAACAAGTCCAGGAAACAGTACACCACATCTTTAGTTCTTGGTTCTGATCTGCTCCAGTTATAAGAAACCTCCAGAATGGAACCCTATTTAGGGAAACAGAGAAGTGACTCGGTAAATAAAACAGCAGTAGATTCTTATTTGTTGATATCATGCAATTTGCTCACAGCAAACTGGACTTGTGTATACTTACTCAGGGTCCTGCCTTTTGTGGTTGTCACAGAAGAGAAGGCAGGAAAGGGGACGTCCACCATGAGGACGCAATTCATGTAGACATCTAATGAAGAAGGCAAAAAAAGAGGAAATACTGCTACCATAGTATAAAAGTACCAGCAACAACTTTCAAAATATGGGGTTCATTCTTCTTGCATACCTTGGCTTGTCCTGCCCCCCTTCTATATATATCTGCCAGAACTTGATGTATCCATCATGACTGGCTGTGGCTAACACTGTTCCATCTGGAGATAGGGCACCTTCGCTGACACGCTGGTAGGACAGTAAAATATGTTTTATTATATGTCACCAAAACAAATTAAGAATCTGGTTTCAGCATAACATAGTAAAGCAGTCACTGTTTCCGAAAACAAACATCTTGTAAAAAGTGTTCGCATGGGTCAATAACTCGCCTCAATCTGATTTGGAGTCATGTGGGACTTCAAAATCATTCATTCTCAGAAGCACTTATCTTCACTACGGTCGCAAGCGCACTGGAGCCAATTCCAGCTGTCCTTGGGCACGCAGCAGGGTAAACCATTAACTAGTTGCCAGCCAATAGCAGGGCAAAAATCGTCAAACAACCTTTCACACCCACATTCACATCTAGGGACAGTTTAGAGTCTTCAATTAACCTACCATGCATGTTTTGGGAATGTGGAAGGAAACCGGAGCACCTGGAGAAAACTCATACAGGCACAGGGAGACCATGCAAACTCCACACAGAAAGGCCGAAGCCCAGATTCAAACCCACGACCTCTGCACTATGAGGCGGTTGTGCTAATCAGTCGTCCACCGTGCCGCCACAACAATATAATGAACTAAAAAGATATGATCAAGGTGAAACACCTTGGGCCTGCACCCAACCTAATTATTCATTCCGTCAAATCTTTTGTCTTCATCTTTCAGACCACCTATGTCAAAGTCAAGGCCCGCGGGCCGGTTTTCTACGGCCCCTGGGATGATATTGCTTTATTATTAGATTCGGCCCGCAGCTCGCCGGTGTGGGTAGCAGATGTGATCAGGTCCTTCGCGCCTGCCGATGACGTCACGCTTTAAAATATATTGTAGCGTCTTCCAAGAACACAGACGTAGTTTAATTATCACGTTTTTATTACTCCAACCGGCTACTGTGGCTACAAAGAAATATATTACAGAAATATAAAGCATGACATCAGCAGCAAGCGTGAAGGACCCGATCCAATCTGGACATTTTTAAAAATTTCAATGAACATTCTATCGGTCCGGCCCTCGGCTTGTCGCAATTTTTTTTATTTGGCCCTACGTCCATTTGACTTTGACACCCCTGTTTTAGACCATCCTAGTAAGTGGTTGGGGATGAAGTAGACCTCCACAGTTGGATGATGCAGCTGCTGGTCGCGTCAGTAAATTTTGCCGGTCAGGCATTTGTCATTCGCCAGCGGCCAGGCCAACTCTCTGTTATCGTCAGTCCACCATTATTTCAAGCCGAACTACAACTGTAATCATCAGTCCATCCTTTGTCATCGTTAATTTAAGAGGGCTTCCATCATCGCTAAATTACAATTCGTCATCATTTCAGGACCAGCAGTAAATTTCACTGGCCCGCCAATCTGTCACTCATCAGTTTGCCACTCTGTCATGGTTATTTTAACCACGCTACAGTCTCTCCTACTCCCATTTGCTAAATATATCCATGATCCATAAGAGTGCGGTCAGAACGAGCACAAGCTCTCTCAATGGTAGACAGCTGTTGTGCACCAGGCAGGATGCACCAAAAAGATGGGACAAAAGAAAGCACAAACATTCTATAGTTTACCAATAGAAGAACCCAAGCATAGTGACTGTATTTGGGCGGAAGGCTCCCGCGGGCCATTCTCGATATTTTTTGATCAGGAAAATGAAAAGAGTTGTCATTTTCTATTTTATCCATTCATTTTGGAGAAATTAGGAAATAAGTGACTCCATGAATAACGCCTCTTGTTAATGAGGAGAACGGCCGCGCCCTCTACCGTTCTATCGTTGTTCGGTCAGAGTCACTGGAGGAACCGATTACAAACTCTCCATTAGAAATCATTGTACTTTCATGGCTTTAAACATCCAAAAACGGCAATCAATTGGCACCAAAATTTATGTGGACATCCCTAGTAATGCCCACTTCAACATATCAAAAGGATTCACCTCTCCGTGGCTGATTTATATAAGAATAAGGAAATGTGGAAGTGAGCAGAGCTACTTAGATTTATGCTGGGACGAGCGCACACCGTTTCTCTGCTAAAAAAAAAAAAAGTAGTTGAATATAAGAAGCAGTTGAACACTGTCCTGCCGATTTGGTTCATTTTGGCAAAGGAGACAGCAGAAAAATACATTACAACTAAGCTTAATTATAACCTGCCATACCCCAGCCTCCAAAGACGGGGTGGAACAACTTTTCACGGTTACACTATTCTAATTCGCGCGTGTTTCTGTCAGTCGGCAGTGAAACGGGAGTCCATCAGTGACGGACGAAGAAGGTCGGCCGGTACTATGCATGGGTCAATAAACTGTTTGACAGTTTACCGTCGTCTTAAAAAGCCAAGGTTTCAATAACCGCTAATACTGTCTGTCACTGGGAATGATCTCTTTTTATTTTTGGAGGGGATATTTAAGCAGCGCACAATATGATGGGCTTCTTGCAGGGTCGAGTAAACGAGCGGCCTCTTTGAGGCTGATTGCTTCTGATTAACTTTTTTTCTCCTTCTCAGCTAGTCCTCTCAAAGAAAGTCAGGTTTATTTGTATAGCACAGGGGTCGGCAACCCGTGGCTACGGAGCCGCATGCAGCTCTTTCATTGCAATTCTGCGGCTTGGGAAAATAAATTATAAGTGTCCGATTGAAGTGCATGTTATTTGTCTCAAAAGCATGCATCATGTGTTCGAAGTAAGTCAAAATTTTTGGCCACTTTCAAATGTGGTCCTAGATAAATTAGATACCTACCGGATTCATTTTTGGCAATGTGACCACAGTCTGAACACTGCTTAACACTATTATTGCCCATAGAGGGCATCAAAAATAAATTTAAAAAACTGTACATGTATGGATAGATCTGGTGCCACTGAACATTTTGAGTGGTTGAAAGTAAAAAAATATTCATAAATGACAGAGTTATCACACGTCAAATGCAGTACCATTTTTTGTAACAACACGAACCTCGTAAAACCCGGGGGGGTAAAATGTGTTCTTTGACTTACTGTAAGCCAGTATCGTGATTTGAGGACAGGTGTGATGTGGTCCAGTTTCCTGGTGTTTGTAAGGACACTGGCAAGAGCATTATGAATTAGCTGCGGCTGCCTGATTCATTTTTTTTTTTTGTATTATGACCTGGAAATACACCATGACAGTAATCTAGCCTCCTGAAAATAAAAGCATGAACAAGTTTTCTGTCAGGCTGAGATGGATAGAATTGTTTTCCAGTTTAGTTTTGTTTCATAACAGCTTTTAAGTGGTTGTTAAAATTCAGGTCTTAGTCACTATTTACTGTATTTTCCGAACTATAAACCACTACTTTTTTCCCAGGTTTTGAACCATGCTGTTTACAGACCGGTGTGGCTATTGTGTGGATTATTCTTCCACCTGTAGGGCCGATGTAACTGGAATTACAACACAATACAATAGCCATTAACAGTATGTGACTGCAGATAGAAGAGTTCAACAGGCAAGAGCGCTATGCACTTGGTTATGAATTACGTGGTATGCGGAAGTAGATCTGACAAACTGGAGTGGCAGCGGCACGTTAAAGGCTGTGTACAGTGCTCAGCATAAATGAGTACACCCCCTTCGAAAAACACTTTAAGCAAAATGTCAATAAACACAAATACAATTTCCGAAATGTCGACAAGACTATATTTGTATAACATCTGCTTAATTGACCTTCTGTCAATATTGACGGAATGCCCATCACTGGTAGCTGACATCAAGGTGATTAAACCTTGCTTTTAAAGAGGTGAGCTTTTAAAGAGTGAGGTCAAAAATTGGCTTGACAATAATGTTGGATGTGCCCCTACTGGTCTAAACAAGGCATTGTGACTAATATTGCGTTTGTGAAATATGAATTGAGCAGCAGAACCCACCTGTTTTTATCCATCTAAGGGGTCGGGCATTTTGTCACTTGCTGTCGACTGAAAATGACATCACTTCCTTGGGCTCAGGTAACGACTAATCACGGCTCACCGTTTTTTCTGTGTTTGGTCATATGATGTTCACAAGTTGCTTGCTTTTCCACAATTGCAATATTCAGCAGAATGCCATGTAGTGGGGGCGCATAGAACATATTGTAAAGATTTTTTTTTTGACTTGACTTCCCTTTAAAACCTTTATTTTTTATATGTTATATCAAGTCCTACCTGGGTATATCCCTTCACTGTGATGAGGCCTTCTTTTAAATCTGTGGCATTAACAGGCCAACTCGCATTGCTGGCCCTCAAGATTTCAAGGTCCCACACTTCAGCCTAGAAAAGGAAAAAATACAATATTAGACATAGACAAATGTATAGACAGACATGTATTAAACAGATACCCTATCTTCATGCAGAAGAGCCAAGGTCTGGCTGGTGTCATCTTGGTTGTCTTCATTTTCATCTGGAATGAAAGGGCACCAGATGAGACGCCGATGCGAGTTCAGCGGAGTGTCCTGTGGTCTTCGGATATGAACAACTATCTGATCTCTTAGGGACATGGATTAAGGAAAGCATGATGAAGCAAAGGTTACTGGAGGATTTTGTGTGCATGTCTTTATGATATAACAGGCATGTGGCGAAAATTACAGCTCAGTATTTGATTGACATACACTGAGTTCTGCCAGTGCAAAACAATGGAGTGCATCTAATACCATAAGTATAAGTTGGTATAGAAGAAGCATTTTTGAGAATACGTTTTTTGCAGAGTTTGCTGGCCACTTTAAACAAAAGTAAAAACATACAAAGACTAGCGTTGAGCATTAACTTCCAGTCAGGATACAGTATTGTACTGCTGGTGCATGTGAGCTCCCAAACCATCAGGTTGCCAGCTTCATCTACACAACCCAACAGAGGCGAGTCAAGGTGGGCGAAAGCCAGATCTGTGACGGCACCGGTGAAGCCTTTCAGTAAGCAACGCTCTGCAGTGCCCACGCTCAAGACACGTATCATAGCCTGGTTGTTGGCGCCTGAGGGAAGAAAGAATAGAAAAGACTATAACATGGAGCACAGAAAACACATGAAATGGAACTGAATACGTATTACATTTGTAGAAATCTGTAGTACTAAAGTGCTGCAGCATGGCTCAGTGTGCGGCGACCCTAAGACTAAGACACGTCCATGATTGTAATTTTTTTAATAGTTAGCATTTAGCATTTTACATTAAAAAAAAGCTGAATCTCTGGCCCTTACCTCTTATTGCATATGCCATGAAGGAATTTGACACAGCGATAAGTCTGCCATAATGATACTTGTGCTCCCAGTCGTATTTGGCAACAGGCTGAATCTTCACCTTAAAGAAAAAGTAATTCATCATTTGAAATTAATTACTTGTGACAAGACTGGGTTTGTAAATGTCAATCAATAAATGATGAATTGAACACGAGGTCTGCCAGAAGCAAGGGCATTTCTTGGCCAACTCAAATATGGAAAAAAAAAAAGTTATTTGAGGGACAAATGTCTGTACAGGCTGAAAAAGACAAAGCTATGGAACTTTACTGCAGTGCAGTGATTCTTGTTCACGCATTTCATTCTTTCTTCGCTGTAACAATTTGTGATTCGCCATCAGTGTTGGGAACGTTATTTTATGAAAATAATGAGGTATAGTTACTCATTACTTGCGACAAAAAGCAACTGAGTTAGTAATTTAATCACTTTATAATAAAAGTAACTAGTTCTCAGGCAAAGTGACTATTATCACTACTCAAAAAAATGCTTTATATCAAACAATTTGGATTTTTTTTCTTCCCCGAGCAATTTTCAAAAGACAAACTGAGTACAGGAGGTTTATGCTGTAGTTAAAATACTCTTTTTTTAAGAAAAGATTTCAACAACATAAAAACATTTATTTGCAATAAATAAACCAAACTCTTAATATGACAAGTCAACAACCTGTACATCTACGCACTGTACTTTGGTCACATTCCAAGTGAACATATACACAACATAGCATTTAACTTTAATCTACAGCCGAGTAAAGTAAATTTACAATCTCAGACAAGTGGTCTTTGTAGACACTCTGTGCTTCAAGTATCTCTTTCAAATGTTAACAGGTACTCAAATGTTAACAGGTAAACGATAGTCACTCACTACATTGCAACATTCACGACATACAGGAACATTTACAAACATGACAGAAAATGACATCATACCATCAAAACATTAAATGCTATTTAGTTCACTAAAACAAGAACTATACTGCTTGCCGTCATACATGCATAAGTATATAATTATTAGGGGTGTAACGGTACACTCGGGTGTATTAATACGTTTCGGTATGGCATGTTCGGTTCGGTCCACTTGCGTTCGGTTCGATCCACATATTAGCGCGATCTTACGCACGGACGCTGACTGTTGCATGCGGGAGACGAGAGTGGCGGCACAAAAGAGATAGCCAGAAAAGAGCCAGAGCTCGAAGGTCGCCGCGTACACTGCAGTCTCCTGTTTGGTAACATTATGGCTTTCCTGTTAAAATCACCGATGGGGAAAGGTACGTGGAGGAGTACCAAAGTTGTGTGCCGACACTGCTACATGAGATTGCCGGTTCTGTTGCAGATACTGTAGCACGTCTAACATGCACGGCATCATCCGACTGTGAATGTTTCTTAGACGAAGGAGCAAAAACGTTCAACTTAAACAGTGAGATTTATCATATTGTAGCGTCTTCCAGGAACACACCGTTAGACTTAGTTTAATAATCACGTTTTTATTCATCCAAGTACGACTGCTCGCGCTCTTCTTTCTCCGCTGCCCCACTCGCTTGCCGTACGGTGCATTCATGAACCTCGGAAACATCACAACTCAGCAACACACAATTCCAACCACAACTCAGATAACCCAATTTTTATAATATGCTGTTGAACATTCAAAGATTTCAATGCCTAAAAAGTGTATACAATTTCATAAAAACATGTGAAAGTTACTTTATTTTTTCATTATAAAAAGAGTTTTAATATAGTTAGCAATAATTGTAGCTATTATTGTATGTATTTTTTCTATCACAAAAAGTATATACATGTACTGTAATGACAACTTGTGTTTAACTTGAATACTTAGGTGTGTCATGGGCTTTTGCTGCTGAGTGTTTAAAGATTTCATTGTCTTAATAAGTTATAAAATCAAGAGATCTTTGTTAGTGTATTTTTTATTATGGTGTAATTTCTTAGAATATCACCCGAATTGTTCGCTATTCCTTTTTTTTTTTTTTTTTTTTTTTTTTTTTTTTTAAATGTACCATTTACTTGTCATCTTTTCAAAAAAACATTTTAAAAAAAGGGTTTTTTTCGTACCGAAAATATACCGAAACGAAGTTTCCAAAAAAACGAACTGAACCGAAATATGATTTAGCGTACAGTTACTCCCCTAATAATTATGTGTAACAACTTGTCATAACTGAAATTTAAAAAAAATATTAATATCATTATTGTTATTTTACTTATTGCGAAGTGCTTTATTAGTACTAGGCTATAAACAATCAGGATTTTTGGGGTCGATCAGCAATGAGCAAGTTTGGAAAAAAACAATTAGAAAAAACGAGCACAGCTTCAGAAAACAGGTGAACGATGATTGGTCGTGACCTGATCCCTAAGCAACTGTTATGTTATTTTCAGTCAACAGAAGTGACAAAATGGCCACCCGCTGAGATGGCTAAAAATGGGTGGATTTTGCTGCTTAACTCATTTTCCACAAAAGCAATATTAATCAGAATGCTTGTTCAGATTAATCAGCCTGCATACAACATATTATTGCAAAGAATAGTTTTGGGTTGACTTCACCTTTAAAACATCAAATCAGTGACTAAATCATACTCAATTCATGTTTGTAAAATTTCTGCATTGTCGAGTTGAAATAATGTCCTGTTTTTGCATAAAGGAATGGAAATTAAAACGCTTTTTATTAACTGTTAAAAATGAAAATTTTTCATTAGTTCCAGCCCTGCTTGCATCATTTTTAAGTGCTGGCTGTCAATGCTCTCCACATCTCGTCCGGGCACCATAGACACGACACTTCTTGCCTCACAGCTCCTCCAGCCATACCAACATACACAGTCCAACAGTGCCCACATTTTCCGCTCAACAAACATGGGACTCTTGCAAAAATGCTGCCCAATAAGGAGCTAAACAGCAAGCACCCTACAGCCGTACCATTACAGTCAAGTAACAACAGCGGAACATCACAGACATTCCAAACATGTTACTGTAAATCATCAAACGGTGAAATTCTCCTCCAGCCCTGAATCTCCTTACTATTTTAAAACCTCATTCTCAATAATATTGGGCATGTTTATGTTCATCTTCTCGAGAAAGACATGCAGGAGGCGCTAGAAAGACCATTTTGAGGAGTTTTTGAGGTATACAGCACTCTTATAGAGACAAAAATTGTGAACATGTTCCAAATACAACTGTGACCTATGTACTGTATGTGCACGTAAAATAAAATCTCAGCGGAAGCAGTGTATCGAGGACTGTGAATATATTATTGGATCCGACCACTCCTTGCAGAAAAAGGAATATTTAAAATCTTACCATGTTGCTACCTCGAGCCTTGCTATTGATACTTGATTCATGACTCGCCACAATCTCCACATTGTCCGAGATGATGGGGACACAGGTAGACTGATCATCACCAGAAAGGCGACTGAAATTGGAGCAGTAATTGAAAAAAAATTATTTCATCTGGGACTCAAGACAACAAAAATTACTTCATATTTCAGGAATGATAGAAAATACTTGGACACAAACTGTTCAAGCGGCTAAAGTGAATAATTGAGAAAAAAACAAAAACAAACATTATCTGGATATCCTGAGCAATGCTGTTCATTGTGGAGATCGGTCTGGTCGAGTCGGATGTCAAATCGCCACCTCCAAGAAGACTAGCTGCTCCCAGTAGCCCGTTCAGTTCTCCATTAAAGGACAATCGTCTTTGACCATCACCGGATTCGGCATCTAAGGAATCAAATACATTTCATTCAGGTGGTTGACTTCTCTATATAACAGAAATTAAAATTATTCCACCTCAATTACAAATTGATGGTTGTAGATGACCTCATTGTGTCCTAACAACAATTTTGTGTACCATAAAGGTGTTTCAACAATACTGGATAGTTTTACTACAGTCTCTAATCGAAAAGTTTTAAAACAGTGAGGCCAATTTCTTTGATTTTACCTCAGGTTGAAAACTCTTTTCTTTGAATGAGATCAACCGTTCTTTTTTACTGTAATTTCGGGACTATTGACTGCGACTGAACATAAACGGCACTAACGAATTAAAAAAATAAATAAATTGGACATATATATTCGCATTTGTATGTGAGCCGGAGGTGTCCTAGTTGTAACAGGATAAATCACTCTTCAACAGCAGTTCTTTCTCTGTATTCATTTCTAGTGGCTTGCAAAAGTATTTGGAACCGTTGAACTTTTTGACACACATTTCAAACAAACTATTTGAATTTGATTATTTTGGGGAAGAAGCAACATCAAGTGGGATACAGTTGTGAAGTACAATACAATATTTTAATTTTTTTTTAGAAGTTAAAATTTTTTTTTTAAATTAGGCGTGCAAAATTATTCGCCCCCCTGAGTGAATACTTTCGAGAAGCACTTTTTGGTGCGATTACAAGCTGCAAGTCTTTTGGGGTATGTATCAGTTTTCCACATCTAGAGACTGAAAATGTTGCTCTTCTTTTCAAAACAGATTGATTTACAGAGCTGGTCATTTTACTAAAAATTGAGCGTCCGTTATTCGTTATCCATCTGCAGTGGAGGTACCCTTCCGTCGTCCGTCATTCGCCTTTTTTTCCGGGGAGAGAAGAGAAAAAAAAAAAAAAAAAAAAAAAAAAAAAAAAAAAAAAAAAAAAAAAAAAGAGTACCTATGTCTATAGGCCAGTCCGCCTCAAATTTTAAACGGGCGTGTCTGTCAGCGAGTACAGTTAAACTCCACCTAAGCACTCCCCACCCCCTGGATGATATTTTAACAGAAATACTGACTCATTGCACTTTGGAAGCCTGTTCAGAGCTTGGTCCCTCACTCAAATCTGTCCCCGAAGCAACAACAACTCACTATTTTCTTCCCCACGAAAATAGACTAATGGCGGACTGCAGATGAACGGCGGACTAAATAAAGGGGTTTCCATCCATGCTTAATCCATCTATTTTAGAAGTTTTCCTGTCATTCATCAACCGTCAGCTAAACGGGCATCATAGACGGACCCGCCCATCACATAGACAGAATGCCCAGCTCTGTTAATTTCAGTAAGGTTAGATGGAAACTGTTTGTAAACAGCATCTTTCGGATTTTTTCAGAACAGGTACATTTAGACTGAGACTAGAATACACACAGGTGGACTTTATCATCAGTCATTTAGGTCAACATTAGATCATTCAGAAATCCTCAGGAAACTTCTGGAGCGAAAGCAAAGGGGCCGAATAATATGGCATGCCCCATTTTTCCTTTTTTTTTTTTTTTTTAATTTCTAAAAAAAAATGTTTAAAATATTGTAGGAATTTCATTCCACTCCCTGATTGTGTCCCACTTCAGGGTTTATCCTGCGTTTAAAGCCGCCTCCAGATCATTTTGTGCCCGCCTCCAGCCAGAGCGATTGATATTATTCAATAGCGAGCGATTGATTTTCCTCTGCGGCAGCAACTTATTTTGACTTGGAGTTGCAGAGTTCATCACTACAGGGGTGCTATATCAGGCCTGGCCAACCCGCAACTCGTGAGCTACATGCGGCTCTTTGCCCGGTTTCATGCGGCTCTGAAAGCCCCTTTCTACTTTACGGCTGCGCCGTCGTGATGTCAGAAATCGTTTCCACTAGGAGAAGGGCTGGCAAATGATTTACTGCTATTTTGGCTGACTTATTTACAAGTGAAGGCATGAGAACAATGAAGGAAGCCTTGATATATAAAGTGCTTTATTAACACTGAGAGATAAATCTTGTCTCCTCTTGATTTTTTTTTTTTAAATGAGAAAATACTGGGCTTTTTTTTTTGGTAACAATGAAAGATAGATTTTGTAAACCAGTGGGAAAAGCCTCACTTTTTACTTCCTGGTCGGCTGCTACATCAGCAGTTCCAAATATGGGCACGATGTTGTCCGTATGATAAAGGGCTTGTAAAAACCAGTGTTGCCAACTTAGCGACTTTTTCGCTATATTTAACGAGTTTTCAGACACCTCTAGCGACTCGTTTTCAAAAAAGCGACTCATGACAAATCTAGCACCTTGTTCTGGTGTTATTGGAGACTCTGATGTGAAAGCACGTATCGTTCTTATTGTTCTCGACATGCAGCGGGTGCTTCCGTTACCCTCTCCCCCATCCCAGAGCACTCATAGGTGGCCCGGTCCTTTCGCAGGAGTCCCTACCAGCTGCAGAGCAGATGTTCACCCCTCCGTGTCCAGACCGCAAATGAATCGTGCATGTGAACCCGCCGCTTTTCCTCCACCTTGGTTTACAGCAGGGGTGCTCAATTCCGGTCCTCAAGAGTTCCTATCCAGCCTGTTTTCCATCCCTCCCTGCCTGCAACACACCTGATTTAAATGATCCGCTCATCACCAAGCCTTGCACAAGCCTGGTAACAATTGTGATCATTTGTATCAAGCGTGTTCAGGTAGGGAGAGATGGAAAACAGGCTGGATAAATAAATAACTGCATTTAAAGATACTCACCTAGTCCAGACAGTTCAGTGTGTGTTTCCATTTTCCCCGTAACACGGGCAAAACCTCTAACTTTATCTCTCCAGTTTAACATGGCTCAGTCTAAAATGTACAGATATGCAATTATGCAAATTGGGTGACGTCATTTAACGACTTCTATCAACTTTAAGGACAGCCAACAGCTACTTTCCTTACTGAGCAGTTGGCAACACTGGTCCGAACGCAGCAATTGAACAGATTACATTCGGCAAGGTACCAGGTACGTGCATCTTACGCATGACCTGCATGCGCATGAGATGGAGGGAAAAAGCGTTGGGTGGTGTTGCCTACCAACAAGTTCACATTCAAAATAGGAGAGGGGGGGGGGGAAATCAGAGCATAACAAAAATATGAAGTTCAACACAGGAGGTTTTAACACAGTTTTTGTTGAATGTAATGGCAACCCCACTAAAAAACAAACAAAAAAAGTGTATGTGCGGCCAAATGTATAATGTGGCTCTTTGCAGAAACACTTTAAAAATTGTGGGTCCAGTTTTAATAAATGAATGCTTTAACGTGATAATAGTCATCCTTATTGGAACGCTTAACTTACAGTATGTTCCCTGTAAAAGAAAGCGAGTCAGTTGAATTTACAGAATACATGCCCATTATGGCGCATGGTCAGGATGGCACCACCTCAGCCTCAATTTGAGCCAGGAAAAACTCTGGAAGCCCTTTTAAGATTGCCTCAGAGAAAACACTGCACTTAGTGGTCACATCATCGCTTTAGCTTGTTTTCGTGTTCATTTTTATGAATTAATATGAGCTATTTTGTCATGCATTTGAGCTTCTTTATCGTCATTGTTGATTGTATTTATAGATTGTTGTCTCTGACATGCTGGCTGCACCACAAATTGCCCCATGGGGACAATAAAAAACTCTTGATTCTTGAATATTAGATACACTCCCCAACTTAATCAAATTGCCTAGCACTGAAGCAAATAAATCCTACCTGGATTTTGACAATACCGGAATGGCATTTATCAGGCTTACGTCAACAATACAATGTACGTATCACTTTCTTGCAAAGTCTAATAGCTACAAAAAGCTTCTGATATCGAGAAACATTTCCTTGCGAAGCAACGAACTTGGCAACAGAAAGGCAGGATAGACTCTCACTTCCGATTTAGCTTAAGCCAGAAACAGAGACGATTACGGCGCAGTTAGCAGAGCATTGTGAAGAAAATATATATTTTGACATGAAACTAAAGTCTCCAAACAACAAAAAGAAGGTCGTGAGCAACTGTGTAAATCTGCAATGTTGTTAATTCGACAATGAAGTTGTTGTTGTACGAATCTAAGCGACCATGCCAAACTAAGCTCGGCATCAATCCGGTTGGCTAGCGTTGCATTAGCTTCTGCGGCCTAGACTGGCGCCTCCACTTTACATTCACGGTCAAACTCACCAGTACTGTTACCAGGACGGTCGAGCTTCAGGATATCCCGGAGATGCTGTGTCGCACCTTCAACATCAATACTAGTGTTGAACGCCATGTCTGAGGGAAAGGGGGAACTTAAGGGGTATAGTCAGGGGTGAGCAATAATTTTGGTTTGAAGTGACGCTGTCAATATTCACTTCGTTCACCCGGAGCAACCACCTAAACTTCCGGTGTGCGCGATATATGCTCCGACTAGTAACTGTGCATGGTCAGCCTTTCCTTTCTTAGTATTACTCGTATTAGGAAAATACATTTGTGACTGCACCACAAATTCTCTATGGCAATGACTGCATGTGTGATATGGGGAGATATTTGCCTCAAAATTATTCATACAAATACATCCGATATAGTCAAAATTACTCATACAAATGACCCATAAATGGCTGTTTTTCACAGCCACAAATAGTTGCGAGATTTTCACACGTTTTTTATGTTGTATGTAGATTTATTATGACTTTTCACTTGTCCGTGTGAATTGTCGAACGTGAGTTTGTTAATCAGCGGACACGCTTATTTATAATTGAAACAAACCGTGGGCGGAACAGTGTAGACTAGTAAACACATCCGCCTCACAGTGCAGAGGTTGAAAGTTCGATTCCGGGCTCCTGCATGTTCTCCCTGTGCCTACGTGCGTTTTCTCCGGGTACTCTGGTAAGTCTGTGCCCCATGCGATTGGCTGGCAACCAGCTCAGGCCAGGGTGTACCCTGCCTACTGCCCGGAAACAACTGGAATAGGTTCCAGCACCCCCGCGACCTTCGTGAGATTAAGCAGTTCGGATAGTGGACGTCACGTCACACCGTTTCTCCCTTTCAAGATATTCAGAGTCATTCATGCTCAATCTTTCTTTTCTTTCTCTAAATGCTAGGGGTTTACGAAATACTTCTAAACGCAAAGCCTTGTTACTTTTCGCTAAACAGTTCAGGACTGATCTGGTCTATTTACAAGAAACTCACTCTGGTGCAAATGACATAAACTACTGGAAATCACAATGGGAGAATGGTATATGGTTTGCTCATGGTACAGAAACTCAGCTGGAGTTGCTACCTTAAAGAACAGATTTAACGGGGAAATTTTATTCACTGAATGTGATCCAGCTCGTCATTTTGTATGTCAAGCGATCCAATTTAATAATCAAGTGTACATAATAAGTAATGTATGTGGTTATAACAAAAAAATGATAATGATCATCTTATTAGGTCAATAGACGATGTACTGTTTTGCTGGCTAACTAAATTTCCAAATGCTGTGTTATTAATAGGAGGTAATTTTAATGTTATTTTAGATAATAACATAGATAAATGGCCTCCTGGAAATGATGGATTGAGCTCAGAACTGTACAAATCCTTTGAATCTGAACTGACTCCATTCCTTTTTGAAGTCTACTTAGAAAGTATAAAAAAAGGTACACTCCCTATAACAATGATTCAAGGTTTAACAAGTTTGATTCCCAAACCAAACAAAGATACTTCTCTGATTGATAATTGGCGTCGAATATCTTTACTCAATAATGATTACAAAATATTTGCCTTGATATTTGCCAGAAGACTGAAAATGGTATTGAACTCTATTATTGATTAAACTGAATCAGGATTTATGCCCAAAAGACACAATACAAACATTAGTCATGGATATTCTGGATTACTCTGAAATTTTAGAGGATAATGGCTTTATTTTGTGGGCAGCACAGTGGTCGACTGGTTAGCACGTCCGCCTCACAGTTCAGAGGTCGTGGGTTCGATCCCGGCTCTGGCCTCCCTGTGTGGAGTTTGCATGTTCTCCCCGTGCCTGTGTGGGTTTTCTCCGGGTACTCCGGTTTCCTCCCACATTCCAAAAACATGCATGGTAAGTTGATTGGACACTCTAAATTGCCCCTAGGTGTGATTGTGAGTGCTGATGTTTGTCTCTGTGTGCCCTGCAATTGGCTGGCAACCGATTCAGGGTGTCCCCCGCCTACAGCCCGAAGACTGCTGGGATAGGTTCCAGCACGCCCGCGACCCTTGTGAGGATAAGCGGTATAGATAACGGATGGATGGATGGCTTTATTTTGTTTTTGGACTTTTATAAAGCCTTTGATACAGTGGACCATCAGTTTATAATAAATTATTTAAATAAATTCGGCTTTAGTAATTATTTTTGCTCAGCCATGAAAACCCTTTATGAGAACAGCAATAGCTCCATTAAACTATCAGGTGGGACTTCCCCTCAATTTAAGATCTCGAGAGGTATACAACAGGGTTGTCCCACCTCTCTGTACCTTTTTTTAATAATGGCACAAATGATGTCATATCATATTAAAGCTAGCACTGTTGAGGGCATCTCTCTCCTTGGTAAAGAATATGACACAATTAGCAGATGGGCGCCACGGTGGTCGACTGGTTAGCACGTCCGCTGCACAGTTCAGAGGTCGTGGGGTCGATCCCAGCCCCGGCCTCCCTGTGTGGAGTTTGCATGTTCTCCCTGTGCCTGCGTGGGTTTTCTCCGGGTCCTCCGGTTTCCTCCCACATTCCAAAAACATGCATGGTAAGTTGATTGGACTCTCTAAATTGCCCCTAGGTGTGATTGTGAGTGCGGATGTTTGTCTCTGTGTGCCCTGCGATTGGCTTGCAACCAATTCAGGGTGTGCCCAGCCTACTGCCCGAAGACAGCTGGGATAGGCTCCAGTACGCCCCACGACCCTTGTGAGGATAAGCAGTATCGATAATGGATGGATGGGTGGTTTCAAAACAAAATTATCTGGGTCGATTAGTAGTTTAATAATGACGGGCTTTTATTCACATATGATGAGTTTCTTAGGAAATATGGTATCCCTGTGACTCCTGTTGATTATGCTAAAGTATTTGGTGCCATCCCCTCTGGTGTGTGTATGCTTTTCAAAACCAAAAACGGTTGGATACTTACAAACCTAATTGTCTAATTCCAACAAACACAACTGCAGGGAAAATATGTTTATTTAACCGTACTATAAACAACAATAGACACATAAGAACCATGTTCCAGAAAGATATCACTACATTACCTTATGTTATTCCACACTGGAATATGTTTGTAGATAATACACAGTGGAAAAAAAGTCTGGCTTCTATCAAATAAATATCTTATTACGAACAAAGTTAGAGAAATATCTTTTAAACTGATCCATAAATTCAAATTTAGATTAGATTAGATTCAAAATCTAAACAAGAGATTTAAGAAAGACATTGATGAGAATTGTAGCTTCTGTGATATGTGCCCCAAAACTGTTGTTCATTTATTTTGGTACTGTCCTTCTGTTGGTTTATTTTGGCAGGAACTGTGTGATTTTATTCATAGTAATATTGAAAGGAATGTCATCATCGCCTGGAAAAATATATTGTTTGGTTTTTTTGAAGATACTATGGAAAAAAGTAATACCTATCTGATTAATCTTTTGGTCCTCATGTCAAAATATCATATACATTGTTGTAAATTCCGTGGAAGACAGCCATGCTTTATTGCCTTTTATAACGAATTTAGACAGTACATCCGTTCTGAAAACTCTGAAGGCTCTGAAAACAATGGAGATTTGCATCAAGTTATATGTGTTTCTGTAAACGTTTATGCCTCTAGCATGTCGAAGCAAAACATTTTTTCTGTCTTTTTTAAATTATTGTTTTATTTTTAATTCTTTTATCATTTTTCTTTCTTTGTTGGTTATTTCTCTGTATGTATAGAATGTTATTTGACTGAATGTTCTATTTCCTGTAATTGTACTATTTTCTAAAATTGTTCCTTATTTACAAATTTTGTATCATATACAGTTTGCAATAAAGTTTTTTTTTTTTTTAAATATTCAGTCACTTGTGGAAATGCCATCCTTCCTCCGTCCGGTAGAAGGCAGTGTTTGTCGTCTTTATTGAACGGGAGCGAGCAGTCTACCGATTCTCATTTAAACATTGGAAAATGAAAATCGGAAAACGGGCCTTTATCTGATCATCTATCGTGTGCTTGTTTAACACAAGGCGGGAAACAAAATACAACCGAATTCGTCTTCCTCGAGCTTGTTTTGCCTTCACACTGAAGACGTTCTTCCCTTTGTAATGACCACTGGATTGCTTTTGAAATGTTGTTTTATCATCTAATTAGATAAATTCACAATAAACATTTTTTAAACACCACACAAACAATTGTTTCCATGATTTTACCGACCACAACATGCAAACAAAATCTCAAGTGGAAAAGTATGTGAAATTATGATTTGATTAAAGGGCAAACTTCCTTTGGCACCATTAACCTCAACCAAACATTTCCTGTGCAGTTGTACAACAGACAATTTTGGACTGTCCCTCTTACCAAAACCTTTACTTCAGCAATATTGTGATGTGGTCGCTGTGAGTTGCTCTCCTGTGACCATAACACAGAATCTCAACTGGTTTGACTCAGTCAGGGCGACTCCAGAAGGCGTAGTTTCTTCTGTTGTAGTGTTTCAGTTGTTGATTAATTTCTGTCCTGTGGGTCGTCGTGTTACGTGGCCCATTTTCTGTTGAGCTTCAATCGACAGAGATGATTTTCAATTATCTTGCAAAATGTCTTGATAAACTTGGACATTTTTTCGACCGTAGCAACGCATCCGAGCCCAAAGGCAAAGCCGTCCCATACCAAGATGCCCCACCACCATACTTCACAGTTGGGATGAGGGTGTGCTGTGCCTTTTTCCTCCATACAATGTATGTTCCCTCCAAAACACTCAACTTTTGTTTAATCTGTCCACACAAGTTTGCCAGTGGTGCTGTGGAACATTCATCCTGGATGAACCAGGCGCTCGGAAAAAGAATCAACAGTGCTGAACTTTCTCCATTTATAGACAATATATTTGCAATCGAAAGAGGTGTAGATAAGCTTTGAGTGATATGCAGAGACCTCCACAGCAGTATGAAAAAAAAGTCTGGGTTTTATTGTGAATTTTGGCTTTTGTCCATGTAAATTGCCAAACATTTCTGTGTAATAAAGCAAGACATTTAGAGGGGGCAAAGGTAGAATAACACAGCAAACTCAAACATTGTCTTAATGAGTCTTTGGTGGCATGACAATGAGAACCTGGCAAGGAGAATTGTATAAAGGAATTGTAAAAATGTAACCACACATACTAAAGTAAGCTAGAGTGACTCCAGTGGCATCTAAACCTGTCATGATGCTGAACTGAACTGAGCCAAGCTAGATCTAAAACTAGATGGCAGAAGTCAAACACAACTGAGTAAAATGAATAAGAGGTGTGGAGCAGAGTGCGTGTCTTGGATGGTGTCTGATGGGTTGGCCGCTGTCAGCAGAGAAAGAAAAGAGTTGCATTTGTACTGTCTGAGATGGATTGGGCTCAGTGATTGACAATTGGATTCCGGTGTTCACATGCTTGTCAAATACAGCAGACAGCAGGAGGGAAGCATGAGCTTTGTCCCATCTCTCCGAGGCCAACTCTTCCCTCACCTCCACTACTATGGCTTGCCCATGCCCATCAGAGTAGAAGAATTGTTTAGGCAAAGTTGTGAAGAGCCAGCCTGAACATTTCGTTGGTGCACACCCAAGCACTATTTATTTCCTTCAGGAGGAAAATCTGATGAAAACCCATGATTTGATCATTGTCAGCCTGCAAAGAAAAACAGCAGCTGTTGAGATGGCCACCAGCACATCAGTTGCACCAAATATGTTTTCAGTCATAAAGCTGAAAACAAAACACAACAAAAAATGAATCTGAAAAAAAAAGTCCACAGTTAATTTGTTTTGTGACAATCTTATTTAAAACACAGGCACACCTGTAATTTTGCATTTGTAGCACGACTTACTTTAAGCTGTCCTACAACCATACTCAGGATGCAGCTGTCTGTAGTTGGCTGGTGGTCATGTGCTGTAATAGTATGCCCTATTTTTTTGATGCCCAGATTCTGTCTCACACACACACACACACACGCACACAGACAGGGAAAGTTAATACACAATACAGTTAATAGTGATGCTGCTAAGGTACATTTGCTTTGACAGCCTGGCAATTTTTGCAAATTTATAAGATGAATGCAAGTCTCAAAGCACAGCGTGAAATGGATAATTATTAATTTAGTTATGTCCATACCCTGCAATTAAACATGATCTCTAATGAAACGTGAGCAGAGTTAGCAATGGCCGATCTCACTTAGGGATGATCGGTATTGTAATCGGCGGCATAAATCCCAGATTGCAACACCCCTACTTTTAATAATTTAGCATTATCTGCTAAACTGAGGCTATAGATACAGTGGCTTGCGAAAGGATTCGCCCCCCTTGAATTTTCTGACCTTTTTTTTTTTTTTACATTTCAAGCTTCACAAATAAAGATATAAAATTGAATTTATTTTGTGAAGAATCAACACTAAGTGGAACACAATCATGAAGTGGAACGAAAGTCAGGTCTCGACTTTGACTCTGCCATTCTAACACCTGGATATGTTTACCAGTAGTTGTGAACCATTTCATTGGAGATTTTGCTTCATGTTTAGGATCATTGTCCTGTTGGATGGTAAACCTCCATTCAGTCTCAGATCTTTTGCAGACTCCAACAGGTTTTCTTCCAAAATGACCCTGTATTTGTGTTATATGTGTTCAGTTTTTCATTTCTAAAAAGAAAGTTTAAAACATTGTATGAATTTCCTTTCACTTCACGATTGTGTCCCGGTTGGTGTTGATTCGTCACAAAAACATCCAATTTTACATACTGTGTGGTTGTTTGTAGCCTAAAATGTTGCAAAAAGGTCGAAAAGTTCGAGGGGGACGAAAGGATTCGCAAGACAGGATAATTATAGCAGAGGTGGCCAGCATCTTGAGGAGATGGTTAACCCATTAAGGCCTAAAGCGCCTGGCTCAACAGCTCCCCAAAACCTAAAGGTCGCCTTTGGAAGTACCCTTGAAAACCTGAAGTTTTCCCAGAAAGTCAACACTTACAAAATAATTAATATCTCGGCCCCTATAGCAGACAGAAACATAATTCCAAAAGAATTAGAGAGCTTAGAAATGTGGCTTGCACACAGACAGAGTTTATTATTATTATTTACTGTTTCAATCGAAGATGTAAAAATAACGTGTCAGTGCAAGAGAAGGACTATTTTAATTTAGAAAAAATCGAGTGGTAATTACCATCCTCTATTCTGTTACAAAGACGTCAATATTATCATTGTCGACGAACCATATCATATCACATTCGACTGGTTCCACTGGTTGAAAGTCCACAAGCGCGTCGTCTATGTAATCACTGCCGTTACTCATTTCAGAGCTCCCGGCGATCGACGGCGTCCGCCATTAGCCTACGGCTCGAAAAAAATCCGCGACATCCTCCGCAGTCTCGCGACACCGTCATATTACACTGTATACACCGTGTATATACTGATGCATTAAATTGGCTAAGAGACGGAAAATTTGATTTAAAAAAAATATACAGACATATCCGCTCTCCCGGATTTAAAGGTAGAAAGACGCAACAGCGCTCCCGGCTCTAGTGGTAGAAACGCGCTAATGCGTCCTTAATCGGTTATGGCAAAATAGTTTATGTCAAACACGTACATATGCCATTATTTTAGCAAGGCAATGATATTATTGCATGCTCCTATAGCTTGGTTCAATGTGAGCAATCATATCGTAAGCAGTCATGTAAGCAACACCATAAAAGTATACATTCCAAGCAAAAAACTTACAAGGAGTTTCTTGGTAATTGCATCCTTGCCGCAGATTTTTTCACCTTCCCAAGTTAGTAACGACTCTGCGATCTGTGGCAGAAAGACAACGTTTCAGTGAGAGTTTATGTCCTACAACCATATATATTTGTGATTTGGGAGTTGACAGCCTCTGCAAAAAGATTGGTTTTAATGTTTTTAAAGTGGAAATCAACCCAAACATATTTTTATCAAGAATATGTTCTATGCAAGCCCACTGAAACAAGGCATTCTGATAAATATTGCGTTTGTGGAATAGGAGTTAGTCCACTCGTTTTTAGCAATCTCTGGGGGCGGCCCAGAGGTCACCCCCGTCGACTGAAAATGACATCACAACTACCCAGGGCTCAGGTAACGACCAATCACGGCTCAGCTTTAGAAAACAGGCGAGCTGTGATTGGTCGCTCCCTGTGCCCTGAGTAGTCGTGATGTCATTTTCAGTTGACAGAAATGAAAAAATGGCCGCCCCCTGAGATGGCTAAAAATGGGTGGATTAACTCCTTTAAAGCGGAAGTCAACCCAAACCAATATATTTTTTTCAAGAATATGTTCCCAGCAGGCCCACCAGTTGAAACACAGCATTCTGATTAAATTTGTGGAATGTAAATTAAGCAGCAAAATGCACTCGTTTTTAGCAATCTCTGCAGGCGGCCATTTTGTCTTCTGTCGGCTAAAAATGACATCACAACTGCTCACAACGACCAGTAACGGCTGACCTGTTTTCTGAATCTGAGCCGTGATTGGTCGTGGTGAGCAGTTGTGATGTCATTTTTATTCGATTTATTTCAACTAGTGGGCCTGCTGGGAACATATTCTTGAAAAAAAAGTATGTTAGGGTGACTTCCGCTTTAAGGAAAAAAAATCTGTTAAAATGAAGATATAATTCAGCTGAATAAATGAATTCCTTCCAACTTTTGATTTGAATATGGCACTATTTTTTTTTATGAGCGTTGAGTCTTCCTTAAGGCCCTGATACACCGAACCGACATCGGAGGTCGTTAAGCGTTGTTGCGTGTTTAAGCGTCGTCTGATCGGTGTAGTGGCCACCGTCGTAGTGTCGTAACCCGTCTGTAAGCGTCTTGGAGGCGTTTACAAATGTTGAATCGACGTCACCAGTCGTGACATTTAGTCACTCTGATTGGCTGTTAGCTAGCAAATCAGCGCGCGGAGCACCAACGTGAAGTGACAAAGGCGGAAAAACAGTGAGCACACCTCTGCTGCCTTAATCTTCTTACAAGAGCGAGGGCTGACAATGTAAGTATTTTACAATACCGTGTCAAGAACGTGATGGTTTACTTTGCGTGGGAGTTCATCGTGAGAGAAGAATAGAGCAGAATGCATTGTTTACGTTGTTATAATCAGCCCCCGACCAACGGCTTTCCGGTTGGATTTTTCTAACCATGAGAAATGGTGACTACCGCCGCCGATGGTATGGAAGGGTATTACATGTTATGCATGCGCAGAAGGTACTCTAATGGTCAGCGTCGCTGTCTGTCGTTGCGGTGTGTTTTGACAGCGTGACGTGCCGACAGCCGGCCGGACGCGACGGGGCAAGCGCCTGTCACTGTTGATGAACGTCATTTTGGTGTATCAGGGCCTTTACACATCTTCGGAAAATGTTCAACTAGCCAACAAGTCGGAAAAAAACCCCCAGCATGGCTCAAAGTTTAAAGGTCTAGATGAAGCTTTGGATTGCACTCACATACAGATCAGCCAGTTTTGCTCTGTCACTTTGAAATAACTGGTAATAGTGTCGCACGAAGCCAGTGCCTATCTGCTCCCACAAAGGCGAGTTCTGCATCCTGAATAATGCTGCAAGGGACACAAGAAAGTAGTAAACAAAAAGGGTCACAAAGAGGTCAGTAATGTGAAATGGCCAAGGGCCTGTCCAATGAGATGTGTTCAACTTCAGCTACAGTAAAATTTCAACTGACACCTATCATTCAGCCATCCTTGGTATGCTAGTCAAAATAATTCCCTGGCCTGTTTCACAGAGATTTGAATACATGACCAATAACTTACATCATCAGAGTTCGACATTTAACAGTACCGTAGCCTGATGACCGCGCACACGCTTGATTGGATAAAGGGGCATGTATTGGGGTTAGCCTCATGACGCCAACTTCGACTAGTCGGTTTGCCACTCGCCTTAATAACTCCACACCAGTGGCAGGGGGGCCACATAATGGCGGTGAAGAGCAAGGGCAGCAACGCAAAGTGACGCTTTGTCACCAGTTTATCATGTCCAATAACATGCAGAAAACAACTGTGTGCTAATGGAAAAAAACTGTTAATCGTGAGAGAATTATAGAACAACGTGCACCAACGCCATGACACTTTACACTCAGTGTAAAGCGAAATGAAGCTTCATGAAGCAATGGAGCTTTGCAGCCAACTGCATTGCACATGGTTCAAAGCTTCATGATCCTTTCATTTGCTTTCCAGCGCCATTAAGTGGTCAATCAAATGGAACACAATCCTGCTTACAGTGGCAAACTAACTTTATGATCACTACAAGCACAGACAACACCTGCAAAGCGGTGTAAGGTCTCAAGTGTTATAAGGCAACAATATGTTGAATGAATCAATGAAATCTTACACACAAACTGAGGCTTTGTTTGTCATCGGTCATATGATTTTTTTTTTGGACCCGATAGACTCTCCGAATCAGGGCTTCCTTTGGCACACACCCTTTTGCGAGAGACACGCTCCGAAGCCCCGCTTCATTTAGCCCATCACTACTTTACAGCACTGTGACATTACGGTGCTAACAACTGTTGAAAACTAGATACGGCCAGGCTCATTGAGGTTCAGCTAATGGTGAGTAATCATTTGTTTTTATTCATTTCCGTTTAACTCCATGTCATTACTTCAAAGTATTTCTTAACATGATAATCAGTGGCGTGAAAACGTTTGGGGACATAATTGTCCATTGCTGGAATGTAACTTCTAAGTGAAAGTTTTTTGTTTTTTTTAATAATGATTGATTTATTATTTGAAGCATTAATACTGATGTGTGTGCAATTGCAATGCTTTGATTTTATTGAGGTTAGTACACAGTCATGAATGCAGTATAAAGATGCCATATATGAAATAAGCACTCAAACTTGACATGCTTTACAAGACTGAATCAATGAAATCAACTTAATATAAATAATACAATTCAACTTCATTCAATCATTAATTTGGGTCAAAACCAGATGTGCTAAAACAATATTTGGCAAAGGAAAACAAAACACATACTCTAGTCTACGGTATTTAATCTTCGAAAAAAGCTGTGTACCGATTTACTGCATTGTTCTCCTGCACTCTGGCCTTCTGTGTTTGAACTTGTCTACTCTGTACATGATATATATATAATAAATAAATAATAATAATGATAATAATAATAAATACGTTACGAGAGACAAAGCGGTCTCGGTCGACCCTGTCAGAGAGATATTTAAGCATGGTGTTCCTTATTGGACTGACAAACAAACGTCAACTTTTTTTTTTTTTTTTACGTCGCTCAAGTCCGGACAATCTTGATACATTAGCACGAGTCTGCGTGACACAGCAGGGCGTTTCGTTAGCAGGCGGGACATCCAGTCGTCTACTTGTATAACACTTTCGACCACAGCATATTTTGACGCAATACGCTAGTGGACATGATACACAAGGCTCGATAAAAAGCAGTTTCACGATGTCCTCTCCCATCACTGACTCAACAAGTCAGTAAGGGCGAAGGATGGCCAGGTTATTTTTAACGTTCATGGCAGACATGCTTGCATACGGAGGGTTAGCGATAGCTTGCTCGCATTTAGCTCGTGAGCCACCGAGCCTGGTACGCGCTATTTTAGCATGATCACATTACAGTGAGTTTCATCCCTTCCAATACCCTTAGACGGAATGTAACACGTTTTCCCCATGCGGTATCGAACTGGGTAGTTTACTGAACCTTTCGCCAGTTGCTTAAAAATACTAAGCTCTTAAGTGTTGATGTCTTCAGTGGGTTAGAGCATACAGTATATAGCAATACAGCACTGGCTAGCTAACCGACATAGGCGTGCCCAACTCGACCAGGAAACGACCACAAATCCATTCACTGCGAGATCATACAATAGCCCCTAATTTTGCAGAATAACCTTGATTATTTCCAAGTGTTTATTTTAAATAAACAACAATCCTTACCTCGTAAACCCGGGCCGGGTACCAATGACACACTGCGACTTTTACGTACACGGTACGTACTAAAAGAGTTCCGTCACTTAGGCCCGGTGTATTGTGGGCATTGTAGTATTTAAAACAAACAACGCCTACACCACGCCATACTGATTTACATCGTACAACAGCAGCAGCAAAAAAAAAAAAAAAGAAAAAAAGAAAGATCTTGTATTGAGACCCTCATCAAAATAGAGCAACTCATCCTTTTTTTCCTCCACATTTCACATTTCATGACTTCCGTCCCCTGGCTTTGACCCCACCAGTTTGCCTACTGGGCCAATAGGGCAGCAGCAGGAGGCTCTGTGCTATGTCCTCCGTTATGAGCATCTTCACAAATGTATATGCGAGGGGTTCATCAGCTTCATTGGCTCAGGGGAAAGTGCTCAAGGCGCTAATAAACAGCCCAAAAAACCTTTGGGTGCCATCACACATCCATAGAAGAACTTCATAGATCCTGCTGATGAACGTGTGCGCAGGCCCGCGTATGTGTACAGTGAACATTTCCAAGACAAGCAGTGATTTACAGCTGGACAGGAGACGTGACGTTCAGGGGACATTAAAAACAAATGCTGTGCTGAGTATTTGCAGGAAACGGGAGATAAGCTTAACTTCCCAAGATAAGATCTGCTTTGTCTCAATCCTTTACGCAGTTGGCGACATTGTGGACATTATGTCCATAATGGAGCAGAGTTTTGCAGTCGTAAATTAAGATACCACTACTTATTCGTGCACACCAATTACTACTTTGTGCACACGAACGGTTCGTGCGCACGAAATAGTTACAGTGTGCGCATGAAGCAGTTAGAGAGTGTGCACGAAGTAGCCGTGGCCCTTGCGGGTCAGTTGATAATGAAAATCGAACGCACCTTCTTTCAAAGTTGAAAGGTCGAGGGAAAGTTACACGATGGACAGAGGCAGCTTGATCGAATTTTACTTTAGGCTAGGGATGAGTCACAAGGACATCATGAAAGGCCTGGCATTGCAAGGAGTCATTATCACCGAGTGGCATTTGAATAGACTGCTGAGAGCCAGGTTGCTTTAACGGCGGAGGATCGATGTCATTGTTCAGCAACTGTAAGGCTCCGGAAGGGATCACGGTTACCGGTGGATGTATACGTAATGTAATCAACATATTACTTGTATCCGAAAAAAAGACGTCAGAATCCTCCTCTCTCTACTGGACCCCGTCAGTTCTCAAGTTCGTCGGACCCATCGGCTAAGAAGGAGGCAATATTTTGCCGACGGACCAAATTCGTGTGGCACATCGATTCATACGACAAACTTAAGACTTATGGGATATGCATTAACGGCTGCATTGACGGATTCTCGCGTAATGTCATTTGGCTGAGGGCGGCTCTGACCAACAGTGACCCCAAAGTTATCGGGGAGTACTTTGTGGAAGCAGTGGAAGGCTGTGGCGGCGTCCCAAACTAATACGAACAGACATGGGCACAGAGAACGTCGTGGCGACAGACATTCAACTGTATTTAAGGAGAAATGACGTTGATGACAGAGCTGCGGAGAGAAATTATATTGTAGGGCAAGTACTGCAAACCAGAGAATTGAGAGCTGGGGGGGAGTGATGAGAAAAGAAGGAATCGAATTTGGATCACTCTTCTCGGAGAACTGAAGGATGAAGGGTTCTTCACTGGGGATTTTGTTGACAAAGCCCTGTCAGTTCTGTTTCAGGCCAATCATTCAGATAAGCTGCCTATACAGCTTTACTCCAGGGGTCACCAACCTTTTTCAAACTGAGAGATACTTCCTGGCTACTCATTAATGGGAGGGGTTGCCAGTTTGATACACGCTTCTGAAATAACACATTTTCTCAAATTACCCTTAATGTTATTACTGAATTACCCTTAATAATATTATTGATTTAAAAAAATCATATTTATGTGAACAAAGACACAGTAAAAAGTGGTTTGAGAGATAATCTGATTTTGTCTGACGCCTGCCATTTGTTTTTCTTAACCAGGCAGAGAATAAAGAGGACTATATTTCACTCATTATAATCACATTTTTAAAATGCACTGTATACCAAAGCTAAGTCATTTTCATGTTTCCTCAACAGGAGTTATTGAACGACATCAGGGGTGTTAGGAATGCTCACCGTATAAGGCCCTCCAAGAACATCAACGTTACAGAACCTGATGTCATGTACATGGCCCCTTACATTTGGGGCGCAGAAGACTGTCTTGTTCCACTGACTGAAGATCTGACCATGTGTAAAGATAGCTGTGCATTTTTAAATTCGGTCCCATATGATGTGGATGTGTTTTATTTATGCACAATATTAATGGAGGAATCAAACTGGGAGTTTCCATATACCATGTCCCAAGCACTTGACTTATACTTGAATCTGAGGGACACAGTTTGTTTACAGGTATTTGAAACAATTAAAATAGTAATCAGATGATGTGATACAGTAGATGACAATTCTAATAATAGGATATGTTTTTACAGTATATGAAATGATTAGAAACTAACCTGTTACTGTCAGGTCCTAAAGGTCACACAAAAAATAGATCCCTTGCTCTTAACGACAATAGCACCTTGGACAGCAACCACATATACAGGCAATGGCTCATAAATCTATAATGAAATATAAAAAAATTACTCAAGACCAAGTAGGCTACTGTATGGTGTACACTTTATGCTTTTATTCTCAATGTTTTTTTCCGAGCCTTTTTAAGTAACAGTGTGAGATTTTATCAATCCAATGTTTGCTCAAGAACTGTATTCTATTATAAATGCTGTCAAATTGTTCTCAAGAAAATTTTACCTACTCTTTGGAAAAAATACACAACGCACACACTTGAAAAGCACATACAGCAGCTGCAGCGGCTTACCTTTTCATCCTCAAATGTCTGGATCACATATTCAAGTTTGCGTTCCACTAGGAATTCTCGCAGACGTGTTTCCATGGGTGCCCCTAAAACTACATGAGAATATAATTTGAGTTGCATTTTTATGTATGAAAAGTGCTATATAAATAAAATGTGATTGATTGATTGATTGATAATTAACAAGTAGCCTTAAAGGGGGAAATCAACCCAAATATATTTTCTTCAAGAATATGTTCCCAGAAGGCCCACTAGTTGAAACATGGCATTCTGATTAGTATTGCTTTTGTGGAATATGAGTTAAGCAGCAAAGTCCCCCCCCCCCCCCTTTTTGCCATCTCAGGGGACGGCCATTTTGTCACTTCTGTCGACTCAAAATGACATCACAACTGCTCAGATGACACGTAATAGCCAACGGCAGAGCAGCTATTAGTATGTTGCGTTCAGGAAACTCCGGAGCTGCGAGTAGCAGCCCATACTGTATTTTTTTCCTTTCGTATCCTGAATTTTCTTTTGTAACAAGAGGCAATAATTTTCCTGTTGATGCGTTTCGTAACTTGAAAATTTCGTATGAAGAGACGTTCGTAAGTAGAGGTACCACTGTATATTATTTTTAAAATCGCTTTCAACATTATGAAATTAACATGAAAAATAATGAAGTTATCAAATTAATTATAGACAAAATATTAACTTTTTACTGCTTCAAATAGTGTACATATGTGAGGTATTTCTTTAAAGTGAAGTCAACGCAAACATTTTTTCAAGAATATGTTCTATGCAAACCCACTTGTTGAAACAGGGCATTCTGATAAATATTGCGTTTGTGGAATAAGTGTTAATCCACTCGTTTTTATCCATCTCTGGGGGCAGCCATTTTGTCTTCTGTCGACTGAAAATGACATCACAATTGCTCACAACGACCAATCACGGGTCAGATTCAGAAAACAGGCCAGCCGTGATTGGTCGTTGTGACCAGTTGTGATGTCATTTTCAGTCGACAGAAGACAAAATGGCAGCCCGCAGAGATGGCTAAAAATTAGTGCATTTTGCGTCTTAATTTATATTCCACAAACGCATAATTACTCAGAATGACGTGTTTCAACTAGTGGGCCTGCTGGGAACATATTCTTGAAAAAAAATCTGTTTGGGTTGAGTTCCTCTATAATAACATGTGCAGGGTCATGTCATGTCATGTCATCTTCCAAACCGCTTATCCTATACAGGGTCGCGGGGAGTTGCTGGAGCCTATCCCAGCCGTCAATGGGCGAAGGCAGACTACACCCCGAACTGGTCGCCGGCCAGTCGCAGGGCACACATAGACACTGTCACTGAGCGGGAATCGATCCCACGCTGCCCGCACACAACTCAGGCGTGTGTACCACTACACTATCAGTGGACACATGTGCAGGGTTTCGTACATTAAATATTAATCACACTGCATGTGCTAATTCTGTAATGTCTATTTATCAGTAAATCATATTACCTCCAATCTTAGCTCCTGACATGTTGCTTATTTTGTGTTAATAGCATGGAATTCTTTGTTAACGTAGGTCTCAAGGGCCATCAAGAGTTTTGTATTTATGTCTGGGCCTGCATAGATGAAATTGCTTTCCTTTCAGAACAACTTTGTATCACATTCGACATTGATTGAAACTGTTATTACAATCTATTATGCATGTATGAATGTATGTATGTATGTACGTGTGTGTGTGTGTGTGTGGGCGGGTGTGGGCGTGGGGGTGTGCGGGTGTGTGTGTGGAAGTGTGTGTGCGTGTGTGTGTGTGTGTATGTATGTATGTTTATTTTCAACATGAAAACAGATCAATGATTAGCTAGACAATTTTATTGTAAATGTTTATTTCTCCTTGGTTATTCTATGCTCTAGATTTGTATTGACTTCCATTGACATTGGCAACCTCTCTTTCTTGCAGTGACTTGGATATCATATCAGAGTAATTTCAGACAAAAAAGGAAAAAAAACCCATCTGGATTTTAATCGGAATATTTGACTAAAACAACATTTTATCAATTAAAAACTCAATGTCACTGTAAATCCATTTCAGTTTCCAGTTACTTGCCTTGGATTTTCAGTTGGTATTAGATGTGGAAGTTTTATATATTTGCGTGGTGCCATATTGAATGAAAATGTAAGGACTTAATGGAGACTTTGGAAGTTCTTGTTCATTCCCAGTGATCCGGATGGTTCTACGCACATCACCGAATTGCTACCGGTTACCAAAGCAACGAAGAACAACAGAAAGACCCCCATACGCGTATAGTTGGCCATAGCGCGCCTGATTAGTTTTCAATGGTGAAAGTCTCACTGACAAAACAACGCAAACTTAATTTTCCGTCGAGAGAATGCAAATGACGAATATTATAAAACAATAAAAACATCCATTAAAGATTTCTAAAACCCGAAACGAATATTTGCGTTAGTTTAAAATCAAAATAACACACAAAAAAGTTACTTATATGACCGACCGCGTACTTTAAAACCATGACATGTTTGCTGTGGGATTACAGGCTATATTTGTGTTTTACTATCTCTTATGCGCTATTACGTCAAAGTAAACATTTCATACAATAGTAATGATATAGCACTTTGCTTGATTAACATATCTAATATGAAGAGGGACCATTAACGTAAACCTGTATAAAAGTGTGTACGTTTTGCATTAGCCCATTTGATTGGGAAAACTACATTTTCTAGTCGCCTTGGTTAGCGAAGGACCCCTCGGGGTGCAATAGGGAACCATTGTAGTCTTTTTCTGCAAACGTTAGCATCAAAGAGCGTATTTGAAAACTACAATACCCACAGGGCACTGTTCTAGCCTACAGTGACTACATTCTGCTGCTTATCCGGGGATGTCACACCGCTGCTATTTTCTCCTCATAGTCCCCTCTCACTTTGAGCGTACAGTCCCAGTGAAGTGACACGGGGATTGCATAGAAATAAGCGAACATTGAGACACAAGTCAAAAATGGCAGAGCTTGGTGCGGGGAGCTTGTCGTTGGGGGATCCTGTTTTTAACTACCAAGAGAATGAGCTGAATGAGCGACTCAAACGGCTTTACCCGGCCGTGAACGAGGAAGAGACCCCTTTACCCCGATCATGGAGTCCCAAGGATAAATACAGCTACATTGGGCTGTCACAGAACAACCTGAGGGTCCATTACAAAGGTTAGAGATTTGGCTTCGTGCTGGGGGGGGGGGGTCGTTACGTTAGACATACAGATAGAGTGTGTTAGCTCGTATTTGTCACGATGGTTATCTGTCTTTCACTTATAATCATGTTGACGGTGTGAATGGTGAATCCAGTCAATCCAGCTGCCTTTTTGCCCTTAGCCTTGCTTTGTTTCTCAGACGTTCAGATAAATGTCCAAATGGTGAACTCACTCAACTCGACAACTCATCCAACAACAATACTGAAATTCACCCTTCATCAACTCGGCTTCCTTTCCTTATTTTTCGGCGTTATTTTTTTGCACTGACATGACATCGTATTTTACGCACTCTATAGTTTGTATTTCTGGGTCAGAGACAGTTTGTGATGTACATTGAGGGTTCTGCTGGTATTAGGAGCTAGCTAACAGCTATGAATGCGCGATAGTTGGCCTAATGGCTAACCAACGTTTCCGAATCTAGTTTTGACTTGTGACTAGAATGCTAGTGGGGAGCTAGGATGACAGGATAAACAGGCCACAAGATGGATACGAAACATACGTGTTAACCTTTAACACGACAGCACTGAGTGGAACGATCCAATTGCTTTTTTTTTTTGGAGGTTTCTTTTTTGCCACGAAGTATAGCACCCAAAATACAATATCTCATACTTGTTAGCGTTCTGGTTTAAAAAAAAAAGAAAAAAAGAAAAAAATACGCAAATTAGCTTGACGGTGTGCCTCATGAGACGAACGGCCCAGTTCAGTTGAATCCGAATTTGTCTCGAGCACAACAACAGTCTGATGCCTCTTAACAGCCAACCAGCTCGTTCTCAACAGCTGCTGGAGGCCTCTGCGCATACATAAGGCCAAATAAACCTATTTTGTTGTCAATGTGATCGTCGACATTTGCCTAATCCAGAAAGTATTTGTCCTGCTGGAGAATCAGTCGTCCATCCCGATGACAAGAATGGCAGTTGTTTTTATTTCATATAGAATACAATGTCTAATCTCTATCAAGACAGGCTCTAAGGTTTGTTTTCTGTTACTTGCTATTAGGTCAAACTGTCAAAAAAGGTGGCTTCTATTTAGCTAAATTAGACACTGAATTCGGGTTACATCACTTATGACTCAAATAAGATGATGCACAATGGAATACTCTGTTTCACATACCTGGTAAATGTCGTTTTGTTTGTGCATAGCAGCAGAAGGCCTTACATTTTGTTTAAATCTAGGCTGACATGCAGAGATGGTGATCCAGTGATTCTTTCATGCAGAATTGATCTGTTCCTATTGATAGAAGCATGGTCTGATTTAATATATGTCACTCTTTAGTTAATATACCGTAAGCTTACTATGCAAAGGTTTTTGTGTTGATGTAGTCTGTGAATGATCTTATCAATAGTTTCCATTTAATCCATATAATGTTTACTTAAAACATGCCATGTCATGTGCATGAAAGGTTCCTCACTTAATTTATTCTCAAAGTGTTTAAGGTTAATAAAATAATAGGTCATTTATAGCTATTTCCTAAGCTATTTCCTAGCTCGTTGCTCCAGCTACTGCCCGGATCCCTCACCCTTGTGGTTTGGATGCTATTTTGACCAAAAATTTCCCTCCTGCTGTGTCAGGGCTCGTGTATAAGATAAATAAACAGAGTGGACACTTGACCCTTTTTTGCCGATCCAGCCGCGACCCTCCACCCTTGACCTGGGTACCCTTCCGGCCGCGACCCCCCGCCCTTATTCATAAAAATGATCACCCCCCCCGACCCGTTCCGCCCGCCCCCCCCCAAAAAAGTGTCCGTGATTGACGCCGCCGCGGGAGAGATGCGAACGGCAGAGGCTTTTTAAGGATTAGCTGGCTAATTTACTATTCAAACCCGCTGTGGACACGCTTCAAACACGCTTCAAACACACTTCAAAATGCACCACTAGTACTTTACTACTTACCCAACTGCGTGTGATTACTTCCATTGCGAGCCCCGGTGTTGGTTTTGTCGTATTGTATAATTATTTGGGTCCAACAGACGGCCAGAAGTCTCGTCAACAAGTTACTTATTTATTTTGCACACTTCCCCTCCTTCACGGCCTTCAAAATAAAAGTATACCAGCAAACCACAATACACAGCAGGTTTGCTACGGCATATTTCCGGAAGTAGGGAAAACGCCAGATGAAGTGCATGAACTCCACCTTGATGTGCCAGCGTCATCCTTGAGTAAGTGCTGCGTGCAGCTTGAATATACTCATTGACACAAGTTTTAAAACAAGTCGGGGGTGTCGCTTCAAAAAGCCAGCGACAACAATGGATATCGTGCCTGCTACAACCATAAAAGGACCGAGATGACTAGAGACCTGTCACCAACAGGACAATGCGTCGGTCACGTGAATCAATGCGGCAGTTGTCGCTCGCACTGAAGCGGGAGTAGAAAGAAGCCTAAAAAGAAGCCTTTCACTGAGTAGGCTGAGGTGAAATTTGGCCGCCTCGCGACCACGTCAAACGCATGAGGGCCGATTAGTGAGCCGGACTAAAATCCACTTCCGGCCATGCTTAGTCCAGCCATTTTTAAAAATTTGTCACCCCCCCAGCCCTCAGCCCCAAAAATGGGCCTCCAGCTGGGCCGAAGTGTATGGCCGGTCCGGCCCAGGGATGGACTGCCCAGCTCTGTAAATAAGAATGACCATTGAACTCTTGTACACAAAGTTAATGTAGGGCAGTTTCTGCAGAAAATCAGAGATTCATGCATTTTCTTTACTATTAGAGTTATGGGATCAAGTTCTGATGAAATGAAATGAAAATTATTGAAATTGTTCCTTTTAGCACAGCAATGAACCCCAAAATTCTCAGGAATGTAATACAGTATGGTGCAATTTGAGGCATGGTCCACATGCACACCTAACTCTGTAAATCGCATTTTGCAACTTTTATTACTGTTCAAATTACTTTTATTGTGTTTTTCTTAATTTCATCCACACCCATACTATGGTTTGATTACAATGGCCAGGGAATGAGTCATTAAGATTTATCTCACATACACTTTCAAGTAGTCCACAACTAAGGCTATTTTTTAGGCTTCTTTTAAGGCTGCAGCCTGTGTTGCATATTTGTGAAAGGTAGCGAATGAGCAGTTTGTTACTTTGGCCTGATCTCAGTACCCTCACGACCACACTTGTGCCCTTCAATTTCGCATTGCTGTCGAGGGTACTATTTGCGCATTCCTGTCGAGGGTAAAAGTGTGTATAGGGTTTCCCAATTGCCAATTCTCCAAAATGCTCAGTCGCCCCGCCCCTTTTCCGTCCTTGTTCCGCTTATAGCTGAGCCTGCATCCATGGCTTCTCAGCCGAAGCATATTACCCACAATTCATTGGGGATTTCACCAAACTAGTGGAAAGCTGGCGACATTCGGTGGAATTACTGTGCCTATGCCAAAAAAGTATTTTAATATGTGAATACTCAAATTATTACATTTTCAAAATTAGTCTATGTGTAATTTACTCATTTCACTCACAGTTTTAAAGTCACCTATGTATTTTGTCCAAGTGTAGTTACCATGATTAGTAACCTTCTGCGCATTGTGCAGAAGCCACAAATAGTGGGGCCATAGCTACCATCAAGTGGAAACCCAAGCCCGAGTGTTTACTTTACCAATACTTTACTGCAGTTGTAATCAATTTAAGCAGCAAAATTGTCAAAACAACAATGATTCCGCCATGTGTGACAGATCCGGCACAGTGTCACAAATCCATAACGTAACACACATTGTCCCAACTCTGCAATTTTGCACACTTGTAACCCGCGCTCTAGAACACTATGTGCACTTATACAAAGCGTACACTTAAATGAGGATGGTAGGGTGAGGGTGTAGTCTGGGTATTGCTATTGGGCCTTTGAAAAGCAGGGAGGTTTTCTGATGCTTGACAGGGCCCTTTTGCAAAGCGGTTCTTCCATGCTATGTGGTTGGTTGCTTTCATCAACAACAGACACTGTATATGTATGCATCTGTGTATGTATGTATATGTATAGGCAGGGTTTTTCCTGTATTCAAAATTGAGAGGTGCCCGCCTCCAGCTAATTGTGTGCCCGCCTCCTGCCAGAGTGCTTGATATTGCTCAACAAAGTGCGATTGATGTCCCTTTGCGGCAACATCGTATTCTAAGTACAGTTGCACCGTTCGCCACAATGGAGGCGCTAAATCAGGCCTGGCCAACCCCCGATCCGCATGCGGCTCTTTTCCCGGTTTCATGCGGCTCTTGAAGCCCTTTTCTTCTGCTAACAAGACTAACTAAAACGAATGATAATCGTAGCGAAAATACCATTCGTTTTCGTCTTTGTAAGCTTTTGTGATAATTTAAAATGTAAAACACGGCGCTGCCGGTTTTACGACAGTTGTACGGCACCTCGACGTGTGAAGTGACGTAACGCGTTTACAATTAGTTCTGATGGGTATAAAACAAAACTAAAACAACATTATAATGGCGAAAGTTGGGAGCAAACGACACAGCCCCATTTGGGATTATTTTGATTATGATTGTGTCTCGGACAAAAGCAAATGCATTGTCACGGAGACGGGTCTCGCGCGGCATATTGCTTGAGGGGAAAAACCTCTCTCTCTCTCTCTATCACAAACACCCACAATTTCAATATGGAAGAACTTAAATGTGATGTTACAATTCTGCACTCTCCTGTTCAATTGCCAGGTTTTTATGTTATGTTTTATGTTGCTTGTTTCATCTGCATTTTCACTTTAGAAGCAGCATTCATGCACTGCACTTTTCTTGGCCTTATTGCACTTAAGTTTAAGTGGACTGTTATGTTTTATTTGATGGTTTTTCATACATTGTTAGTAAGTTAATACATTTTTCAAATGTTACCTTTATTTGAATAAATAACACTTGTTACTGTAAAAAATAAATAAATAAATAAAATAAATAATAATAAAAACTAAACTAAAACCAAGCATTTTCCCCAAAACTAAAACGAATAAAAACTAACAAATCTATTATAAAAATGAATTAAAACTAACTGAATTAGAAATATAGTCTGGAAAATACGGTATTAGTTTTCTGCGCTTACATTGTATGACAACGAGTGAAGTTTATTTACTACTTTGGAGTAGCGGCTTCCTAAATTAAACATTTACGGTGTGCCTGCTGGGGATGGAGGAGCATGGATGTTAACAGCATTGCACATTACAATGTACACAACAAATGTGTGCATTCCTTGAAAATCAGTTTTGATACCAAATCTTTTGAATAGGGATGTAATTGTATCCAAACATCAATTTCAATTCATTCTCAGTAATTTAATGGCGAAGGGTGCATCCCAACTCCCGCCCCAAGTGTGAATGGGCTCCAGCTCAGTCACGTCCTTTATAAGGACCTTGACTCCTGCAAACATACTTGTGACCAAATACCTCAATAAGTGTCTCATCTGACTGCAAACCATTTGTCTAAAAGGCACGGTTGGCTTGTCCATGAGGGCAGCTGCAAATTTCAGTCAAGCTCGAATGTGTTGATTTTGGAACAGGGGCTTCTTTCTTGGTCACAATAGCAATTTTGTCGCAACCTTTGTGTTGCTTCCTTGAATGACACTTACCTTTTATTGGATTAACTTGCGCAGTTCACACTGTAGGGTCCATTTTTTGCTTGGTCTGGTCCAAGTCAGGTTCGGAAGAATCATGCATTGTGTGGTGGGCCTTAGCACTAAGCCTGCATATTGCATGAAGCCTCACTTGCATGGACAAAAACACATATACACACACGCACGCTTTTTTTTTTCCTTGTATTGTATTTATCATTAAAACAGAGTTGCAGTACAATGTTTATTGAATTCTTTTTTTTTTTAATTGCTGACATTGCTAATGTTGATGACAAAATTTTAATTATAAAGAAGTGCCAATTCCACAACTTTTGGGATTAAAATTTAGCTTCCACACCAAAAAAAACCCGTAGATTTCATTGAACCCAATCTATTGTTATTGTATAATTACATGACTGTCGAGATACAAATTTATTTTACTACTGTACTTAGAAAGCTCTTGGATGCAAATATGAAGGTTGGTGCTTCGAAGTTATTTCTAATAAATGCCATGCAATATTTAATGCTGAATGATGTTAACAAACTGTCATCTCCCCCTTGCGTCATTTTGAAAAGTGACGTTGTTCTCAAAGAATACGTCAGAGCAAATAAACAAATTTGATTACATGGTTTGTTTTGAACCGGGGTCGAGCCGCGGTGGAGGGCGGGTTTGGCTTGCCTGGCTACTTTACTACTTTAAATGGTTTTGTCGACTTCAGAATTCATTCTGCCAATCATGAGGTAAATCATCAATAAAGACTAGTGAGCCCATTCCTGAAGCAGCCATGCAAACCCAAGCCATGACATTACCTGCACCATGCTTCATACTGTAGATGAGGGTGTGTGTTGTGGATCATAAGCAGATCAACTCTTTCTCCCTAATATGGCCTTTCCATCACTTTGATGGAGGTCAACCATGGTCTTATCAGTCCATAATTTTTTTTTCCCAAGACATTTGTGGCTCATATCTGTACTTCTTTGTGAAATCCAATCTGGTCCTAAATATAGTAAGTTAACCCGACTTATGTCAGACACTCATATGTCCGTGGAAAAACTGATGTCCGCGCATTGTCTATGAAAGAACAAACGTGTGGTGCCAACATTGTAGTGTTCTGGTAAACACGTGTCTGCAAGGTGACGTCAGCTTGAAATTTCAAGGGAGAAAAAAAGTTTGAGTATGTAATAAAAGTCTTTGTCATTTAAAAAGGCCACACTGGTGATGGCCGTGCCATATTAGCTCCTAAAATATGCAGCTTGCTGATTGGCACTCTTAAAGTGACAGTAACCACACCAATGATGGTTTATTGGAGATGCGATCGGACTGATGAATGTGAGGTAATTTACTTTTTTCCCCAATATCAGTCCAATAGTTATTTGTCCAATCGTGCATCCCTACTTCAGACTACCTTTTTTTTTTTTTTTTTTTACTTGGAGGAACAAAGTAGTTCCTAACTTAAAATTTTAGGGGTGCTGGAAGAAAGTTTAGGGATGCACATAAATTTAATGTAAATTTTGTAAATTTACTTGCAAAGTAAATAGTCACATTTGCCTCTATTTTCATGTATTTCTGATCAATATTTGTAGAAACTACTAAGTTTACAATTCACATTTAATTTTTTTGACACAAGATAAACCCAAGTAAAAGTTCTAGACCTTAAATACTAAAAATATAGAAGTTCTTAAGGCCAGCTGTGCAGAGCACGAAATTTGCTGATAATACTTATCAGCAAATTTCACACGATGTGCATGTAGTGGGTATTGACAGCAGAATTTGCAGTTTAGTTGAGCGCCTGTCTTTGGTGCAGGCAAAAAACAAAGTAAATGTGAGAGTGAATGGTTTTCTGTCTATACTGACTGGCAACCAGTCCAAGATTTGTTTGTTTGTAATACTTTAAAATTTTAGTGATTATTTTAGATTGTTCTTTTTATATTACGTGTCTGTTCCATTGCATTCAAGACTATGACTGTGTACTATGACAAATAAGAACAAATGATTAAAAATAGCTGATGTTAGTCTAGTCAAAACTAGGGACATGAGGCTAACCCCAATTCATGTCCCATCAAGTTCGAGTCTTTTGCCCTTGTACCCTGGTGTGTGATGGTCGAGTTTTTCTTGCTTCAACACACATCCTGTTTTTTCTGTATTGCGTTATTTCAGTGATAAGTCTTTTAATTCAATGGGTGATGGGGAATTTAGTCAGCAAAAAAAAAAAAAAAAAAAAACTAAAAAAAAATAAAATAAAATCATTTATCGGTCGCACTTATGCAAGTAGATCTGTTTCAAACTTTAGGTCCAAAATGCGACCATTTAGAGGCATTCTAGAGCCTTCTAAGACTTATTTTAGTGTTTTACTGTGTTTACTGTGTTTGATTGTTTTTACTGTTTTGACATTGATATTCATTTATGGTTTTAATTGTCTTGCGTTTAGATGTTTTTCATGTTTGATTTTTGCTTAACGTACAGCCATTTGTATGCAGCTATGCTTGTTTTTAATGTGTTCTATTCACCTTATTCCTACGCCCCATCAGCCTTTGCGTGAAAGACTTCCAGTTCTGCAAAGCCGATGTTTTGTTTAAATGGAAAATGTGCTAGTCAACTTTCTATGAGAGTTACAGACTTTAACAATGTGGGAACTCCAGTTGTTGGTGCTTAGAAGAGATAACATTTCAATCCTGCTTCCTGCTTATGTAGCGGGGTAGGGGGCCAACATTAAAAAAAAAAAGAGAGGCCAGCGACAAGATACAGTCACGTTTAAGTACTTTCCAAACTCTGTCTCTTCAGCCAGTGATGCAATCAGCAATCGCAAAAGCTCTGAGGCGTATCAGTACCTACACAGTAAAGTTGGTCACGTTTTGCTGAAAGAGGTTGGACACAGTATTATTCCGCTTAATGCAGACGTAGGTCCCGGCCAAACCTACTACTTCTCACTGAATGTTTTACATGTTTCCCTCCTTCAACACACCTGATTGAAATGATCTCAGTTAATCAGCAAGCTTTGTAGAAGCCTGATAACGATTCTGATCATTTGAATCAGGTGTGTTGGAGGAGGGAATCATGTAAAACAGCCTGGATAGGGCCTCTCAAGGACCGGACTTGGGCACTCCTGGTTTATACACTGCACACAGTGTTTTTCAACAACCTTAAACATATTTACAATTGAATATGCACCAATGGGTGAAATAGTGAAGCTTGGGGTAAATGTTTTCATGAGCTGCACGCAAAACTCAGTCCTCGCTCTAATTCATACTGAATGACGGTGCGTCGTCCTCACTCTCTTGCGCCATAGTCTTTCGGCATCAGCCCCAAGCCGCCACCCCCAAAACGGGGGCCACAACCTTCGAACTGCGGGACCACCAAGGCTCCACCTGGATTTAAGTGATTGCAGCAGGGGCAGGGGAGTGTTGCGAGCTCTCGTGTATTATTATTATTATTATTATTATTATTGTTTTTTTGTTTTTTTTTTTACCCCAAGCTTCACTATTTCCTCCATTAGTTCATGTGAAATTGTAAATATGGTTATGTATTGTTGTAAAACACACGTGTACTGTATGCTGTATTTTTATGACTTGGCAGCCACCTTTGTTTTGCTGGCTATAAAACCAGGAAATTTGTGTGTGCAGTAGAGTGACCTGCCGCTTAGGAAAAGCCTAGATCTGTTGGCCAGTCACACAACAGTGACGTCACAGTCCCTGTCGGCCTGAATTTTAGAACCACCTCAGAGGAGGAGATTCTGAAGAGCGGGTCCATTGTAAACGCACGGCCCCGAAAAAGTGGAATAGAAAAGTGACTGGTCAGGGCCGAGCAAGGCCGTTTCGGTGTGGAACCAGTACAATGGAAAAGCGGCTCTAGAGGAGAGGATCCTCATCCTACAGCTTGGAACTGCTTACCATAGACATTGTGCAGAGCAAGTTAGCTTAGCCTCATGTTTGCAAGCGGCCAGGAAATGAGACTCAGGAAGGATGGGTGACTGTGTGACATGGACGTGATGCTTTTTTAATCAGCTCAGAGCTTATTGGTTAGTGTGACCTGCGTAAGTAGACCTGAGTAAGTAGCATGCCGCTCCTGACTGGTGAGCTTTGGGAGATAAAGGCCTAGATACACCAATCCGTAAGCGTCTGGTTGATGTAGCGAACACCGTCCTAACATTGGACCTTGTCAGGAAGCGTCTGGTGGGCGTTTCACCATGTTGAATCGGCGTCGTGAGTCGTGACATTTGGTCACTCTGATTGGCTGTTAACTAGCGAATCAGCGCACGGAACACGAATGGGAAATGACAAATGTGGATAAATGGTGAGCACGCCTTTGCTGCCTTAATCTTCTTACAAGTACAAGAGCGAGGGTTGACAATGTAAATATTTCACTATATTATATCAATAACATGAGGGTTTACTTCGCGTGTGAGTTCATTGTGAGCGAAAAACATAGCTGAATGCGTTTCTTACATTTTATAATCTGCCCCCGGGCCATTAGCTTTCCGGTTGGCTTTTTCTAACCATGAAGCATAGTGGCTACCGCCGCCGATGGTATGGAGGAGTAATACATTTCACGCATGCGTAGAAGGTACTTTAATGGTCAGCGTCGCTGTCTGTCGTTGCAGTATATTTTTCCAGCTTGACGTGCCGACAGTCTGCCCGACGGGACGGGGTAAGTGTCGGTCACAGTTGGCCAACATCGGATTGGTGTTAAAAAAAAAAAAAAAAAAGCTTTAACGATTGCAAATTCACGCTGTCTGAGATCACAATTTCGATCCCAAAACAATAAATTGTGCACTATGATATAGTTATTTAGCACAGCTCTCTATAATGCTGACATCGGGCCTTGTACCTCCAAAATAGTGACTTTTCAGGAAACTCCAAAAATGGCAAGTTTGTTCAACCATTAGCATTGCTTGATGAAAGAGAGCAAGCCATTTTCAATACTTTAGATTGGTCAGTAATGTGTAAAAATAACATCTATGCTTGTGGAAAGATCAAAGGTATAGGTTTTTGGAAAAATATGAAATTCACCAAAATGTGACTTAAGAGGTTTTGGCCCGATGTCAGCGAATTATGATACAGACGACGCACATCCAATATCCATCCCTGGATCCATCTATCTTCACAAGAGTCGCGGGTGAGCTGGAGGCCGAGAGGCAGCATGATACACCCCCGACTGGTCACCAGTCAATTGCATCGCACATATGCTATTTTCTGCTTCAGTTTACCTAAGGCACATGTTTTTTTTTTTGGGGGGGGGGATTAGAGGAAGCCGGAGAACCTGGAGAAAACACTTGCAAGACAGTAATCACTATCATTTGAATCTGACTTACAGACTAAAATGTGGATACTAAGCATGTTATAATGTAATTTATATTGTAATTATAAAATACCATTTTCATGCCTATCATTCAAATCTTACATGATATAAATAAGTTGATAATGAACATTCTACAAAAAGGTATCCTTAACAGATGTCATACACAATATCTCACGTTCGCCAGTGACACTCAGCGGCTTCGAATAAGGTTACAACCTGTCTGCATTTTCATGTGGCACACCTAAATAGAACCACAATGACGTGTTACGTACAGTATTTAGGTAGGTGAACTCCCTCAATCTTATGTGCCAAAACATGTTGTGGAGGCTATATAGAGTAGCTGTTGTAATGCACTACTGAATGGTGATTCATTTTCTCACACGATCTGGCCAATTGCATTAGCAGAAATCTGCAAAAGAAATCACAGGAATGACTGTTGTGCTTGCATCTAATTGCACTAGATGGAAAACATTAGTCCTGTGACCCTTACTTAGATCTTTAATACAGACTGTATTTAAAACGTATTCTTCTCGAACATACTACAACAGTTTTGATTACGTATTTTTCTTTAACTGGTCCTTCATCTAAAATCGGAATCTACACATGCTTACCGGTTGGGGTTCAATGATAAAAAAACAGATGCCCTAACTCAAAAAGATACGTGAATGCAAACCAGATGTTTTTGATCCTGAAGTGAATTCATGCAACTTGTTCCATGTAAGCATAATTGCTAGCTTTGTGTTTCTGTTTTGTTTTTTTCAGGGCATGGCAAAAATCATAAGGATGCCGCATCTGTACGAGCCACACATCCAATCCCTGCAGCCTGTGGGATCTACTATTTTGAAGTCAAAATTGTCAGTAAAGGTCGAGATGGGTAAGCAGACACCTTTTTAAATATCAGCTTTAGTGTTTTTCCCTACTTGTCATTTATGTAGAGTCCCGGGTTCTCAAACCCTAGGGGGGCCTATAAAAGCTTGTGCAATGCAGATTGTACGATGCATCATAATTTATAGCTGGGAAATTTCAGAAAAAATTCCACCTGTTGCTGAGCCTAACCCTTAGTTCATAAATACTACTAAATGTATTACCATATTACGTATATTATTATATTGTTTTTATGAAAACGTGATGCGTTAGAGAAATTTCTAATTGAAAATATTAATATTGTAAACATTTTTTGACCAGTGTTTACTTTTTCCGATAATTAAACTGCCGAATCTGTCCCGTAAAGGTTTGCCAGCGAGTTAATGTGGCACAACAGGCTCACATCACCTACTGTGGGTACGGAAAGTTTTCAGACCCCTTGAAATTTTTCACTTTCTTTGTCATTTCAGCCATTTGCCAAAATCAAAAAGTTCATTTTATTTTTAATGAACTCATTCAGTGTCATAAATTTTCAGACACTCTTTTACCCTAACGTTTGAAAAATACTGAAAAATACAAAAATAAATTCCTGGGATTGAATGGCTGAACTGTGAAAATACAAATAAATATGACCTTGGCTGTGAATGAGTTAATGTACAGTCAGCACCCCATCTTGACCCCAAAAAACAGAAATGTAGAACATTTAGCATATTTATTAAAGTAGAAAAACTGAAATATCATATAGTCATAAGTATTTAGACCATGTGCTCAATATTGAGTAGAGGCACCCTTTTGAGCTAGTACAGTAAGTAGTCTGTAGTAATACTTCTGACAAGTATCATTATGACAAGTATCAAGGGAAAAATGGAGAAGTCATGCAAATTGCTAAAATAAGAATGACACATAATCGGTTAACACTGGAATTAAATCCTTGTGTGATTGGGTATGGACTTCACAGAAGTCTGACTGGAACTGTGTTAAAGCAGAGCATATTCAACTTTGAACAGCAAAATAGGCAAATGTGTAAGTGTCTGGACTCTGGAGAGACAATTAGACTCAATAGGGCTAAACAGAACCGGAAATGAATCAAGTTCCCTTACGTTGTACGTCAGCCAGAGAGGAGTGGCGTATTAGCTTAAAGATATATTAATGGCGGACACGCTGACTTGCAATGGTTGTTCTCATGATTCAGCATGGTTCAAGTTGCTGTCCCACTTTATACTGCTATCATATACTGTTGCCACTAACGTCAACAGAACACCATCCTGAAATCATGCTCAATCTGATTTAAAAAGCTAATCCTTAAAACTCACTCTCTGCCAGACAAATTAAAATACATCTTCTTGGACTCATATAGCAATCTCTAGAGATGAATGAGTTGAAAAAAACAACAACTTCTGTTTAATTCACACACACAATTTAATCAGATTGCCGTGTTTGACTAGTGCTGGCACACATAATGAATTCTTGCAAAAATAGGACAATGAAGACAGCATAAAAAAGTATAATGTTCCTGTTCGCTTGTATCTCGCTTGTACATTTCTCCCCAAAAAATGAAAGAATAATGAATAATTATTACATTAAATTATTTTCCATTTTAGTTTTCTCTCAGGTCCGTGCTTTACGTTGATTTTCTTTTTCAATCCAATAACGTCAAAGATTTCATCATCAAATTAATCCAATAAAAAAACTTTCACACAATTCACGCTTTCTACTGATCTCAAACCAATGTTCGTATCGCTAGCTAAACTGTGACTTTAGCTTAACTGTCTTTGTGGGTTTTGAAATGTTGAAGTTAAACGGTGTTTTTTCATTCCGTGAGGTGCAAATTATGAGTTTTGCCATCCTATTTTGGCCAACGTCATTGATACGATAATTAGGGGTGTAACGGTATGCTAAATCACATTTCGGATCGGTTCGTTTTTTTGGAAACTTCGGTTCGGTATATTTTGGGTACAAAAAAAAACCAGATTAAAAAAAAAATGTTTATTTTGAAAAGATGACAAGTAAATGGTACATTCTTTTGAAAAAATAAATAAAAGCGAACCATTCGGGTGATATTCTGAGGAATTACACCAGAATAAAAAATACACTAACAATAAAGATTTCTTAATTTTGTAAATTATTAAGACAATGAAATCTTTAAACACTCAGCAGCAACAGCCTATGACACATCTAAGTATTCAAGTTAAAGACAAGTTGTCATGACACTTTACACATTACACTTTTTGTGATGAAAAAAAATACATACATAACAGTTACAATCATTGCTAACTATATTAAAACTCTTTTTATAATGAAAAAAATACAGTAACTTTAAAAAGTCTTTATGAAATTGTATAAGCTTTTTAGGCATTGAAATCTTTGAATGTTGAACAGCATATTGTAAGGAATTGGGTTATCTGAGTTGTGGTCGGATTTATGTGTTGCTGAGTTGTGATGTTTCCAAGGTTCATGAATGCATCGTACGGCAAGCGAGTGGAGCGGCGGAGAAAGATGAGCGCTAGCAGTTGTACTTGGATTAATAAAAACGTGATAATTAAAATACGTCTGACGCTACAATATGATAAATCTCGCTATTTAAGTTTGACGTTTTTGCTTCCTCGTTTAAGAAAGTGTTAGACGTGCTATCTGCAACATAGCCTCTAATCTCATGTTGCAATGTCATCACACAACTTTGGGACATAACCACGTACTTTTCCCCATCGGCGATTTTAACAGGAAAGACAGAATGTTCCCAAACAGGAGACCGCAGTGTACGGGAGGACCTTCGAGCTCTGGCTCTCACTCTTGTGCCGCTACCCTCCTCTCCCACGAGCAAAAATCAGTAGCACCCGTGCGTAAGATCACGGTAATAAGTGGACCGAACCGAACATGCCATACCGAAACGTATTAATACACCCACGTGTACCGTTACACCCCTAATGATAATCCATTAATATAAATAATAATCCTTGGAGTTGCTCCTGTCACTGTTGGTGTTTAGGTTCCCACTTCACATTAACAACTGACACTAACTGGTTTACCAGGGTTGGCGTGAATGAAACAAAAACACTGTTTTTCTTTCTTTTCTGCCCTTTTTCTTTCAAAAGGCGTGTTAAAATGCAGATTTCAAACTATAAATAAGCCGACTCTAGTCTAAGTCAAGTCTAGACAATTTGATACCGAGTCCCAAATGAAGTTGTTCCCAATTTTGTGGCACGCAAGTCTCAAATCCTGAGACAACTAGAGTCTGACTTGAGTCAAGTTTTGACTCGAGCACCTATGTCTCTGCATTACAGGCATAAAAGATCAGAAATATTATGTCCAAAATGCCTTATCGCTACATGAACCCAAGTTTCATTATCAATACTGCATGTGCAGTAAAAATGCTAAATTCAAAAGAAGCTGTTGGTCTTATAAATATATATTTATGTAGAACTTGAATTAATGCTAAGCATTGATGGTTAACACCTTCTGCTTTTTTATTGTTTGCATGCAGCTACATGGGAATCGGTTTGTCTGCACAAGGGGTCAACATGAATAGACTGCCTGGTGAGTAACAAGTGACTGATATTGCATGACAACACCTGGATCAATTGGTAAACAATAAAAAGGTTTGAAATTTGTGTTTGATAAATTATTTTTCAGTTTTAACAATGATTCTTGTCAGTTTTAACAATGATTCTTGTAAATAAAGTTTGTCATTGGACAGCCTGAATATTGACCTTTTAAATGATGCTCCATTTGTAAGGATTGTACACTTGTGGGAGGAGGTGCAGGAATGATGTGTGTTGTGCCTTTAAAATGTGCCCTGGTTTGCACTGCTTACGCCTAAACATCCTCTTCTGATTGATGTACTGATGCTTTTTGGGTGTTCTTTAAGGAATCAGTTGATTGAAATATTTCAAAGACATTAAGAAATATAATATTTATTCCTTTAACCAGTAATCTTAGTCACACAATGCTCTTGGATGGCATTCCACTTGCCAACCAGGACTTGTCGAAAGTCAACTGATGAGAGATGCTAATCTGTTGGTTCAGCAATCAACATACAGGTAACATCCTTCCTACCTTCTCCACATTGTGAACCTATGACTTTAGCTTGTGTAAAAAGACTCTGGACTCATCAGTTGTCCTAACAATGGTACACATGTTCAGTTACAAACAGGATTAGCATTGCCTGGGGGCAACCAGAATTTCAAAACAAGAGTTGTGAACCCTTTGGAATTTCTTTCTTTCATAAAATGTAGTCTGATATTCATCTAAATCACAATAATAAACAGTTTGCTTAAACTAATACTACACCAATATGTTTTCATATATTTGTTAACAATAATGTAAACATTCACAGGGCAAGGAGGAAAAGATAAGTGAACCCTTGGATTTAATAACTGCTCTCTTCTCTTTTTGTAGCAATAACCACAACCAAACATTTACTATAGTTGGAGATCAAACGTGCACAACCATCAGAATGAATTTTCTACCATTCTTCCTTACACAACGTCCTTTTGTTGTTGCTCTGACCTGCAGCCATTTTCAGACCCTTCTTTTCCCTACCACATGAAAAAATAAACAATATATCTAAATATATTTCAAATTTTATTTTCGCATTCGCTTGTACTATGTACAGTACATACATGCGCACGTGCACACACACGCACGCACATACTCACTCACTCAGTCACGTTTACCCACATACAATGACATCACTGAATGGACCAGCACACTACACTAGCTGAAAGCATGACGAAAGCCTATGGCCTCTCGTATCCAATCAAAAGTCTCAGTGCAGAACTTCCAGGTCTTTCTGGAGCCATTTGACCTGCTTATTGACCAGTCAAGATATATTTTGTTAGTTGGGGTTTGTCGAATGCAGTGGACACAAGGGCAGCCAGTTCATCTCACTTTAGATGGACTCACAAAGATCATTCTTCTTGATTCCAATGTGTCATAGGGCGGAACAGGACGGAACAAGGTTCCATGGATGAATGTGTTTTCTAATTCTGTCCAAACAGTCATGAAAATATTTTTGGATTCCGATGGACAGTAGCCCTGCTAGACAGATTACTGTTGATTGCTTTATTCTGAATGAATACTGTTCATTTGGTACTGCATATTTGTCTCTCTATTCTGGACCCCCTGACTGTTTGTGAGAGAACTTCTCTACGTTTTCTTCTCCCTGGATCTATTTTGTAGACTACATGTTTGCGTGCATATGTTACGCAGCCACGCAAGAAAGGGAACGCATGAATCTTAGCATTTGCACGTGTGTCCCTTAGTAGTACAATGTTCTCTACTTCTGACCTCTATGTCTGATCCCGCTGTGGAGGCCTGCCCATTTCATTAACATGTTGGAGCAGTGAGCCTGGGTTTAGAGGCAATATCCCTGTCAGCAGATTAATCTAATACCTCACCGTACAGAGACTACTCAAACACAAATCACACAAGTATGTAAATTATACAAAATGACAAGTATAGAAGGCACTCCGATGCACATTTAATATAGTAATCGTTAGTTGCAGCCCTAATAGAGACCATAAAAAGTCTTTATAATGATACCCCTCCCACATGCTTTAAGAACATGTCATGTCATGTCATCTTCCAAACCGCTTATCCTATATAGGGTCGCGGGGAGTTGCTGGAGCCTATCCCAGCCGTCAATGGGCGAAGGCAGACTACACCCTGAACTGGTCGCCAGCCAGTCGCAGGGCACACATAGACACCGTCACTGAGCGGGAATTGATCCCACGCTGCCCGCACACAACTCAGGCGTGTGTACCACTACACTATCAGTGGACCTGCTTTAAGAACATTGACTTCATAAAAACGCAAACTTATTCAAGTATTTCTTAGTGCCTACTGTTACGCTCTTGCTGTTAAGGAATAGGAGACTATGGCGAGGTTCACACCATAGGCAAATGCGACCCAGATCAGATTTTTTTTTTGCCCATATGTGACCTGTATATAATTTGTTTTTTTTCATGACAGTCTGAACGGCTCAAGTTCAGATTTTTTTTTTTTTTTGCGACCTAGTCCACTTTCATATGTGGTCCTAGATCGGATACATATCGGATTTTTTGCAATGCAACCGCAGTCTGAACTGCCAGGTCGCATATATCCGACATTGACGTTATACAGCGCCCAAAATGCGCTCTGAGTGGGCGGAGGGAGAGTGCTGGCAGCGGGTAGATTGAATCTGCTAAATTGTTTTGAGTAACAGTATTGACTTTATATTTGATTTAATAATTGAATCCCACTTGAAACAGGAAGCATATAGTGGACATTTATGGTGATAGATAGCCATATGATTTTTTTTTTTTTTTAAAAGCCCTTAGTTTGAACATTATTTCAGGACAACGTTGTATTGTTATTGTCGGAAGCAAGCTAGGCTAGGTTCACACCGCAAGGAAATGCGACCCAGATCAGATTTTGTTTTGCCCGTATGCGACCTGCATCTGATTAAAAAAAAAAAAAATTTTTTCAATGATAGTCTGAACGGTTCAATTGCAATTTTTTAAAAATCTGACCTGGATCACTTTCTTATGTGGCCCGAGATTGGATACATATAGGGTTTTTTGCAATGCAACCGCAATCTGATTGACTAGGTCGCATATGTCCGCCTGAGACGTCATCATACATTTCACGTCGGCTGAAACACAGTCTTCCGTGAATCTTCAAATTTGTTTTGAGCAACAGTATTGGCTTCATATTGAACTTTAATTTAGTCCCACATGAATCAAACATGATACATAAAGTGGACATTTATGGTGATGATAGGTGTCACGTAGACAGCAATGACATCATGTCATCTTTAGTGACGTCTCCATGAAAGGAGATCGAAAAGCCTCACTTCATTTCCCCCAAATATAGTATTTGTACCATAGCTGGGCATTTTACTGCAAATTAAGCATCCGTCATTCGTCATCCGTTAGCAGCGTGGGTACCCTTCCGTCGTCCGTCATACGCATTTTTTCCGTTTGGAAAAAATAGTACCTGTCTATAGGCCGGTCTACCTCTAATTTTAAACGGGCTTCAGTCGGCGATTCTGACAAAATTTTCACCAGCACAGCCAGGTCCATTACTCAAATCTGTCCCCCAGGCAACTACAACTCACTATTTTTCTAGCCGCGCTCGCCGCTGCCATCGAATCCCCGCCGCCAAAAATAGACTAATGGCGGACTACAGACGAAAACCGGATTAAATACAAGGGCTTCCGACTATTCTTAGTCGCTTATTTTAAAATTGTACCCGTCATTTGTCAACCGTGAGCATAACGGGTGTCCGTCAGTGACGGATAGACGGACCGGTCCGTCATATAGACGGAATGACCAGCTCTGATTTTTACCTCGTCGCGAATCACTCCTCTGTAGATATAAGATAATAAAAACATAATTACGTGGCCCCTACTCGCTGGAGCACCATTACTTTCCATAAACACTACGTTTCCAGTGACGTCATCTCTTCTTCTGCATATGCGAGTCACTTTAGGGACGCATATGTTCACACACTAGACGGACAGAGGTCATATTACACACAAAAGAACAGATTTCACCCAAAATCCGAATTGAGCATTAAGACCAGCATTGTGAACTTAGTTTTAGTGACAGCAATAAACGACCACTCAAACACAGTCTGGAAAATGAGTTAAATCAGCCGTTATGCCACGACACACTGCCGGGAACTTCAAAATAAAAGCACACCAAGGCATTGATTTCCATATACAATTTGGTAACTAGGGTTTATTTTGAAGTTGGCCTTCTTACCACGTTAGCAGCATGTTACTGTCATGTATAGCATGAAAAATTGTTGCTGCGGTTAGCTTTACTTCTTCATCCTGACAGTCAACACGTAAATAACCGAGAACTGGAGGCAGAAAAAAGTGCTTTTTTTTTCAACCGAAGTGCTCTAATTACCCGAGGACGGTTTCAGCTCAAATTGAAACAATCGAGCAGGTACCGGTATCTCAATAGGACTTCATTTCCCCCTTCTTAGTTCCTATATCTATATTCGTCATACTCTGTTTGTGTGTGTGTGTGTGCATTTTAACTATGTAAAACACTTTTTGACTCCTTCCTGTGAAAAGTGCTTTACAGTGGTACCTTGAGATGAGTTTCATTTGTTCCTGGACCATACACAAAACTCAAAATACTGGTATCTCAAATCTTTCCTCAATTAAACTAATGGAAGTCAATCATTTCCAGCCTCCCCCCCAAAAAAAACTTTTGTGTTTTTTTTTTTTTTTTTTAAATGAGGAAAAATAGCATTCTATGATAGCATTCTTTATAAATACAGTACATACAATTAATAATCAAATACGATTAATAATTGTACCTTGGCCGTCTGGGACCATTTTAAGACAAGACATAAACGAATATACTTTACTGGAGGCTCAGATCCTCTCTCAGCTTCTCAATACAGATGTAATAAGGTTGGGAAATATGGACCAGGAGTCATATCCCAACATATTTTGGCTTAATATCGATATACAATATATATCGCAATATTTTTATTTATTTCGTGAAAGCAAATGTTCAGTCAAAGCCAAATATGACATGCCACAAGTAGTTTTATTGAAACCAACTTTTTCAGTGAACAGTGGCAATATCAAATGAATCAATAATAAACAGGTTTCGTCACCTCTTTCATGAAAAAAAAGCTCAGTTTTTCAACAAATAAAACGTAAACATAAATGCTGTATAACAGCATGAGTACCTTTTTTGTTTTTTTTCAAATTGAAGCTCCGTAAGGTGCACGGTTAATTAAAAATATATCTTACATATCAAAGATATATTTTTCTGAGATCTATTCATAAGAAAAGTGCAATAAACATTTTTAGTTTGATTACTATAAATGATTTATTATTCAAATTACAGATTTTCTTTCTGACAGATCCACAGATGCAAATAAGGAACATTGCAATATACCAAACCAAAGTAAAAGTTATATATGTAAAGAGAGAACAAAATGCAGTGCTCAGTTTAAGAAAGAAAATAATCATCTTGAGAATACCTTTTCCTTTTCTTCCTTTTTGTTAACTCAATTTCTTATCTTACCAGTCTCAACCAGTTCCACAAGAAACAAACTATCAACTCAAACATTTCCCAACAGTAGTGCTGCTATAACTTTATTGCACTCTGTACGCATAACGTGATTTTATTTTTCATCTGATATTTTAAAACCAAACCATCTCCAGATTGCTGAACCACTGCCTTTTTTTTTTTTTTTTTTTTTTTTTTTTTTTTTTTTTTTTTTTTTTTTTTTTTTTAATCAAACCAATTCTTCCTTCGTGCTCTCTGCCGCCAATGTAGCTTACGAGTTGACGAGTGCCGGAGTGTCTCTTCCAGCCCCTTTCCCCTCTGTGCACGAGAGAGGAGAGGCAGGGGTGCGCGGGGCAGTGCAGACTGCAGTGGTCTTCCAGTCAGGAGCACAGCAGAGCAAGGATCACAGTGTAAATTTGAATTATATCAATATACTCCGGTCCTCATTTTATGAACGAGTTCTGTTCCTACACTGGCGATGTAACACACATTTTCGCGCGTCGGATTTCACCGTTAGTTGAAATTTATGTCAAAATACTTTGTATAAAAAAATGAAAATACATTAAAATAAAAAGCACAAGATTTATTTAGCATTATTTATGTAGCTGTATTTAGCATTGCTGCTGAAAAGTGGATGGAGAAGGAGGAGATGCAAAAAAAGGCAGACACTGCCGGCGCGCAAACTGTATTATCCTTGACCTGTGCTTTCAAAAGTAGTAAGCCATCAATTCGTTGTGTACAGTATATGTATTAATATAGGGTGACAAAAAAAGACTGAACTTTTTAACAATCCAATAAAACCAAGAGTGATGGAAGAAAAATATTTTATTCATAGTAAACGAAACCTTAAAACATGCCATTTAAGAAACAATGATGGCATTTCCTTTTCTTTTTTTTTTTTTTTTATTTTTTTTTTTTAAGGATGTCCTGTAGATGGTGTCCTGTACGAATGTATTAAAAAAATCCAATTTTGGGGGGGTTTCACACTTTATAAAGGATGTAACGATAATGACAATATTGCAACATTGCAACAGATATTAAAAGCAGCACATTGGTTAAAAAGGCTAGGTTATTTTCCATTTGTGCAGTTCCAGCACCCTCTGGTGCTTAGTTTATTAGTGCAGTTGAATTTGAATTAGGTATGTATTGGCCACCTACGTTTAAGACCCGTGCTAATTGCTAGATGAAGGGGAACGTAACAAGTTTGAGTTCCTCTATAAATTTACTCGATTTACAATGTGTGTGTGTGTGTGTGTGTGTGTGTGTGTGCATTAGCACGTTAGTGCTTCAATATTAAGTGATATTAGTGTTATCAGCCGAACACAGCATTGTGAACTACATAGACCATGATACTTTGAGCCGCTAAGCCAATAGAAGCACTTGACAGTTGACAATAAAAATGACTGGCCATTCCTATTTCTTTCTCAGTGCTGTAATGTACAAAAACAAAATATTGTGCTGTTTTTGATGAGTTGATGAATATGAGTTTTTTTTCTTTCATGTTATCGTATTGTGACGTTTGGATATCGCTACTTCCTTAATTAGTATGATGAGACGATTAAACATTTTGGTTTTACCGTCATAACAGCCCAATGAGGGAAGCCGTAACTACAAAGCGACAAAAATGTGTTTCCATCCCTGTTTTATACAAATGAAGGATTGTGTTATGTGGACTAGACCAGTAAATCCCAAATTAATGATATGGTCTGAAAGGCCCTTACAAAAAAGGCATTTCATGCTTAATATATTGTAAATGAGTACACTCCAAAAGATTTCTTGGAAAACTTTGAATTTCCTTTTTTAAAAAAAAAAAAAAAAAAAAAAAATCCTTCTAGAATCAGTAACTGCTTGGTGACTGATCATGTCTTGGTGCAAATCAACTTGAGTGATTATTTCCACGGTGTAATGAGTTAATACTATTGCGGTCTGAATTTATTTAAAGGGTTTACCTTTTTTTTCCCCCTCTCTCTCTTGAAATATAGATGCATTTGAATAATGCTAAAATACAATCACTGAATTCATTGATTCATTCATATGCCCCACATTTTTTTTTAATCTGAAACCATTCTGGACAACTAGAGAAAATTCCTTATATTCTTAAGGACTTGAAGCAAACCATCAGTGACTCGGCACTGCTGTAATGATTAAAGATATGAAAAAGATATAACCTCTTCAGTTGAGTTTCAGTCATTTTTTAACTAGTATGATTGCCTTGTGAGGATCATCGGTTCACATTAAATGGATGGATGGGTGAATAACTGTGAAATCGAAATTAATGATGGTGACTTTTTGATATTTGGTCTGTTGTCTGTTCTAGATCTATTCAATGTATGGTAATTATATTAATGAGCATACTATTTTAATATAAATCCTGAAAAAAAAGCTGTTCAATTGAAGTTTAGAATCACAAAACTGCTGTTTATTTTGCTAAACTATTTTGTCCCTCAACTGTCCAAATGTGTATATCGGTGTTTCCTAAGAAAATTATAATGTTTTCAATGAAAAAATATATTTAATGGCTAAGCTACACAATGCATGTATTGTTTTGTTTTGTACACAGGCGACCAGTTCAGGGTGTACGTCGCCTCTCCAGCTCACCTGTGACCATAGTGAGGATAAGCAATATAGAAAATGGGGGGATGGGTGTCTACAGCTGAATTCTCACTTTGGTATAATCTTAACATTCTGGATGAACAAACGAGTTTCTTAGACCCATATGTATGGTAGTGTTATCCCGTTAAGGACGGGAGTGCATAATCACGTTTCTACCACTAAAGCCGGGACCGCTGTTGCATGTTTCTCCCTTTAAATCCGATAGAGCGTATACGTCATTTTCTTTTTTAAATCCAATTCTCTGTCTCTTAGCCAATGAAATGCATCAGAATATACATGTGACGGTGTCGTGAGTTGTCGGAGAATATCCAGAATTTTTTTCGAGGAGAAATGGAGGCACAGTCGATTGCAGGAGTTCGATTGGGGAGTTCTTTGGTCTTCATAGTGGCGTTTGGTGCCTCTTCATTAGGTGTTGCAGCCTCTGGGGCCTTTCAGAAGAGGTGTATATATACTGACAGATCATGTCAATCTCACACTTAAGATTGCACACGAGTGGACTTTGTTTCACTATTTACGTGACTTCTGAAGGTAATTGGTTGAACCTGAGCATTTCAGGGGCTTCATAACAAAGGGGGTCAAAACATATGCACATGACAATTTTCATCTTTTCATTTTTTAAATTTCCTTTTTTTATATATATATATTTCTCATTTCACTTCAAAGCAGATACTATTTTGTGCAGATCCATCAAATACAATTCTGATTTAAATATCAGTTAAATTAGAGGTTGTAATGTAACATATTAGGTAAAAGGCCAAGGGGGGTGAATACTTTTTCAAGGCACTGTAAGTCACGGCAGTGATATAGACGACTAGCTCGCAGACTTTAAAGCCGCGAAAGCATCCAAACGTGATGTATGGTTAAGATATATCTTCGTAGACAATGACGATTTCAACGTCTTTGTAAGAGAGCACAGCATGGTAATTACCACTCACATTTTTAAAAATTAAAAATAGTGCTTCACTTGCATCTTCGATTGAAAAAGTAAAAATTAATAAACTCGGGCCTGTGTGAAATCCACATGTCTAAGGTCTCAAATTTTTGGAGAACTATGTTTCTATCTGCTACAGGGGCTGACATTAATTATTTTGTAGGTGGCGAAAATGTCAGGTTTTCAAGGGTGACTCCAAAGACGAACGTAGGTTTCAGAGAGATGTCTCACGAAGGGCTTCAGGCTTTAATGGGTTAAAAACCAAGCTCATGACATCCTCTTCACTCCCTTAAAGAAGAAAGTCAACCCAAACATTTTTTTCCAGAATATCTTCTATGCAGGCCCACTACAAGGCTTTCTGATTAAGATCTGCGTCTGTGGAATATAAATTAAGCAACAAAATTCACCCGCTTTTTGGGTGGATTTCTCATATTAACATAAAATAACATAAAATAAAGTACATTACTGCTACTTTTGCGATGCAGCTCGTACGTCACTTCTGCTTAAGAAGCCGCGGAATCAGCGGAACGACTGCGTTTCTCCTGCCAAACTGGCAAAAATTTTGTGGTTAACTCGGGCTGCAAGATTGTATGAACTGTACATATTGTGACGTATTTCTTAATAAAACGTGTTTTACTCTAAATAACTTTGCACCACCATCCGATTCCGAAAGCCACAAAACAGTGACGTGACGTCTTCAGTCAGCACGTAGACGACGAAAGACGATTCTTGCAAAAATAGCGATAATATTTGTTATTTTATTTTATTTTTTATTTAGCAAACCCTACAGCCAGCGGGTGGCAAACATAGATGTAAAGAAATATATTACAGAAATAGTGTAACGAATTGTGTTATCTGTGTTGTGGTCGAATTTGTGTTTTACTGAGTTGTGTTGTTTCCGAGGTTAATGAATGCATCGCGAGTCTCTCTGGATGGGAGGGGATGCGAGCGAGAGGGAGAGGAGCGGATGACGAAGAGGAGAGCCGTTGTACTTTTTTGTTGTTGGGCCACAGCCGGTTGGACTAATAAAAATGTGATAATTAAACTGTTCTTGGAAGACACTACAATATATTATACTAATATAAAGCGTGACATCATCGTCAGGCGCGAAGGACCCGATCCAATCTGGACACCCGATCACATCTGCTACCCACACCGGCTTGCTGCGGTCTGTGAGCCGGTTCTAATAATAAATCAATGTTGTCCCAGGGGCCGTAGAGAACCTTCTTCACATCCGGCCCGCGGGCCTTGACTTTGACATATGTGGACTAAGATATTCCTTTGCCAATGAACATGATTCACTGATTCAATTAAAAATCATGACATTTCATACTCATAATGTCCTCGCGACAGACTTTTTTTTCACAAGGGTTGAAAGTATAAAATAAAAGATAATCCTAATCCTTGCCCTATTTCAGGATGGGACAAGCACTCATATGGTTACCATGGAGATGATGGCCACTCCTTCTGCTCCTCTGGGACTGGCCAACCATACGGTCCAACATTCACAACGGGTGACGTGATTGGCTGCTGTGTTAACCTCATCAACAACACTTGCTTTTACACCAAAAATGGCATCAGTTTAGGTCAGTGGAAATGGATGCATGTACCATAATATCTTGACAATAACATGCACTTATCATATATATAGGGGTTTAACTATAATTTTTTTTATTTTTGATTGTGATATGTATGTATGTATGTATGTATATATATATATGTATATATACTTATATATATATATATATATGTATATATACTTATATATATATATATATATATGTATATATACTTATATATATATATATATATATATATATATATATATATATGTATATATACTTATATATATATATATATATATATATATATATATATATATATATATATATATAAATGTATATATACTTATATATATATATATATATGTATATATGTATATATGTATATATACTTATATATATATGTGTGTGTATAAATGTATATGTATATATACTTATATATATGTATATATCCTTATATATATGTGTGTGTATAAATATATATGTATATATATGTATATATACTTATATATATGTTTGTATATTTATGTGTATATATATATATGTGTATATATATGTATATGTGTATATATATGTATATGTGTATATATATGTATATGTATATATATATGTATATGTGTGTGTATATGTATATGTATATATATGTATATGTGTATATGTATATATATGTATATGTGTATATGTATATATGTATGTATATGTATATGTATGTATATGTATATGTATATATATGTATACGTATGTATATGTATATATGTGTATATATGTATATATATGTGTATATGTATATGTGTATATATATGTGTATATATGTGTATATGTATATATATGTATATATATGTATCTATATGTGTATATATATATATGTGTATATATATGTATATGTATATGTATATGTGTATATATATGTATATATATATATATATATATGTATATATGTATATATATATGTATATATGTATGTATGTATGTATGTAAGTAATTGATGGATATGCTATGGCCGTACAGTAGTTGTGGGACAGTAGTTGTGGGTGTTTTTTTTTTTTTTTAACCAGTAAAGTGAGTTCATTGACTTAATGTCTTCCGTGATCGTTAGAAGACGCTATATGTTATCAATGTAGCGGTGCCCACAATTCTCTGTGATTTATGGTGAGTAGTGAAAATTGTGTTATTATATCTAAATTTGTTAGACATATAATATTGGAGTGAAAGTATACCTCTTTCACAAGCCCATTTTCCCGGTAAATGTCTACACGATACGCTCAATAGAATTTTCGTTTACTCTTGTATTACGCCCCCCTCACCCTTGTTTGTAATTTTCGAGACATTATGGTATATTTGCAATTCATGCGCATTAATTAAAAATATTGTTGTTTATTAGTCATATTAATTGGTTGGAATCATATATTACAAAAACAATTTTGTTTTACCTTACAGGTGTGGCTTTCACAGACCTCCCTGTAAGTACCATGTTGTAATCTTTACCTACAAGATGCCACCAACAACAACTTAACTTAACAACTTAAAGGCTATATTGAGTTTTACCTGTACTTTGATTGACTTACACTGGATAGAAAAAATCTACACACTCAAGAAACAAGACCAAGATAACACATTAAAAAAAATAATAATAATAATTATAACCTGCATGATCAATTGGGAAAAAAAAATAAAGAAAGAGACACTTGGATGAGCTGAACATTGGCACTTATATAATAGGTTTGCATGTAAAAATGACATCAGTACTAAAATGCCCCCCAAAAAAGACTCTGTAGTGATTTCAGGGCTTTTTTTGTGATTAGATTTCCAACAAATTGGGCTGCCCCCTTTTGGAGCTCGGCTTGTTTTTTTTCTGTCTCAGCCTTCAACCTGTGAAAGTTTAAAAGTGTTCAGCACAATAGTTTGGATCTATTGACATCAAACGTGAGCTCATCATGATCACCCCCCACAAAATCAAAAATACCATGGCGATTGCTTCTCCACTTACACAAGCTGAAGCGGACAAGAGCATGAAGGCGCACACAAACCCCGACTGGTTATATTTCGGACATTTAGCTATGCTAAACTCATGTCAACTCTCAGGAGGCAGACAGCGGCTGGGAGCGAGCAGCAGGCAGCCATTAGGCAAGCATTGATCTTTATCCCTTTATCCTAACAGTAGGATAACGGCACGTATAATAGCAACAACTAGCTTCAGGCTGTTAAAACAAAAGGCATTAGCACAACAACATTAGCTCCTTACTGTCCGTCCAGCTTGCGTTGATCTTCCATCTGCTGCCTTTTCAAGTGCCCCTGATAATCTCTGAATAAAGTTTAGACGTTGTAGTAGGCTTTTCTTTATATTTTGTAGGCACATCTTACAGCACAAGCCATGCGCCGAACAAAAGAATATCCAATCAGAGGACAGTATGTAATAAGACTATTTGAACCCCCTTCCATTGTTGACAATTGAAATGATTCCTTACATTTTGATCGCGTTTCTCAAACCGGATCACATTTTGATTTGGTTAGTCTTTTTTGTTGTTGTTGTTGTTGCTGCTGCTGCTGCTGCTGCTGCTCCTACTGCTGCTGCTGCTGTTGTTTTGGGACTAGAAAGGTTTGCTTTTACTGGACAAACAACAGCAGTTGAAGAGTGACATGACATCATAGTGATGTAGGTGTAATCTTGTTATTTTCAACTTTTCTACCCTCTTATTAACCCAGCCTAACCTGTACCCAACTGTGGGGCTTCAAACTCCGGGCGAGATTGTTGATGCAAACTTTGGACAGCAGCCATTTGTCTTTGACATTGAGGACTACATGAGTGAATGGAGAGCTAAGATCCATGGGATGATCGCTCGCTTCCCAATAGGAGAAAGGCTGGGTGACTGGCAAGCTGTCCTGCAGAAGTAAAGTTTCATTCTGTTTCAATCTATCTCTGAAATTAATTACAGTCTTGTTTGTTGTTTAAATGCAATAATAGAATATTTAAAGTATTTGTAATGCTGTAATGTCTTACTACAATGCCACAGTGTGTTGACCTTAACTTACCTACAAGATTATATGAGCAACAAAAGGACAGTTGTCATTTGATGTTTAAAATTAATTTAGCTATTGTTCCATGTAAAAAGCCAAGTGTTAATTTCCTACTTTGACTCCAGTATGGTGTCCAGCTACCTGGTCCACCACGGATACTATGCCACTGCCACTGCTTTTGCCAGAGCCACAGAGACCATGATACAAGAAGACCAAACATCTATAAAGAACAGACAGAGTAAGTGAATAAAGTGCGCACACCCCCACACACACACACACACGCACACAACCACGCACCCCACACGCACTCCCACACACACACCCACACACGTTTAATTATTTGTCCTCTGGCAATTAACTAAACGTTTGTGTCTGAAGTGTAGCAGCCTATAATTGTTTCCAGCAAATTCTGTATCTACCACAGAAATACGGAAAGGAGGGGAACCAGAATACATTTCATTGTAATTTTCCACAAAAGAATATACCTCAGAATGACTTTTTTGACGAGGAGCCCAGTTTTCTGTATCTTAAGATTTTTGAGGCACAAGGAGACAATTTAGTTACACATAATAAATTGACTTGAAATTTAATAAAGTGATCTGCATTCACTTTTTTGCCGATTTTCACAGTATTTCTACTAAGTATTTCGACAAGAAATGTACAGTGGTACCTCTACTTACGAACGTCTCTTCTATGAAATTTTCAAGTTACGAAACGCCTCAACAGGAAAATATTGCCTCTAATTACGAAAGAAATTTCAGGATACGAAAGGTAAAAAAAAGTATGGGGTGATACTCGCAGAATTGGCTGCTACTCGCAGCTCCGGAGTTTCATGAACGCAACATACTCATAGCTGCTCTGCCATTGGCTAGCCTAGCATCTTCCTGGCATCCCATTGGCTAAGAGGGACCTCTTTTCCGTATGTCACTGTGTGTGGATAGATAGGTAAAGATATGGATAGATGCAGCGTCCTCCTCATTCGCCCCTCGAGCCATGAGGTCTTCTGATAGTTTTATGTGAATTAGAAATGAGGAAAAGAAAAAAAGGAGAAAATCGTTTTTTGTCCATACAAACAAAGCAAGAGATCATAGAAAAGTATGAAAGGGGGATGCTTTTTTAGTTGATCTCGCCAAAGAATATGAACGTAATATATCGACAGTCACCACGTTATTAAATCAGTTGTTTACAAAACGCCAGGCAAAAACCACTTCTGAGAGAGAACATGAACCAAAGAGGGCAAAAAGCGATGAGGACAGAAATTAAAAGGTAAACGACCATCATTTTTATTCCTTACTCTATTCTTTGTTTTTTTTGCACTATGCACAACTCTAATTTATTGTGCAATAATCTAATTGTAATATGTATTTGTTACATGTTTTCATGCATTTTTATGCATTATAAAACATTTATGTCTCAATATGGGGGGCTTGGAACGGATTATCGCATTTACATGGAAAACGCGTCTCTACTTAAAAAATTTTCGACTTAAGGAATTTCTTCCAGAACCAATTAATTTCGTAAGTAGAGACACCACTGTAGAAACTACTATGTTTTTTAAAATCATTTTTTACAAAGCATAAACATAAACAGGCGGCACGGTGGTCGACTGGTTAGCACGTCCGCCTCACAGTTCAGAGGTCGTGGGTTCGATCCCGGCTCCGGCCTCCCTGTGTGGAGTTTGCATGTTCTCCCCGTGCCTGCGTGGGTTTTCTCCGGGCACTCCGGTTTCCTCCCACATTCCAAAAACATGCATGGTAAGTTGATTGGATACTCTAAATTGCCCATAGGTGTGATTGTGAGTGCGGATGTTTGTCTCTGTGTGCCCTGCGATTGGCTGGCAACCAGTTCAGGGTGTCCCCCGCCTACTGCCCAAAGACAGCTGGGATAGGCTCCAGCACGCCCCGCGACCCTTGTGAGGAGAAGCGGTACAGATAATGGATGGATGGACATGTTTTCATGCATTTTTATGCATTATAAAACATTTATGTCTCAATATGGGGGGCTTGGAACGGATTATCGCATTTACATGGAAAACGCGTCTCTACTTACAAAATTTTCGACTTAAGGAATTTCTTCCAGAACCAATTAATTTCGTAAGTAGAGACACCACTGTAGAAACTACTACGTTTTTTAAAATCATTTTTTACAAAGCATAAACATAAACAAATCATGCATCTTAAATACAAAAAATTGAGGGTGGCACGGTACAGGTACTCCAATTTGTAGTGTACTGATTAAAATAACAAGTTAACCATATTTAAAAACAATTTTTGGGTGCACCCCACTTTGCATGCTTTTTAAACAGCAGTTGCTGAAGCAACATGGTTCGAGCTTTTCATTAATTGACCACACCATTTTGGCCAGAGAAAATGTTTTGAAATCTTTAGCAATAAATGCTCCAACTGCATGGCTTCTTGTCTTGTATTTTTCTTAAAACGGGGGGTCACCAATGTAGTTTGTGAGGGTATAAGGTAGCACCAGAGGAAGTATTGTTTTGGTAAGGTCAATTCCTTTGTTTTTGTTGTAGACTGCGGACATTTAGATTTCTGATCAAAAGATGAATATGAGCTAAAGGTTCTGAATTCCTGCTTTCCTTTTATTTCTTGGTATTTACATCTAGATGTATTAATCAACTTAGGACAGAGCACTTTTTGTTTGAAGCCACTTTTCAAGTGAGCAAAGGTATTGGAACATGTCACTGATGAGAGTTTCGAGTTGCTTAGGTGTTGCCTTTTTGATTGATTGCTTAAACATTAGATTGTCCTTGTTTTTGGCTTCATCATTGAAAACTGCATTTGTTGTTAAGCAAGCATGAAGACTAGAGAGCTGATTATGGGAGAAAAGCAAACCATTTTGAAGCTGAGAGAAGAGGGAAAATCGATCAGAGCTTATCGCACAAAAATTGGGCATAGCCGATACATCAATTTGGAATGTCCCTAAAAAGAAAGAAAACACTGATTTATACTGAGCAACAGACATCAAACAGGTCCGCCAAGGGTATTAACAGCAGTTGATGAAACATTGACAGCTGTGAAGAAACACCCAAAGACAACAGACAGTGACATCACTTCCAACCTCCACAGGGCAGGGGGGTGAAAGTATCACAATTCACTTTTCGAAGAAGACTTTGTGAGAAGAAATATACAGGCCATACCACAAGATGCAAACAACTAGTCAGCAAAAAGAATCAGAATGCCAGATTGGATTTTGCAAAGAAGTACAGTGATGAGCCACAAATGTTTTGGAGCAAAGTTTTATGGAGTGATGAGATCAAGATTAACCAAAGTAATGGAAAGGCTAAAGTATGGAAAAAAAAATTATCGGCTAATGATCCAAAACACACGCTCATCTGTGAAGCATGGTGGAGGTAATGTCATGGCTTGGACTTGCATGGATGCTTCTCAAACGGATTCACTAGTCTTTATTGATGATATAACTCATGATGGTAGCAGCATTATGAATTCTGAAGTCTACAAAACCATTTTCTCTGGCATCTTGAAGGACATAAACACAGTTTGGCTTATTTTTGTGGGGCTGGGTCACCGCTAAAATGTCATCAAGCCATGCCCCTGAAATTACTTAGTTGCTTTTTTAATGTATTTTTAATTTTGTTATTTATCTATCCATTATCCAAGCCGCTTATCCTCACAAGGGTTGCTGGCATGCTGGAGCCTATCCCAGCTGACTTCAGGCAGTAGGTGGGGGACACCCTGAACTGGTTGCCAGCCAATCGCAGGGCACGCAGAGGCAAACAAACAGTCGCACTCCCAATCACACCAAAGGGCCATTTATAGTATCCAATTAACTTACCGTGCATGTTTTGGAATGTGGGAGGAAAGCGGAGTACTCGGAGAAAACCCACGCAGGCACGAGGAGAACATGCAAACTTCACACAGGAAGGCCGGGGCCAGATTCGAACCCACGACCTCTGCACTGTGAGGCTGACGTGCTAAATAGTCGACCACCGTGGTTATTTAGTTATTTATTTTTACAAAAGTTACCAAATGTTTAATATAAAGTGGCCAGAAAATGATTTGAAATAAAAGCATACCTAATTCATCATTATTCTGTTAAATATGATCACATTTCTTCACGCCGCCCCTTCCCGTGTGTCATTATTCCAATCCGTTCCACTTAATCATGTTGAGAGCATTCTTATTACTAAATTCAGCGCGTGTTTTATCTGCGACCTTGATTTCTGTAGTACAGGCCTGAGCGTCTGAAATCAAAGACTCTGGATCACACACCGAGCCGACTCAAAGCAGTTTAAGGTAAAGAATGTTAAGGATGGGCTATCATTATTCACTTTAATATGATCATAGATCTATAGGCTTCCTTTACATCATAGTCAAAGTAGGGGTGGGCGATATGACGATATTAGATCGTTAAGGACTTTAACGTGTTGACGATCTCATAAAGCCGAAAGATCGTTTGATCGTCTATAGGGCACATTCTATCCAGGTTAGCTCTATGGTGGCTCAAAGCCACTGACGCATACCCACCCAACCAATCACAGCACGCACAGTGCACCGTACGTGGCACTATCCGCCTCCCTGTTTGTTTGTATAGCGGGAAGCTATAGCGGAAAGTCACCACGAAGCAGAGTTGGTCCCGAAAAGAAACTCCACATCCACAGTGTCGATTTGGTTTGGCTTTTCCTTTGAGGAAAAAGCGACAGCCAAAGCAAACCGGGATCAGACACATGGTAGCCAGAGGCGGCCGCTAGCTCCAAGCTTACACAACCTGCGGTAACACAGTCATTCAATAAGGGCACTCCATATGAAAAAACAAGCAAGCAGTGAAAATATGTAACTGAGGCAGTAACTTATTACCTTGCTGAAGACATAATTCCCATTAAAACTGTGGAAAACGAGGGCTTTAAAAGACTCTTCAAAGTACTAGACCCGCGTTACGAGCTGTGTTTTTCTGTTTACGTTATGTTACCTTTTATGTTTTACATTCACTGCACATTTTGATAAAAATTGGCACTATTCAAATTTAAACCTGTTCAGAAAGCTTAGCTGGCTTAAAATGTCGTTTTTTTCCTTTTAGGGTTTTATATACATTTTAAATGTTTTATACGTTTAACATGAGGAAAATAGTCGAAAATGTGCAAATTAGTCTAAAAAAACGATGTAAAAAAAGAATCATGATAAAATCATGATCGTGATTCCATTTTTAAAAAAATCATGATCTGATAATTTTGCCATATCACCCACCACTAAGTCAAAGGTAAACAGCCCTTGTTGTTATCCAATCCGTTCCACTTAATTGACTAGAGAATGTTATTATTTACTGGAATCCAGGCCATGAGTTCCCTGCGACCTTACTTGCTAATGTTACTCACGGATTTATGCCAATATCCAACAAGGCCAATCGGTCTGTTTGGCAGGTGCTCATTGAGAAATCTCCTGACAACAAGATGCCAGTGCTGCAGTGCACCAGCTTGCTGAAAAAGTTGCTCGCCACCATTAGCAGCGAGGTGTAGAAATGTTCACGTGATGGGGGTCAGCGGCATGTGCAGACCAATGTTTCACCACTGACACATATTATCACAAATAAAAGTAGAGTGGATAACATTACGGCCAAAATGTCATCACGTAATGTATGTGTCAACTGAGAGGAAGAGCTTTACAGATGGCCCCAACATTATTGGGTCCTCAGAAAGTCTTCCCATTTTTTCACCTAGAGCGAGGAATAAACTGGCTGCTTCATTCCTGTGGTGAGTGACATGAATATCTGGTGTTTTATTGACAGTTGAAAGTAACACGCAGAAATGACGTCCATTTCAGTCATATCGCCATCCACAGTGGGTTGTTCAAATGCCGGAGCAACTGTCCGCTCAATCAGGTTATTCGGAATATTTCAGTAATTGGAATTTTGACCTTTAACCGAATATTGACTGCATGTAAATGTAGTCACTATGATGCTGGGGACAAAATGGCGGAAGAGGCACGGGTGTCGTAAAATTGAAACATCGTATTTGAGTCGTGCTTTGTTCATTTTTGATGAGCCCACCAAGGTTGTTTTCTGAAAGACTCTTAACCTGATGCTCAGAGAGGTTTCATAGCGTAAATTGCATCCAATTACTTTGCTGAACAGGAATACAGAAGCTGGTGTTGGAGGGACGTGTGGGTGAAGCCATTGAAGCCACTCAGCAACTTTATCCTGGCCTGTTAGAACACAATCCAAACCTTCTGTTTATGTTGAAGTAAGTTGGCCTGTATTAAGCTTGGGATTTCTTGTAAAATTCAGTAATACCCAACATCCGTGTTTTTTAGGTGTCGTCAGTTTGTGGAAATGGTGAACGGTACAGACAGCGAGGTGCGCTGCTTGACCATCCGCTCCCCCAAGTCCCAGGGAAGTTACCCTGGTTCTCCTAACCTTAGTCCTCGCCAGGGGGCTGCAAATTCACACATGCACACTGGAGGTATATTTTTTGTTTGTTTGTTTTTTCCAAATCGTTGAATCTGGAGCTCCATTGTCACAATGGTTAGTCAATGTGGTTTGCTCCTTCCTCCAGGTGGAGACAGCCCAACATGCAGTAATGGGGTGACGCCCTCCAAGAAATCAAAGAGCCACAGCAACGTTGTTAGCAGCAACATGAAATACCCCAGCACGTCCTCCTCGGCCTCCTCCTCCTCCTCCTCCTCACCTTCATCCATCAACTACTCTGAGTCTAATTCTTCTGACTCCACCAAGAGCCAGCCACACAGCAACAACAGTAACCAAGAAACCAGGTAGGAAAAGCACGGCTCAACCTGGTGTCAAATAGGTCTTGGTCTTGAAACATAATCCATATTGTTGAGACACACTTTTAAATCAATCATTCATTTAGGAGCTTGACCCCTGAGTGGCGCCTGAATCTTAATTCTTCACCAAGACCTTTTGTTTGTACACAATTTTGTGCTTCTGACTTTATGGGAACAGTTTGGGGAACCCTGTATTCTATACATGACTGTGCCCAGTGCACAAAGCAAGAATGTTGGTGTACGGGTGGATGAATCCCTGAAATTCAGGAAGCCGCACGACAACTCATTGCTGGGCCTGATCTTGGCATCGAACCATAAGAAGTGGTTCTCCAGCTCTACAAGGGTTTGGTACACACGTTCCTGGAGTAAGATCTTGCAATATACACTGGAAAAATATGTACTTAATTCTCAAGTGCACATGATTAAAATGTGGTAAAACATGGATTGAAAACAATAGATTAGCATGTTATTTGAACACATTTTAATCTTGTGCAACCAATGTACATGTTCGAATTTAGTCAATTCAAAGATTTTTTTTTTTCCCAGTGTAGACACCCCTCCCCTACCTCCCACCGTACATGTATGTGGGCCAGCGAAGATTTCAAAGCAATGAAGTGGAGAGCAACGAAGCTAGTAGCAGGCCAGAGTGACATGTCCTTTCCAAACATACTGAAAGCACTGAATGTCCCAACAAACACACGAAAAGAAGTCTAGATGCAATAGCAGCAACCTGAAATCCACTCCACACTTTAACCATGTGTTTAGTCTATGTAGCGTGATATTTGTGTCTTGAGTCGGAAAGAATCGCTACGTCTTAATTCAATATTAAATCTTACCCTCCTTGAAGATTTTCTGTGCAAAGTGAAAAAAGTACATGGTGCAAGTGACCCACCCACTTGTCTTTGTGTGTTTGTGTATGTATAGTGACAGTGAGATGGAGATTGAAGCGGAACACTACACTAATGGGGTTGTTGAGGGCTCGTCCGCTCGTATCATGAATGGCACATATAAACACGAGGAGATACTTCAGCCAGATGACAACAGCATTGGTAATGGTGTAACAGGTATGCATGCACAAATACCGAGCAAAATATTACCAAGCTGCTTTCGTTCTTTTTTCCTGTTATTGTTTTACTTTCTTATTATTATTCAGCTTCATGTGCTTTTTGCAAATTGCTGACCTTCTGTTTCTCATGTTAAATAGCCAGTATGTGCCTGTATGTCTGTTGCCAGGAGAGGACAGTTATAGAAATGGCAGACAACTTTGTGGAGGGAACCAGGCAGCCACAGAGAGGATGATACAGTTTGGGCGGGAACTTCAGGCACTCAATGAAAAGCTGTGCCGCGAGTATGGCAAGAATACAACACACAAGAAGATGTTGCAGGTATACACATGAGCCAACATATGCACGCACATACACCGGACACACACACACTCTTCTTTCCTGTCACCTGTCTGTTGGCAACAAATGCTGGTGACAGTGTTTTCCTTTGCTCCAAATATGGAAGAGCCATACTCGATAATAAGTAAACTGCACGTCTGTCACCTCTTCTTTAAACTAAACTTGGAACGATGGAGATTTGACAGACAACCCATTATTCTTACTTTATATAATACAAATCGCTCAACAGGATCTACATTGCACCCGTACCTTGAGTTAAGAGTTTCATTTGTCGCATAACCAAGCTCGTAACTCAATGTACTTGTATATCAAAACAATTAACTCATTCACTGCCAGCCCACTTAAAATGGATTTTTGACTTGGAAAGTATTCAGACCCCTTGAAATTTTTCACTTTCTGTCATTGCAGCCATTTGCCAAAATCAAAAAAGTTCATTTTATTTCTCATTAATATATACTCAGCCCCCCATCTTGACAGAAAAAAACAGAAATGTAGAATTTTCTTATATTTATTAAAGAAGAAAAATTTAAATATCATATGGTCATAGTAGTAGATGTACTTTTTTGAGCTAGTACAGCCATGAGTCTTCTGCGGAATGATTGGTTTTTCACACCTGCATTTGGGGATCCTCTACCATTCTTCCTTGCAGATCCTCTCCAGTTCTGTCAGGTTGGATGGTGAACAATGGTGGACAGCCATTTTCAGGTCTCTCCACAGATGCTCAATCGGGTTTAGGTCAAGGCTCTGGCTGGGCCTGTCAAGAACGGTCACAGAGTTGTTCTGAAGCCAATCCTTTGTTATTTTGGCTGTGCGCTTTGCATCATTGTCCAGTTGAAAGGTGAACTTTCAGCCCATTCTGAGGTCCTGAGCACTCTGGAAGACTTTTTCCTCTAAGATATCTGTACTTGGCCGCATTCATCTTTCCTTCAATTGCAACCAGTCGTCCTGTCCCTGCAAACTGGCAAACTCTATGCAGGCTTTCATGTGTCTTGGACTGAGAAGAGGATTCCGTCGGGCCACTCTGCCATAAAGCCCCTACTGGTGGAGGGCTGCAGTGATAGTTGACTTTGTGGAACTTTCTCCCATCTCCCTACTGCATCTCTGGAGCAGTGATCTTTGGGTTCTTCTCTTCTCCCACAATTGCTCAGTTTGGCTGGACGGCCAGGTTGAGTAAGAGTTGTGGTCTTTCCAAACTTCTTCCTTTTGAGGATTATGGAGGCCACTGTGCTCTTCGGAACCTTGAGTGCTGCAGAAATTCTTTTGTAACCTTGGCCAGATCTGTGCCTTGCCACAATTCTGTCTCTGATCACCTTGAACAGTTCTTTTGACCTCATGACTCTCATTTTCTCTCACATTTACTGTGAGCTGTCAGGTCTTATGTAGACCTTTCCAAATCAAGTCCAGACAGTTTAATTAAGCACAACTGGACCCCAATAAGGGAGCAGAACCATCTCTAGGAGGATCAGAAGAAATGGACAGCATGTGAGTTAAATATGAAGATCGCTGCAAAGTGTCTGAATACTTATGACCATGTCATATTTCAGTTTTTCTTTTTTCATAAATTTGCAATAATTTCTTACATTTCTGTTTTTTTCTGTCAAGATGGGGTGCTTAGTATTCATTAATGAGAAATTAACTTTTTTGATTTTGGCAAATGGCTGCCATGACACAGAAGGTAAATTTCAAGGGGTCCGAATACTTTCAGTCCGCACAGTCGACTTCAATTGCAGCAAATGAGTTAATTGAAATTCTGTTAACTATTCCAGCACCCCAGTGGGTGTTACTTTAATTGATCCCTTTTTTTTCTCACTTCACTTCAGTGGTGATTTATCCGAAGCTTACTCATACATTCAAATTTTGGCTCTGAACACAAAGCAAAAAATGGACAAAGCAAGGAATGAACTTGAAGAACTCGTGAGTTGGGCGCACTCGAAAGTCCAGGTACCACTGTATTGTGTTATCTGGAAGGAAGCATTTGTTGCGGTTTTTCTCCTTTAATACAGTCGCTGTTTTATTTTTTGGGGAGGGGAGAGTAAGACACTATCTCACATTATCAGTTTAAATTTGAAACTGATTATTTCCTTGTGTCAAGTGGTGATCTTTGCTCCATCTTTAAATGGTGCCTCAATCATAATGCCTCATAATCACCTATCCATAATCTATTTGGTATGAATCATATCTGTCTTTACAGCCCGTATAAAACATTTTGGAATTACCTTTTTTCATTCACAAGATCAATAACTGGAATACTGTATGATGATTTATTAAATGAGTACCGTAAATAAAAATGACATTATTGTTCAGTAATTTCAATTTCAGAATTAAAAGTGAGTACTTTTCAATTTTCAAATTTTTGTTTCTGCTGCCCCCAAATGTACCAAATATTGATGCAGAGAAATGATGTAAGCCTGCCATGTCGTGTGTTCCCCATCCCCCTTCCATGCATGATTCAGGCTGTGTGTGTTACTGTGTTTTACATTTGGCAAGTTGAATTGTGTGCCATTTCCAATGTTGTTAAGGATGCTTCTGTGTGTGCAGGATGCATTCAGCCTGTTAGCGTACTCGGATCCGTGGAACTGCCCCGTGGGCCAGCAGTTAGAACCCACACAGAGAGAGTCGCTCTGCTCCGCACTCAACAGTGCCATACTGGGTAGAGAAGAAAGCACACACTTATATGTATTAGCATTGTACAGTATTGCAGTATTGGGCCCAGCGTGGTCATTAGTTTAAAATGTAGTAAAGTAATGGCCAAGCGATCCAATCACTTTAGATGATCTGCACAAAGTGTATACTTCATGAGTGATGTATTTTGAATAATATTCATTCAGATTTGTGTTTCATGTCTAGAGTCCCAAAATCTGCCTAAGCAGCCTCCTTTGGTGTTAGCGCTGGGCCAGGCCACAGAGTGTGTACAGCTTATGGCACGGGTCAGGTCTGGTTCCTGCTCTTTTGCCAGAGTAGACAACTTTTTGCTCTAGCCCATGTGTGGGTGAGTATGTACTACAGTTTACAGAGAACAAATAAATGAATATGGTTATTCTCTTAGCACATTAGGACATGTACTGAAAAAGCAGTTTATATAGACAGGCATAAAGATAAGATTTGTGACCTATCTATCTGTATGTCCAATGTAGTGGTGGGCGATATGGCAAAAATATCATATCCCGATTTTAAAAAAAATCACGATCATGATTTTATCACGATTCCTTTTTACATCGTTTTTTTTGACTAATTTTCACATTTTCACCATTTTCCTCACGTTAAACATATAAAACATATTTAAAATGTATATAAAACCCTAAAAGAAAAAAAATGACATTTTAAGCCAGCTAAGCTTTCTGAACAGGTTTTAATTTGAATAGTGCCAAATTTTATCAAAATGTGCAGTGAATGTAAACATAAAAGGTAACATAACGTAACCAGAAAAACACAGCTCGTAATGCGGGTCTAGTATTTTGAAGAGTCTTTTAAACCCCTCGTTTTCCACAGTTTTAATGGGAATCATGTCTTCAGCAAGGTAATGAGTTACTGCCTCAGTTACTTATTTACACTGCTTGCTTGTTTTTTCATATGGAGTGCCCTTGTTGAATGACTGTGTTACCGCAGGTTGTGTTAGCTTGGAGCTAGCGGCCGCCTCTGGCTACCATGTGTCTGATCTCCGTTTGCTTTGGCTGTCGGCGTAGTTTTTTTGGGTGCTGTCTCCGCAAGTGATTAAACAGGTTTGTCGTGTGTCCGAACAGAGTCTCTGCAAACTTTGCAAATAACTGGTTTGTGCTTTCTCCTTCGAGGAAAAGCCAAACCAAATCAACACTGTGGATGTGGAGTTTCCTTTCGGGACCAACTCTGCTTCGTGGGTGACTTTCCTCTATAGCTTCCTACTTTTACAAACAAACGGGGAGGAGTGTCACGCACGGTACACTGTGCGTGTTGTGATTGGTTGGTTGGGTATGCGTCTGCGCCATAGAGATAAACTGTATAGAATGCGACCTGTAGACGATCAAACGATCTTTCGGCTTTGAGATTGTCAACACGTTAAAGTCCTTAACGGTCTAATATAGTCATATCGCCCACCCCTAGTACAATGCAATCATCTTGAAGATACTGATTATGATTGTTGCCATCAGATACTGTGTCGTTTCTGAGAGAGCATTATTTAATAACTAGAGACAATACATATAATACCAAAATGTTGTACTTAATCTACTCTCTGTCTCTCTACAGGTTTATGTTAAGTTGCACTGAGAGAGTGGGCATGTCCAGCAGGTGGTTGTCATGGCATACAGAGAAGAAAGCATGCGTGTGATTGGTGTGTTTGGCTGACTATCAGCAGCAGAGCCAGCGGCCCAGACAGAAAAAGCAGAGAGAAGAGTAGAAGAGAAAGCTTCCTTTTTAATTTAGTATTATCAAATAAACGTGTGACACTATTTAAATATTAATTAATTATATTTCTGTTTATCTATACTTTTTTTTGTCAGATTGTAGTGCTCATCACCGACAGTCAGTCATTCTCCTCTTTTGCTTTTCATTGGTGGATTTTGATTCCCAACAATAGGTTTATTACGGATTTCAATTTTGATCTTCACCATATCTTGTGCCACGCTGTCCACAACTGCTTCCCACAGTGACTCTCACAATAGTTGGTCATTAATACATCATCCTGAATAAGATACAAGTCTCCCTGAAATACATACTTGGACAAATATCCTTGAAACAATGCAATGCAAAGCAGAACACTGTTACTTTGCCTGGAGAGCAAAACAAAAGCATTTTTAAAAAAAAAATGCTCACCCTGTGTGTTCAACATACACAAGACCCAGCTGAGGTACATTTTTCCAGGTTGGGGGAAACAAGGAGGAAAACTATTTTCTAGCAACAGTTTTCCAAGGGCCCATGTTTTTTGAACCAATTTCCTCACACAGTCATGCTCCTTTTCCCCATCTGTCCCATCCAAACTAATCTCAAGCCTCCCACCCCCAAAAAAGTATGAGTACAAATTGATTTAATGCTACTTTGTCACTGACACAACCAAGGAAATTCTATTAATCATTACCATCCTTCGTCAAACTAAATAAGTGAGAAAACATTAGCAGCAACTTATGTTGTCAAAAGGTAGAGTGAAATTGATGGAATCCACACCTAATAATACATTTTTAAAAATTGCTGTAACAACTGATTTAATATTTTTCAGGCATGGATGCATATATTGCATTCAACTGGAACATGATGTGTTGCTGCTTGAGCATCATTTTCACCCATAGTCACTCTTGACAAAATGAATTGAATGTGCGGCACGGTTGAAATAATTAGATTCTGTATTTTCTATGCTTATTATAAAATAAATATAGAATCGTCATTCCCTTGCACCCCTGCGAGTGATTTTTAGTTTTTTCCCTTGTCTTCCAATTAAAAATGCATAATCAAATAAACATCACTGCTGGAAAGAAAAATTAAAACATTACTTTTAATCTCGAAAATGCAGTACAAGAGAGTTTTTTTTAACAAGTTAAAATGAATTTTGGGGTGGTCTTTCCAATTGAGGTGGGTGTTTTGTTTCTTTCAAAATGGAAGTGAAATTAAACTTAATGCTTGTAGATCTGACGAACAACGAAAATCATCTTCCTTGGTCATTGTTTTGAAACGTGACATTTTTACCATGGCAAGTGACATGGATTCACTCTACAAAGTGCAGAGTTCCAAATGAAAATGCTGAATTTGCAGAATGTGTGGTGTTGTGGACCTCTACAAAACAATTAGAGAATGTGATCAAACTTTTATTTTTTTTTTGAAGATTAAACTTGTTCTTGACCAACTTGAAGTCAAATAACTACAAACGTATCTGATTTTCAGCTTTAAAGGACACCTGTTACACAGACATAACCTCCTGTTTCATTCCTAAAGGGAGCATGCTCTGAGCTATTGCTGATGTTTGAACCCAGGTCTCCCTTGATCTCTGCATAGACATGACCAGTGGTCTGAGCAGTGATGCATAGGATGCAAGTGATTTGTTGGAAAGGTCCAAGACCTCACGGAGAATGACTCGAGCCTTGAAAAGAAAAGCCGTGCACAACTGCACAACAGACTCCTATTGTGATTTTAATTTCTTTTGTTTGAGCACCTCAGTAATAAAGGATTTCCTTTTCTTTCTTTTTTTAAGTTTAAAGAATTACTGTCTACATAGCATGACTTTGAAAATCTATAAAAAAGTAAAAATTATAATTGGAAAAAAATATGTACTGGAAATGTGTTAAAGAAATATTGTATTCTGTTTTAACAGAATTATTTTTATTAAAATACATCCATGAGCATATGACTGAATTTGTGTGTTTTATTTTTGTATGAATCTGCTCATAAAATGTTAATGGGGTACTCTGCCGTGTAATCCCAAAGAAAATATGAATGGCCAGATATTTTATTAAGGACAATATTTAAATATTGTATTATTATTGTTTTAGGATACGTGTCTGTGAATATTCCCATTCATCCAGGAACCAGGTCATTAAATCTATGTCAACAGGACTCCTCCGGTCTTAGGTGATCGGGTGGCAGGTCTTAAAAACTCGTAAGAGGCAACGATTGCCTACAAGTGCAAAAATAAGGGCTAAGAGAAATACAACCACAAATCGGGCCAAGAACCCATTGAAATGGCAGAATCCTCACAGACTTGAAACACATTTTTTCAAACACTGGTTCAAAATACATGTAATCGGGCACATGGCGGCAAGCATGTTTCAATGTTGGACACAAGAGGGCATCGCGGAGTTAATTAAAACGTTGCAGTATACTGTCGTGTCATGATACAATCATGATTTGCGATTTTCTACGCCACGTAATTAAAAGAATAAAGAATACTTTATTGTATATTAATTATAGAGCAAGGCAAATAGGGGAGACAGCTGAAACTTGACAACAATATCGCTAAAATATTGCATGTTTATGGAGTAGTGGGTTTTATCCAAGTACTCCCAGGGCCGCATTTACCTACTCATAGGTCTTCCGGGCCTACGGAAGTCAGGTATGGAGGTAAATTTGGCGCAAAAGTAACTTGTACTTGTACCAAGGAAATGAAAGAAATATGTATTCATAGAGAAAATAACTTGAATGTTTGTTTAATGTTTATAATTTGTATCTGTACAGAAAAAGTATGAAAATATAAATGGTAGCTGTAGAAATGATAACTTGTACGTGTTAAAAAAATACTCCTTGGTAGGAAAACGATTTGTAGTTATAGAAATAAATGTTCTACTTGAAGCAATGTAATAATGTGTACTTGTGGGGGAAATACTGATTTGTACTTGTATGCATGGCAACTTGTAGTTGAAGAAGTCGCCACTATGAGTGGTTTTGCTGTTGCTGTACAGACAGGTGACTTTTGCACCATATAACTCGCTAAAACAAGATTTGTACTTCTGCAGACTAACGATTTGTACTTGTACACTTTGAAGCGGGTGCTGGGGGGCGGGGCTAGGTGCAATGCGCCATCTCGACCAATCAAGTGCGACGGATTTGGGTGAAGCGCAACCTCATTGGTTAACCTTGGAGGCCCAGCGGGAGCGCGCACGCAGGACGAACAACTAGCCACCGCTTGGCGACCTTCATTTTGGTGTTTGATGCTTCAGGGTACGTAGTGTCTCTTACCAAAAATACTATAGTACAACAATCATCAATACATGTACGATGATCCCCTGCGTTGGTTAAAAAATTCCTTAGATGAGTTAGCTGACCAACAAACGACTAACATAACGCTAACATATGTGCCGTTCACAGCAGAGGCGGAGCCAGAATGTGGCTAATGGGTGGGCCTGGAAAAATCAGGGTGGGCCTGAATATTTCTCACACTGAGCACAATCCTCCTGTCCCAAAACATCGTATATTCAAATAAAATAACAAACTGAATAACATGAAGTTCAGATCTTCCTTTGACAACCACAATTATGTCATTCTTAATACGTATTTAATAAAATTAAAAAACAACGAAACACAAATTCAAAAATAATTTCGTAATAATTTACTAAAAAGTATATATTTTTTTCAGAAATCTCACTGGGTTGGCAGTCTGTCAATCTGGGTGGGCCTGTGCACATCCAGGCCCACCCATGGCTCCGCCCCTTGTTCACAGGTACACGAATCACGATACACTCAGTAGTAATTACGGTGTGTCCGCATTGATTTCATATTCTTTATTCGAGTTATGCATAAGTCTAAACGTACATAAAGTTGTAAACCCGATGTAATACTTGCTCTAAATTGTCGAATGGTAAGAAAACCAAAGAAACTAAATCTGACGCAAATAACATCCTGAAGTAGGATGTGAATTTCCATCAGAATGGTTTAGTAGCAGAAGAATGAAGTAGGGAAAAGTGTGCACAATCAGAGGTACTTAGACACACTGCATTTTCATGGAATTGCATCACAATAACTGACATTCATAACCTCTTAAGCGTATTTCTTAGTAGTTAAAATAATGACTATTTTTTCATGTATCAAATGCATTTATCTGTTACTGTTGATTATCTAAAAAAAATGTAAATAGAACGATTGAGAGCAACAATTTACCAAAGGCCAGCAGTCATTCAAACGCAGCAAAGGACATAGCAATCTTCACCTTTCAAAACATAATTACTGTAGGGCTGCAACTAATGCTTATTTTAATAATCAATCCATTTTATTTAACAATCTTATGAATCAGAACAAACGCTTTATTCCTATCCTTTCATTCTAAAACACTTGCTTTCAAATTATCTAATTAACTCAGTCTACACAGCAATCACCTGTCTCCACTACATGCTGTGCTGCACCAACTGGAGGAAGATGATCTGAACCTGTCCAGCAGCGTTCATTTTTTTCTGCTGTCAATGTCTTTATTCCCCGCTTACAAGCCCAACAATGTTTTCAAAGATGGCTGGGACAATCATCCAATGGGCACTAAGGGTACAATTACCGCTAACCAATTGTGGCACAGGATTGCAACACAATTTACAGGAGTCTAATAATTGTGTAAGTCCTTTTGAACTTTGGTAAACAAAACATACAGTTTTGGCCGGCAACATAATGAATTATTACGTATCCCCTACAATGTTTGCACATCCCCATGATTAACTGGGAAAGTGATGGCCTTGTGTTCAGTGATTCCAGCTCTTGTGTCCATGTCCCGGAGAATGACTGCATCTTTGAGACCCGAGGAACTGGCTGGACTTCATGCTGCTGTGGATCCAATAGGACCGTCCACATGTTTGGGAATAGACAAATATTTAGCAGCAGTGGACACGCACAGCATTGTCTATGTGTAAGGTCCAGGGCTCCAGATAATCTTTTATTTACTCGAGGCATAGTGCCCCCATAACCTGAAATTTTAGTAGTGCAAGTAGATAAAGCAGTCGCCACATGAATCACAAGTTGATATGCAAAATATACATTCACAATTGCACCCATTTACACTACATTACATAAAAATGGGTGGAAGTGTGAAGCAAAAGTTAGTCCGTGATAATAAAATGATCAACAATTTAAAACCACAGATCAGCAAATTTATTTGTTACAAATGAAGATATATATTTTTTTGTAATTCTGACTTCAATTTCAAGGACAAAAATGCCACGATTTAGGGGCATTCTGGAGCCCTGGTAAGGTCAAAAACATAGTGTAATCCTTTTGCAACTACTTTTGCTCACGGGTCAAATTATCATTTTGTAATATTTTTTTCAAGAATATGTTCTATGCAAGCCCACTAGTTGAAACAAGGCATTCTGATAAATATGGCGTTTGTGCAATAAGAGTTAATCCACGCGTTATTAGCCATCTCTGGAGGCGGCCATTTTGTCACTTCTGTCGACTGAAAATTACATCACAACTGCTCAGGTAATGCCAATCACGGCTGACCTGTTTTCTGAAGCTGAGCTGTGATTGGTTGTTACCTGAGCCCTGAGCAGTTGTGATGTCATTTTCAGTCGACAGAAGTGACAAAATGGCCACGCCCCGAGATGGCTAAAAAAGGGTGTATTTTGCTGCTTAACTCATATTCCGCAAACGCAATATTAATCAGAATGCCGTGTTTCAACTAGTGGGCCTGCACAGAATATACTTCTGGAAAAAAACGTTTGGGTTGACTTCCACTTTAAATGATCACAAATCCTGTGTAATTTCTGTCATGGCCAGGCAATCTTAAATTCCAGAAGCACGTTGCTGAAGTGGGATGTTCCGCTCTCACCACCGTCCACTTTCATATCGGGCATGGGTCCCATCCCACCCAAAACTTGAGGAGCTGTTTAAGATGCTCTTGGGAGACTGAAAGTAAACAAAACAAAAACAAAAAAAAATGATGACATTTATAAGCGCATACTACAATAAGAAGCAGCTATTTACACTACTCATATTTCCTATAATACAATACAGTACATATTTACTGTATTTATATAGTGCACAATGAACTGATTGTACTTACAAAATAAAATTGAATAAACTCAGCATTTTTTTCAGTGTTGTGGTTATACTGTACAGCAAATTTTCCACTATGCAAATTATAATTAATTAATACTAATAGACTTGAAACGGTGTCATCTTCCAAACCGCTTACCATGTACAGGGTCGCGGGGAGGTGCTGGAGCCTATCCCAGCTGACAATGGGCGAAAGGCAGACTACACCCAGAACTGGTCGCCAGCCAGCCGCAGGGCACACACAGAGACACCGTCACTGAGCGGTAACCGATCCCACGCTGCCCGCACACAACTCAGGTGCGTGTACCAACCATCAGTGACCCAAATTTGCAACTGCTCTTATGTAATGTTTGTAAAAATAATGTCTGCCAATAATGCCGGACTACAGATTCCCCTCTATTCGCATTCCCCCCTTAAGATTTTAGAAAGTTATTTTTCTTTTTTCCTTTTCAATTTAATGGCCAGGATAGATCAAACCGACGTTGGCCAACGGTTATAGATGCTTACTGTTGTCGGCAAGTCGCGCTGGAAAAAATGACGAAAATACATTGCAACGACAGACAACGACGCTGACCAATAAGTACCTTTTGTAATACCTCTCCATACCATCGGTGGCGGTAGTCACGATTGCTCATGGTTAGAAACAGCCAACCGGAAAGCTATTAGCCGGGGCCGATTATAAAAACATAAACAATGCATTTCTGCTACATTTCTCGCTCACGATGAACACCCTCACGAAGCGTACCCTCACGCCTCTGAAACAGTATCATGCAATTCTTACAATTTCAAGCCTCGCTCTTGTACTTGTAAGAAGATTTAGGCAGCAAAGGCGCAAGAGAAACCGCACAAAATGGACACAATCCTGGATACTCCAGCGACGCAGGCAAGGAGCTTTCCCGAACCTTTGTCGAGAAGTGGAATTGCACGAAACAGCCGACTTCACTAATTTCGCACGGCTTTTCCCTGAGCAGTTCCACATGTTGGAGGAACTTGTACGTCCTCTCATACAGAGACAAAACACGAACTATCGGGATTGTATCTCAGTGGGAGAACGTCTGACGGTTACACTGCGTTATTTGACAACTGGTAAGCTATGTTCTCCTTCTGTGAAGATTTCTACAGCTGTATTCAAAACGTTAGCGATCCATTTACAAGCGGGTGTCACGTTTAGAACTGATTTGTGCCTTCTGTTTACAGGGGAAAGCTTCACAAGCCTATCCTATCAGTTCCGAATGGGATCGTCAACAATTGCACAGTTCATTCCGGAAACATGTGAAGCAATATACTTGGTTTTAAAACAGAAGTACCTGCAGGTATGTGTGGTAAATGTGATATGTTGATTGCCTCATCGTGAAATAAACCTCTTTTTTGTAACCCCCTCCCCAGTGCCCCGACACTGTGGAAGAGTGGCAGAATGTTGCAGATGGTTTCCAAGCTAAGTGGAACTTCCCAAACTGCTTTGGTGCTCTAGGTGGAAAACATGTGGCCAGTCGATCTGCACCAACAACTGGATCTATGTTCCACAACAACAAGCACACATTTTCAATAGTATTGATGGCATTGGTCGACAGCAGTTACAAATTCTTGTATGTGGATGTGGGTTGTAATGGGAGGGTTTCCGATGACGGTGTATTTGGAGGGTACACCCTACAGGATGCCCTAGAGAGAAGGACACTGAACATACCTGCTCCTGCACTACTTCCTGGGTCTGATCAACTGACTCACTATTGCATTGTAGCAGATGAGGCATTTCCCCTGAAGGATTACATCATGACGCCCTACACAAATCGGAGCTTGTCTGAAGAGAAGCGGATTTTCAATTACAGGCTGTCACGGGCTCGGAGAGTAGAAGAAAACGCTTTTGGCATCCTTGCCAATCGTTTTCGAGTATTGCTCTCCACCATCAGCTTTCGGGACACTGCCAAAGTGGAGGATGTTGTTTTGGCTTGCTTTGCTCTTCACAACTACCTGCGGACTGAGAACTGCAACATTTACATGGCAGACATTGTTGACAAGGAGGGGCCTGATCATGAAATTGTCCCAGGGAGATGGCGACAAGATCCTGACCTGCAGCAAGGCTCGTTGCCACATACAACCAATTGTACAAAAACTGCCAAGCAACAAAGAGATACTCTATGCCGTTATTTTGTTTCTGAAGCTGGTGCTTTACCTTTTCAGTGGGGCAAAATATAGCTTGGGTGACTTTTGCATACATTTTGAGGATGTGGCTAAACATTTGTCATTTGCTGTGAAAAATAAAATGTCTTTTTTTTTACCTAACGATGGACTGTTTTATTCCAGGACTACAGTCTTGCAAAAACACGTTTGTTTTTGGAAGACAAAAATTGTGGTGTTAGCTTGTCCAAATTACATTTATAGTCAACATTGGAAATAAAAAATCACCTTTGTCTCTAAATTTGTTTAAAAGACATATCTACAAATATTTCAATGTGTGTATCTTATTTATCTATGCTTGGACTCTTAAGTGTAAATATAGCTGGCTGATAACATAAATTACCAAATATAAAATACAAAGAAAACTATGCATTTTAATAGAAAAAATGGAACAAACTCTGGTGCATAACCATGCAAAATCACAACTTGTGATTTCACAAATGTGCAAAGTCAAAGCTATTGTAATAAAATGTAATACAAACAAAACAGTATACATTTTAATAGAAAAAGTAGAACAAAACTGGGTGCATAAACATGCAAAGAAAACGATAATCTGCAAAATTGTAAAAAAAAAAAAAAAAAAAAGTAATACAAATAAAACAATTTTAAAGGGGAAGTCAACCCTGAGTCTTCCTGGACAAAACTGGCCTCCTCGGGTGAAGGTGTGACTCACTGGGGTGGGATAATTCAGAAGCAGAAGGTTCCTACGAAACAACTACCGTAGGATTATTTTAAAAAACACAGCTTCTGAAAATTAAGCTATGCAGTAGAATAATGTGGTGGATGCATGTGTATGCACACATAGTTCAGAGAAGACACCTGATTTGGTTGTCTTTAATGATACAAAATGTATTTTTAAGCCAATGGAAAATGCAGGACAACAATGCATGTGACTAGAGGGGGATTTGCCCTGTGATTACAACAAGACAACCGGTGGCCAAATGTGTCGTTATGCAGTGTATAGAAAAGTAATTGTGAAGAGGCTGTCTTTGCAAAATGGCCCATTTTTCAAGACAATGATACTCCAATACAATTCATGTGAATATACGGGCAGATACCCTGTGATTATGATTGGACGATCAGTGACCGAATATATGCAGAGTATGCTTCCAAGTTTAATTTTGAAGCCTACTCTTTTTTGTACATGAAATAATGTAAATTAATAGACAGGACTTATTTGTTCATGAGATATAAAACACTGTAGTGCAGTTACCCCGAGTAGATTGGACCTGCTCTGTCTAGATAGAATATCTAGTAGTATAGAATGAAGTCTGATTTTGCTACCTTCACCAACAGGTGGAAATATTTGGGATAGGGGTTTTCGTGTTGGGGAGGGGTTGGCCTATATTTGATGGTTAACCCCCGGGGGGAGGCGGCCCTGGGTAAGTGCGGCTCTGCATACTCCTCCTTGCTTCCTCCCACATTGCTAAAACATGCTGTGTTTATTATGTTAACTGAAGACTTGGTCGTCCGTGCGAATCGTTGTCAATGTGCATTGTGATTGACTGGCGACTAGTCCAGGGTGTACTTCTCCTCTCGCTCAGTCAGCTAGGATAACCTCCAGCTCACCAGCGACCCAACGGCAAGGGCGTGCAGAGGTGGGGGAGGAGGGTGTTATCAACAGCACCTGCCGCTTTATCCCTTGTTGCCCATAGTTCCCTTTTGTCAATTATTTGTGTTTGCGTGTGTGAAAAGCTGACTGTGGCCTGCCTTTCAACATTAAGATGTAATGTAACTCAGCAAAAAAAAAAATGCGTAAAGATAAAACAAATGATAGACTCAATAAAGTTATTAGCAGTTGAATTAGTGAATGTTAGAGAGGAGAGGCTGCGGGGAAACAAGTTCCACCGAAAACAGCCTAGTCCCCACTGTTTTTCTAGAGGTCTTCTCTGTGTCTCCGTGAGATGTGCAAGAAGTGAGAATTAAGATGGTAATTGTCAGATACAGTCCCGCTCTGCCGGGAGGTTTTATGCCCATGGCCTGCATTTGTGTGTTTGAATTCGACAGCAATAGAAGAAGAAGATGGACGTAAACACATAGACTAAACTGTTAGTACCTCTATGTTAATGAAGGAAAAACCCAAAGTGGTCACACAAATAACGTGAATCTGACAAAATAAATAAAAATACAAATTTAATGAAAATTAACCAGTGAAAAGCAGACATTGCTTTTCAATTGTGGTTCAACAGAATTGTTTAAAAAAACAAACTCATAAAACAATGATTTGATAAAATTATAAAGAATCCTGTGTACAAGTGGCAAAAAAGAGCTTTTTCCGCAAGGTGACTTTTAGAGAGAGGATGAGAAGCTCAGTCACCTGGGAGGGTCTGGCAGAGTAAAGCCGCTGCTCCTCAGGCGATGAGGTGGCTCGTGCGTGTTTTTATGAGGCCTCCCTAGGGAGCTGTTCCAGGCATGTCCCACTGGGAGGAGGCCCCGGGGATGACACTTTGGAGAGACTACATCTTCCAGTTGGCCCGAGAATGCTTCAAGAGCCACCTCTGAATAGCTGGACAAAGTGGCTAAGGAGAGGGCAACTTGGGCTACCCTGCTTGAACTGCTAACCCCGCAAAGAAGAGGGATAAGATGGATGGATGGATTAATAAAGTTGTTTTCAATTTTAGTTCTCTGGTCTTTGCTTTACACTTGAATCCCATAATTTCCACAACCCAACAAAAATATAAATGCAGCACTTTTGTTTTTGCTCCCATTTTTTATGAGATCAAAGGTTTAAAACGTTTTCCACATACAATATCACAATTTCTCTCAAATATTGTTCACAACCCAGTCTAAATCTGATATTGAGCACTTCTTCTTTGCTGAGATAATCCATCCCACCACACAGTTGTGCCATATCAAAATGCTGATTAGACAACAGACATCATAATTAGTGGACAGGTGCGCCTTGGTGCTGCCTTCCGCCGAATTTGTCACCACTGGTACGGCAGGCAACCAGCCAGGAGCCTCGCGGCCAATGCTTTAATTCTGTCCAGCCAAAGATACAGCGTCGTGTGCGTCATCCATCCATCCATTATCTATACCGCTTATCCTCACAAGGGAGTGCTGGAGCCTATGCCAGCTGTTTTCGGGCAGTAGACGGGGGACACCCTGAATTGGTTGCCAGCCAATCGCAGGGCACACAGAGACAAACAAACATCCGCACTTGCAATCACACCTAGGGGCAATTTAGAGTGTCCAATCAACCTACCATGCATGTTTTTTGGAATATGGGAGGAAACCAGAGTACCCGGAGAAAACCCAGGCAGGCACGGGAGAACATGCAAACTCCACACAGGGAGGTGCGTGTGCGTCAATTTTGAATAAATACAAGCCCCGGAGGTCGGCTTGTATAAATGTCATGTCAAAGTTGGACTTGGAAAGATTCGGAGCTCTAAAAATTGTATATATATACACACCTCGGGGCAATTTAGAATCAACTTGCCATGCATGTTTTTGTGATGTGGGAGTGAACCGGAGTACCCGGAGAAAACCCACAGAGGCACGGAGAGAACATGCAAACTCCACACAGGAAGGCCGGGGCCGGATTCGAACCCACAACCTCTGCACTGTGAGGCGGACGTGCTAACCAGTCAACAATATACTTTATATATATTAGGGCTGTCAATTTAGCGTGTTATTTTGGAAGTTAATCCGACCCCCTTTTGACGGCGTCAATTTTTTTAATCGCGTGATTAATGTTTCCATAGCAACCAGCGGCTGCATTGATAAAGGCTGCTGGTCACCATGATCTATACGTGTATCTTGAAAAAAAAAAGCTTTATAGTAGAGGAGGCGTTACATCTGCTTCAAAATATTGACGATGAGGATAAATTGCTCGGCAGACACATGCACGGCTGTGTCCCCCTTAGGGTTGGGCACTGAAACCCCGGATTCAAGTGGAATCAGTTCCATCATTCCGGTTCACCCGGAAGCCTAGAATGACGCGATGCGATGCGATGCAGCTCATGACCCAAAGTCAGAATCGGCTAGGTACGTCTAATTGCAACATTGAACCAACAAGTTCAACACACAAATGCACATATCCAGCTAACATTTAGCTTAGATCATACGTAGCTGCAGCATATACATAAATACTGTACATGCAGTTACATCCTATGGTTACATAGACTGCTTAGATTATATAGACTTTCCTTGCTTGCCCTTAAAATGCAGCGTTGTGTTTTTCATATATATTTTTTCTCTAAAGCAAGACAAGGTTAGCCAATCAATTGATGTTCAGTAGCATGCTTTTAGTAACAACTGAAAGACGCACGCATGCGTGTGTGCGGTTGTGTGTGTGTGTGTCTGAAAAGGGCTGAGGGGCTGTAAGCGTGAGTTGAATCCAATGCTTGTTTTTTCAATTGAATGGAAAGTCAACCCAAACTTTTTTTTTTTCAAGAATATGTTCTATGCAGGCCCCCAAGTTCAAACAAGGCATTCTAATTAATATTGTGTTTGTGGAATATGAGTTAAGTTCCAAATCCATCCATTTTTTACCATCTCAGGGGCTGGCCATTTTACTACTTCTGTCGACTGAAATGACATCACAGATGCGCTGAGGGCTCAAATAACGACCAATCATGGTTCAGTTTCAGAAAACAGGTGAGCTGTGATTGGTCCTTACGTGAGTCCTGAGCAACTGTGATATCATTTTCAGTTAAAAGACGTGACAAAATGGCCGCCCCCAGTAATGACTAAAAACAGGTGGACTAACTCTTATTCCACAAACGCAATATTTATCAGAATGCCTTGTTTCAACTAGTGGGCTTGCATGGAGTTTATTCTTAAAAAATAATATGTTTGGGTTAACTTTGCTTGAATAAAAAATTTGCATGAGAAAATCAATCCTCTTATTCATGTTAAGGGTGTTAAAATTCAAGAAAATAATGGGACAGAAAAATCAAGGAATTTTTTTACAACCAATAAAACATTGGAATCAGTTGGAATCGCACCTATTTATATCCCGTCATCCAATGAATGTTGGAATCCTGCTGCAACGTCTTTTTTTTGTTAGTTTTGTTTTTAATGCTAATTATTATCATTGTTTGCTGTGAACGGGCAGTTTGTTGATTTAACTACGAGTTGACTATGAAAAAATGCGATTAACTACAATTAAAAATTTTAATCGCTTGACAGCACTATATATATATATATATATATATATATATATATATATTAGTGCTGTCACTATATATATATATATATATATATATATATATATATATATATATATATATATATATATATATATATATCCATCCATCCATTATCCATACCGCTTATCCTCACAAGGGTCGCGGGCGTGCTGGAGCCTATCCCAGCTGTCTTCGGGCAGTAGGCGGGGGACACCCTGAATCGGTTGCCAGCCAATTGCAGGGCACACAGAGACAAACAAACATTCACACTCACAATCACACTTAGGGGCAATTTAGTGTGTTCAATTAACCTGCGATGCATGTTTTTGGAATGTGGGAGGAAACCGGAGTACCCGGAGAAAACCTACGCAGGCACGGGGAGAACATGCAAACTATCCTCACAAGTGCTGGAGCCTATCCCAGCTGTGAACGGGCAGTAGGCGGGGGACACCCTGAACTGGTCGCCAGCCAATCACAGGGCACACAGAGATAAATATAGTCCTTTATTTTTACATTTTGGACTGAAAAAGTAAGGGAACACCAGAAATTGTTACATTCATCACATGTTTGTTTTGTAAAGACTCTTTAATGTTTTTATATTGAAAATAATGATTTTCTTGCACTGATCTCTCCCTTTTGATTGAAGCAAGTGGTAAATGGGCTGTACTTGTGTATCTCTTTTCTACCTCTGGCACTCAAAGCGCTTCACACTGTACCTCATTTACCTCCTGATGACGCAGCATCGGGAGAAACGGGGGTTCAAGATCTTGCTCAAGGATACTTCGACATGGTCACAATGGCTGGGGATCGAACCCACAACCTTTCAGTAGGGAGACGACCACTCTACCACTGATCCCTACCGCCCCACCCCAAACGCAGCTTTTGGGAAGTGCTACTTTATTGCCAACCTCTTGTGAACTTCACAGAAATTTGTGTTATTCACACACTATTTTGTTTGTTTTATTGGTGTTCCTTGTGTGAAGTTTGTTGATTTAAAAAAAAAAATATATATATATATATTGAAGGTTTATAATAATAAACTCATGCCTGTGTAAAAGCCACAGGTCTGAGCTCATAAATTCTTTAGGAATTATGTTTCTGCTAGAGGGGCTGAGATATCAATTATTGATATAGGTGCTTTAGGCCTTTATGTATATATATCTAGGTAGCTACCTATCTTTCCATCACCTTCTTAGATAAGGCAGAATGCTATTTTGTATGGGTTCTCTGGTTCTTGGTGTGTGGGTAGTAATTGGATATTGTGTGTATTGCTCCAGTGTAGTTACCCACTGAAAATCCACAGACAACATAAACATCATGCTTATGGCGTGATATATAAAAGGCCTTTGAAAGCTTGACCTGCTGTCTGACTGAGTGGAATAGCCCATAAATCGAAAACACAAGGCTAACAAAAACCCTCAATTTATAAATAAATGCATCATCGGGCCTGAGGACATTGTGCTGTTTCACTCCCCCACGCAGCGGTGGTTAAATTCTATTCAAGTCTCTCCGAAATCTCTGCTGGCTGGCCAAAAAGGTTAGTGGCTCAGACTCAGGCTTGAAATTTCACTTTGAGTGTTGTTGAACTTTTTTTGTGCCGAGCCTGTAATTATTCTCAAGGCGAGCACAGCGGGCTTCTTCAGACTTTCCAGCGTGTATTATATCCTTTAAGGCTGTCGACATCCTCAGAGCACCAAGAGACCTCTGGCCTTCACAATTGGGATGAACATTTAGCGTGGTTGCTATGGGACACAGAAATCACCATGACAACGAGCCACCTCGTTCTCATGGGGGGAGAGACGGGGTTGTAAAATACACAACACCCACTTTTCTTGCCGCCCAATCACTTCAATGCATGTTCACGGTCACATGCAAGTCATTAGGGACATGTTTTCTGACTTCAGTCACCCTTCTTGCCGTCTATCCATGCAGCTCTGCTTCGTTCTTTTGGCCCGGCTGAATAATAATTACTGTGAGCCGTGAGGCCAGTTGAAGGATGCAGCCCCCGCCTGCTCTCAGCTAGATTGTAATGGGCTCATAAGCGCTGCTGATTGAATTGATTGCCGCAGTTGGAGTCTGTACAACGTACGATTGGCTGATATGTTTGAACATTAATCAGCTCACACCAACAGACTGCTGCGTGTCACTTTATTTCAAGTACAGTAGAAAATGTATACACAAAAAAATAACACAATACAATAGTGTTTTATTCTCACTTGCACAAATAAACATCACTGTGTTCAGATGAAAGTACAACAAATATTCCTAAGTGCTTACCTTTATTGCGGTTTTAAACCAGAGATCTTTTGAGCCTCAAATCAAGTCATTTTAAGACAGGAAATTGAAGACTTTGGAAGGACAGTACACAATTATTTGGGGGTGGGGGGAATGATGGATGAATGGATGGATGGATGGATGGATGGATAGATAGATAGATAGATAGATAGATAGATAGATAGATAGATAGATAGATAGATAGATAGATAGATAGATAGATAGATAGATAGATAGATAGATAGAAACATCTGTAATTAAAGCAAAAATATCAATTGATGAAGAGAAATCTGACATGAGCACATCTTTTTTCTTTTTCATTAAAAACACAATTCCAACTTCAGTTAGTTAGCTATTCTCTATAGTACATGGACCCAAAGGTTTGATTTAATTTGAAGGAACAATCGAATTTCATGGAGCTTAATGTAGTTTCTGCGATTGAAGTTGCCGCAGCATGACATCATCGGTCAATCATATTTAAAAAGCACAATGACACTTACATCTTCACAATTCTAACCGATACTTTTTACAAGGTTTCCTCCTGCTTGTGTTTTTAATTTTGTTTCAAGAAACCATGACTGTGGATGGTCTGAGAAACAAGGACTTCGCTGCCATTTTATGTGCTGTGGAGTGAATGTAATAAATGCATTCTAAAAAGAGTTTATTAAGAATATGTCATCATCTTTGATGTCTACCTCCTTTTGACAAGTAAAAGAGATTCTGCTTGTGATGATTGTTCAGTTAACGATCGTCATTGTAATTGGTTTAATGGACCACTTTCTCTTCTTCTAAATTTGTCTTGTGGCCCCAATATTGTTACTGGACTCAATAACTGCACTCATATTACAAAAATGTAATGAGTAAGTCATTATATTACTTTGTCGCCACTTAAATATATTTCTGCAATGCATTACCCCCAACACACTACACCAACAGTGGCACCAAGTGATAATGCAGTACCATGTATTCATTATTAAGATAGAAATATGACAAGTAACTTATTAATGAATTTCAATGCAACATTTTTGCTTGGATGGATGAATGAGGCTCACTGAGGCAGACTGTGACTTGTTGTCAAGAAAGCAGATGAACAACAACAAAATCACTAGTCTTCCAAAGTGTTCCACACTTGATCACAGATTGTAGTACCAATGGTCAGTCTTTGACACGACACACTCGGCTGGTTCACAATGTGATTTCCTTAATTAAAAAAAACAAACAAACCGTGCAACAAACAAATACAGAGAACGAAAAAAGTAACATTTGCTTTATACTGTGCAAGAGAAAATTCCCTGTTAACGAGAATGAATAAGTGGAATTTGAAAACTGCAGTACTGTAGTATTGCATTGTGTGTTTGCACATTCCAACTGTAAAGATGGAGTCACTCACCTGTGTATGTTTACAAAAGATGATGACGCTGCTGAGAAGGGAAGTAATCATGAAACAACTGCTAATAGGACCTGGATAAATGCAGTTTCAGTGGATGTAAAAAAATCAACACCCCTCAGTTCATTTGCCAGGTTTTTGTGGTATAAAGGTTTTTGGACAAGATAAATCATTTGAAACCTCTTTCCACCACTAATGAGACCAATAACCTGTACAACGCCATTTATAATTTGGTTTTAATCTTTTAGCGAGGAGAAGTAAAAGTGTACGCCAGACAAAATGTAGTTGCACAAGTGTGCACACCCTTTTATAAGTGGGCATGTGACTGTTTTCAGAATGAACCCATCACATTCAAATTCATATTAAATGGGAGTCATCACACACCTGCCAGCATTTAAAGGGCCTTTGCTTAACCTCAAATGCAGTTTTGCTGTTCTCGTAGGCATTTCCTGACAGTTTCGCACTCACATATGTGGAGTGTTGTGGATAGATAATAAAAGTGGCATTACCAAGAATTGATTAAAAGACGAGAAGAAAACTGGTGAGGGAGGCTGACAGGAGGCCGATAGCAATTTTGAAGGATCTGCAGGAATTTCAGTAGTAGTAGCAGTAAGTAAAAGTACTGGCTGTTGTTACAACATTCTCCGAAAACTGGGGAACTGGAACATTCAGTTTGAACTGGGGCCACAGTCAAGGTGGAGGGAATTAAGAGCAGTCCCAGATATTAGTCAGTGTTACCTCAAATCTTTCATGGTCGGCTAGAAAGACCCCCCGCCCCCGCAAAAATAAGAGTCAGAACAGTTGAACTTTATTTGGAGTTCAATCAATAAATGCTGTCAGGAGTGTGCTGACTTCCATTGAACATGAGTTTGAATATGATTAATTATTGCTGAACACATCCACATCCCCAGTTATATGAGATATAATATCGCAGTTGTCTTATGAAATTTTTATTTTTTTATTTTCATACAGTAGGTCACATTAATGATGGAAATTTTGGAGGAAATGATTTATCTTGGTCTAATTCTTTTAAACCCCCCAAACCTGGTATTTGAACAGGTGTGTGACATTTTCTATCCACTGTGTATGCAAGCACGCATACTGTATGCACAAACCTGAGTCTTACCTTGAATCGAATGCAAATCCTACAAGATGAGCTACAGCATGGAGAGAGATCCATACACCCAAACACACGCTGGTGGAAGCGCATCTGTTTTAATAACAGAAGACTAAAACACACAAGTTTAATCTTCAGGAATTGGTATCTAAAGGTCGTGCAATAAAGCTGGATCTCTGCAGGATAAGGAAGATAAAGGAGAGGAAGGAATAGAAAGGACACAACAGAGTGGTGGAAATGAAGGGACGTGGCAGGTAAAAATGTATCAAATTGACCGCCAGGAGTCAAAAGGGGACAAAAAAGATATCAGAAAGGAAAAAAGTTGGTCAAAGGGGAAGCATAAGAATGTAAGCTACTAGAAGTATATAGCAAGAAGGAAAACTGGACATGAAAAAATGAATACTTACAAGGGGGAAGTCAACCCAAACATATTTTTTTATGAATACGTTCTATGCCGTCCCACTAGTTGAAACAAGGCATTCTAATTAATATGAAATATGAGTTAAGCAGCAAAATCTACCCATTTTTAGCCATCTCAGGGGGCGGCCATTTTGTCACTTCTGTCGACTGAAAATGACTTCACAGTTCAGTGCTCGGATAATGACAACTCACGGCTCACCTGTTTTCTGAAGCTGAGCTATGATTGGTCGTTATCTGAGCCCTGAGCAAGTGTGATGTCATTTTCAGTCGACAGAAGTGACAAAAATGGCTGCCCCGGAGATGGGTTAAAAATGTTTGGATTTTGCTGCTTAAACTCATATTCCACAAACGCAATACTGATCAGAATGCTGTGTTACAACTAGTGGGCCTGCTGAGAACATATTCTCAAAAAAAATATGTTTGAGTTGACTTCCACTTTAACACAATATAAACAAATGAATGAATAAAAGAATATGAAGTATCGAGGTGAAGCAAGTGAAGGCCAAAATGAAAGTGCAAATGATGTGAATGCTGCAGTGAGATAAGAGCTTTCGTGTTGTTTGTCATTCGTGACACACCTCACGACAGTTTTGCAGTTGCGGCTGTGTTGTGAATGCCAAATCTGCTGTCAATGAATGGTAATGGCTCGTTATGGATGAACATGTCAGCTCCTTCCTATTTCCTGTTAACAACGCCAACTTCTGCCTGACTGGCTGACCTCTCTGCTGGTTTTCTATTTCCATTCATCTTTAATAGTGGCAAAACAGCCTCACGCCGCATATCGGCCCAACTACCTTATTACTTTTCACAGGGGAGGAAAAACACTTATTTCCCTTAAATGAATTGGAGCAGTGGGATTTTTAAATCATGTTTGCAATGTCTGATGTGTGTGACTTCTGTTGCATTCTTGTCACAGCCGGTGTTTGCCGGTTGACACTCCTCACACAGTTAGTAAATCTGAGACATGCCACCCCAAGCTGATGTTCTGTTCAAGGTTTCTTCCAGCTAGGGAGGACTTTTTCCTGGCCGAAGCGCTTGCTCGTGTGGGGTTTCGTTGGCTTTAGTGCGCTACTGGACCTGCTCCATATGGAAAGTGCCTTGAGGAAGCATAAAGTAAATACAAATTAACGGAACTGGGAGAAGCAATGCTGAAAATGATTACATTTCATATTTGAGGATTTTGTGGTCAATTTTTTTCATGTTGCCTTGTTTCTCTCTCTCCCTCTCGTGCACACACACACACACGCACACACAGTGCACAATAGAGTTCTATGAAATTGTGACATTTGGAGGGAGATGAAATGACCGTCAAGGTCTTGGAGTGCCGTGCTCCAATGTTTTACTGCTTGGCGATAAGAGCTCTTAGGACCTGAAAAAAACATACCCACATGCATGCGCACACACAAACACAAACACACATACATACATACAAGCACAGCTCTTTTGGACCACAATCTTTCAATTCACATCCGTGCTCCCGGGCTGCTCTGCTCTTCAGCTCCTTTTACATGCTTGCTGGCGAGGTGCAACACGGCCTAGTCCAAACTCCATCCAAATCTCTTTATAAAGATGGACCCTGGTGCTTTTGCATATCTCATAATATATATGTATATATATTCTATGTCACTAATGTCATAGGAAAAGTCATTTTTTCGAGGAGTAGTGAAGGTTGAAATCAGAGCGCTTTCCCTGGTTTGCAAACACAACACAGTCTCTTTGTTCTGAATGGTGCACGTGGGAACCAAAAGTCAACTGCTATTTTATTTCCCACTTTTAATGCATGTACATACATGCTTGCTTTATCACACTCTCTGTACACGCCAACACCTTGAAATGAAATTGCTCAAATACTGTGTTTCATTTACAATGTGGGTAAACTCTTTATTTTACCCTTTACAGCATACACCACTCATTACTTCAATACGTAAAAATACTGTTCCCAAACAGTGAAAATCAATTTAAACTCCAATGTAAATATAATACCTTTTTGCTTGAATTGCACACTAGAAAGAAAAAAATACAATGCCGGAGTATAGGAGCACTGAATTTCCTTTGAAAACACAAAGTACAATTACACACACAAACAAGATTCAATATCAAACAGTTAATAACATCACAGAAATGAGCAATCAAAATGTGAAACGTCACATTGTTGACACATTTCCAACGATCTAAATAAACATGATTAGAAATAATGTAGAATTTCAAGTGAAAAAAAAGCGAAAAGCTTATTCTCACTGTTTCATCAAAGTCAACCAGAGCACATATCAGCCATTTTGTGAGTCAGAAAGTTTCAAATATTCTTGTAGCACCCGCAGCTTTACATCCAAATTTTGATCACAGCGGTAAACACGAGCAGCCTACGCATTGCGCCGTGTCGCGTTCCGAGTCTGTGTCTGTACAATGCCCTCGTCAGAGGTGCTGTCAGAGCCAACAATACTCGGAGTGACAGCTTGTGCTGGCACCAACTTTAAGTTAGTGCAGCCATTGATGCTCAGCGGGGTGTCGGCTGCCTCGGCTAGCTCGCACAATGCCGGGCCGACAATGTGCTCGCATTGTCCGCGCCGTGGCACCCGGGAGGAGAGTGACAGCACGCGGCTCGCCATAGTTCATTAGACCAATGCTCAGCTCCTTTGCACATATTTCTTGTCACCGCGTAGGCTACTTAAACTCTCCTCTTGTTCTCTCTCTGCTTCTGCCCGCTGAGGTGTGCCCTTCTCACTATTCATCATTATGAGCCACTGACTTACAGGTTGAACATGCTTACAGCCATGCACACTCTCACAAAATGACACATTGAAATTAAGCGCCGCATCCAGTGTGCTTCTAATTTTCACATTTAAAAAAAAAGAAGAAAATGAAAAAAAACACCCCTTAGTTCACGTAACTAATTGACTTTTGGTTTGCCAGGAAGGACTTGGGTCACCACGTGTACTTTGAAATGAGTACGAAGAAAAGCTAGAGGGGTGAGACTTCCTATTATTTTTCCAGCCCGGATCGAACAATTATTGGCCGCCTGCTGAATAGTTGCGTGTCATTAGAGCAGGCTAAATTATGCTCTTCACTTTCCGAGGAAGGCCCTTTCACTCCAAAGAGCCGAATAACTGCGAGAAGGCAGGATAGTCTTCACAATGAAGCTGACAGAGTGTTCAAGGACACTGGGCTTCCATTTCTCTCCTGGTAATGTTCCATATTAGACTAATGTTCAATTAGCTTGTCAAGGCTGGTTAGTGAAATGTAATTCTTATACAGAGAACACGAGGGGAAGGGGGAGGGAGCTCCTTTATCACGGTCCATCTTATCCTTTGTGAGTCATTCTCCTGATATGTGTCATGCAAATCATCTCATTAGCTATTTGTCCATGATCAGGAATTCTAATAGCTTATATAGGGAACATGGGATGTTCAGAACGAGCACAATTTGCCAAAGTAGAACAGCCACCTATCTACCTATATATCTGTAATCCACTTTTCTTTATGTAAAAAGGGAGCAAACTCTAAAGCAAAAAACAAAAAAAAAACTAGTAATTCGGAAAAGGAAATAGAAAAAGGAAAGTTCTTACAGTGGAACTACAAGTCAGTTCATTTTTTTTTGGAGTTCATGTATCTCGTAACGTCGGTTTACTAAAGCTAATAAAAAACAAATCCTGGAAGCTGACCCTCCAAATACGTTTTCCTATTATGAGTTCAAGATTGATTCTGGCATTCAAAGAGAACATCAAGTGACTGAGGGTCGATGCGTTTATCAGGAAGGGCTGACCACCGGCTTACGGGACTCGTAAACAAAAATGCCAGAAGGTCAGACGTGGCGAAGCAGCCTGGAACAGTGAGGACGGAGCACATTGCACTTGTGGCTGTTTAAACAAGACCGTCTTCAACCGAAAATGGATCGAATCAGTGTTACTTTAGCCGTTCGGTGGTTTTTATTACAACAGCATCGGGGAGTCTCCACATTGAAAATGACAGCCTTTGAGAAACGAAGGAGATGTGCGTAAACGGCTCAAGCCCACACAGCACATAAATCCTACTGCTAACAAGACATGAAATAGTAAGATGGGAGATTTCTCTACAAGCGTCTGCTTGGTGATATAGACATAGAAATAATAAGTTCATCTCTTTTACAGGCTTCAAATTTTGCCCGTGCAATACCTGGCAATGAAAAAGGTGAACCCATTATTATCCACAGCATCCTCTTTTTTTCCCCATTAACTACTTCTAGTATTTCTCTCCTTTCTCTCACTTGTCTCTCGACCCCCTTCAATTTTCACACCCTGCTCTCACCCCACCTTCTTTCACCTCTCACCTCACCCACAGTTCCGTTCTTGCTCCGGTGCATTCTCCAGTGGTGAATTAGGAGACGCGGGAGGCATAATGACCACTGAGCGGAAGTGAGCAGAGTTGGACGAAACGACTTCCTGCACAGCGTGCTGGTCACTTCATCACCTGGGTCATTGGTGTGACATCATCGCCCTGCATGCGTCCTTCCTCCCCTCCTCCACTCCCCCTACTTACCCTTCTCATTGTTTCTTAGCCCCCCCCCCCCCCCCCTTCCTCTTCATCGCACATTTTGTCTCTCTCGTATTCGCTCAAGATTCAGGTGCTCTCTAAATACCGCAGCGCGCAGCGGACAGAAAGATGACAGACCGTGAAGGGTCGCTGTAGGCTAATCATTAGCAGCGCCCTGCGGTTGACTTCAATTAGCCTGGGGAGAAGCTGCGCTGCACTGTCAGAAGGGCTCGCGTATACGGTTACATAGCTTTGGAAAATACCGGCTTCCTTATGTTGATTCAGCTTTCGCCAGTGAAATGCAATAGAAAGTAATTAAGGTCAATGACTCTGCTCAAAACTTCTTTAAAAGCCTATTTGAACATATCTCCAGATACCGTGCAAAATGCGTGGCGAGTGTGCGGCGTGAAGTATTAAGGCCACTCAGGAAAAAAGAGGTTGTCATAAACTCACAGTTGTAATTTGAACCAAAAATTCCCAAATTTCCACACTAATGCATTTCCAGTTCCTTTTGACTGTACATTTCTCCAACAGTATTCTTTGAATTTTACAGTTTTTTGGGGGGTCTGATATGCCTTTGTACAGTCTCTTTTTCAATGTGTAGTAAGTGCTGCAATCTTAAAAGATGCCACGACATCACTGCTTTTCTTTCCGTGACATTTGTTGTCATTGCAGAAAGAATCCCAAGTAGCCTAATAAGCAATCGAAAAATGAAAAATAATAGTTCATGCACTTCCTACGCGGGGATACAGAAACACAATTGCACATTGCAATTGCGCGTTTCCATTCCAGTAGTGAATTCCTGATTCAAAAATATGTCAATTAGAGCTCAAAAATGGAAGATGTACAAACGTTTTGTTTTACATCAAGCGAAATTAAGCTTGACTTGCATGACTATTGTAAAAATAAAACGACTCAGTGCGTGCTGAGACTTCAAGGGAGGAAGTGGACCTTTTAGGTAATACAAATTTTATATGAAGGTGTCTGGCAGCCTGCTGCAAATGAAACAACAACTCAGAGACCATCAACAAGGGTGACAGCTAACGCTGATTGTTGCTAATGTGTGTGTGCGTGTATGTCAAGAGCAGGACAATTATGTAGATCTCCTTTTGTGTGGCTACACTCTCCTCTCTCTCGACCCCCTACGGCAGCCTGATGGGAACCAGCCTTTCATTTGCTCATTGTGGTAATTGGTGCGTGTGAGGGAAAGGTACATGTGTTCGGCTCCCCCTCTGCGTCTGTCAGAGAATTAGAAAATGGAATTCTCTGAAGAGCGTCTGCCTTCCTCGTCCAATCTGACACATTTTCATTATTCACTTGGCGACAGAACACATTTCTCTTTCCTCCGGCCACCAGCCGACATTAATATTTGCAATTCCACAGTTAATTTACATTGAGATCAATTCTGGAACGATTCATTGAAACAATTCAATGTTAAATTAACGAGTCCTGCAATTAAATATTTTTTTTCGCTCCAGGTCATTCTCTGCGAGGATGTATTAAAAATCTATATCTATGATTAGATATCGCTATGACTAAAACTGTTTCAAATTGTTGGCAAATAAATTACCTTTATAATTAAATACAAAGAAAACATCCCCTGCGGAATGATTAATTAGCCATACCCACTGTTATATTCAATCCCATTTAAAAGTCTTTACTATAGTGTCTGCCAGTTGGTGCTTAAACTCCACAGCCTGTATTATTAGGGATGCCAAACACGCGGCGGCCCAATAATTAAGATTGTGAACAAGTGTGTTATCGCCTACTACTTCTTATATTGTCACGTCTCTTTAAACGCAGCCTTATCTGTAGCCCTGGCATTATTTGTGGTGTTATTGGAGTCCAGTCTGGTTCAGATTCTAATCAGACGGCAGCATACAAAAAAACAAAACAAAACAAGAAACAGAACCACTCTTGTACATAAAACATCAAACACTTAATTAGCAAAACTTCATTACTTCACAACATCAGCCGTGCATCGGTTTTCTTGACTGCTTGTCCTCATTGGGGTCTTATCCATATCCCAGAAGACTCCAGGCTAGAGGCAGGATACACCCTGGACTATTCATTCTTTTCAATAATTATGGGTTCTATGTTGTTGTTTTTTTAATATATTGGTTTTGGCAAAAGCACCGCAACAAATTAAGCAACATTTGCAAACCGTTTGCATTTAAAATAGTTCAAATAATTTATTTAAATTTCTCAAAACAAATTGGTCGATTAGTTTGATTTTGGAAGTTATCTGTGACTGCATTTAGATGCCTTTTAAAGCCGAATATTGGCAGTATTCGGGTTTTCCGAATATCATGCCTAGGTTAGTCCCACACGGACGGCATGACGGATTATTTCAATCGGATTATTTAAATGTGGGGTGTAACTCTTTCCGCTCAAGCCATGTAGATGGGTTTTTCCCAATGATTCAGAAATCTGAATTTTGACCTTAACCCGAATATTAACTGCATGTAAACGTAGTCAATGATCTAATAATTGTACACATAATCATCCCATATTTTACAGTAATAATTGAAAATGTAGATTTCTACTGTCCAATTCAACCAAATAAAATACACACCCGTCTCGATTTAATATTGCATTATATTACATAAACAGGGACCAGGCCTGACTGTGAGTCGTGAATATTTTTGTGTGAACCATTACTCTTGCTCACTCTCAGAAAAGTATTTGTGTGTAACTTTGCTGCTATTATCATATCATCCATGTTATCAAAACATGCCGAGGGATCGAGTATTTCACTATATCATGGGTTTCTCTTTTTGCGGGGGTGGACTGGAATGTAACCCAGGGGCGGAGCCATGGGTGGGCCTGGGTGTGCACAGGCCCACCCACATTGACAGACTGCCCACCCAGTGGGATTCATGAAAAAAACAACAACTTTTAAATGGTTAGTAAATTATTTTTGAATTTGTGTTTTGTTGTGTTTTTTATTTGATTGAATATTAAAAATGGCATAATTGTGGTTGTCTAAGGAATATCTGAACTTCATATTATTTAGTTTGTCGTTTTATTTGAATATGCGATGTGTCGGGACAGGAGGGTTGTGCTCAGTGAGAGAAATATTCAGGCCCACCTTGATTTTTCCGGGCCCACCCATTAGCTACGTTCTGGCTCCGCCTCTGATGTAACCCACAGAATTGAGAGGGGATTACCGTAATGGGAATACGTTTCCCCCCAAAAATAAGAAAATACCTCAATCAGAGAATGCTGAACCACTAATACGCAGGTGTCCACTGTGCCAGGTCAGACAAAACATTCTAGCCTCAATCACTATATTCTCCTAAGATCGCACACAACCAATCAGGTGTGAGATATCACAAAGGATAGCTCTTCACATTCTCCTGAAAAAATTGTAAAAAATTGAAGGGGAAAAAAAGAAGTACAGTAAATGAATCTACGAATGCAGAAACATGAATTTGCAGGAGTCTGCTGTACAATTATACTTGAACTCTGCAACATGCAGTGATTTGCTGCAAAGACAACAGACCTTTTGCGATTAAAACGTGTATTTTTGTGTATTTTGTGTATTTCTTTTAGAAGCGCACTGTTTTTTGAAGTGCATCATTTTCTGACAGTTGAAATGTGAAAGTACAATTCTATCTTTAACCCTTGGACGTGTCTTTTCAAAAGGTGAAAGAAAAGCTCTGTGATCTCTGCTCAGCTTGGCCAATCACTGAGGGGAAGCAGAGAGAAAACAAGTGGACCTTCCACCTCTCGCTAGAGGAGCATCGTGTGCACGGCAGCGTGAGGTGAAGGCTCGCCGCGGGGGGAGGAGGCATGGAAGGTGAGCGCAGTCAAACCCAGCGGGTAGGCTGCAGAATGGCTCTGTGTTGCTTGAGGCAAAGAAAGGTGAGACGGTGTGGCGGCTAGGGCTCCCTAGAGGCAACGTTACGAATGACGGTACGAAGCGAGAGAAGCAATAGAGGAGATGCCAGAAGGGGAGGAGAAGGAAGAGAGCAGTCTTTTCTTTGTAAGGGTGGTGGAATTAGCGGGATGTGCGAGAAATGGGGGGAGTGATAGTGAGAGAAAAGAAAGGTGCTACATGAGGACTGCAGCTGAGACATCTGGAGATGGTGAAAGGAAGACAAAGAGGAAGAGGAAGTGGGAGAGAGAGAGAGAAAAAAAACAAAAAAACAGCACCGGCAAAGAATGACAGAACATTCTCACAGGCTCCTCTGGGATGTGCCCAGGGTTGCACTCGATAACACGCCGACGGGCTCTTGTCAATATGCATTTACGGGGCTACTTGTACGGAACAGCTGACTGAACACGATGAGGGGCCGTCTGTCAATATTCATTTTCTTGTAAATACTGTAAGGGGAAATCAGAGCAGAAATCACTTTTGTTTTCATGGGCTTGACTGATTTCAGCTGACTTGTGCGCTGCATTTCTCAAATTATCTCATATACGAAGTTATACAGTGTAATTTTAATATTCCAATAAGAAATATTGAACAGCGAATAGTGTTACTGTACCCTGCACACTGAGCTATTCTGGTCATTTATGTACTGTAAATGTAGAGCATATACGCAGAAAATGCATAGCCCTTGGGCCCTTTGAAACTCACACATTGACAACTTAGCCAATCGAATGGTTTATTCAGAGAATCTGTGTGACTGGAGTCAAAAGGAAGCAAGTTGAGTGTGTAATGCTTTAAAATAAGAACCCAGTCAAGAAAAAGGTGTTAAAATGGTTCAGTTTTCATCTTCAGCCTCTTACAATAATGGCCTAAGTCATATTTTGACCCAAAAAGATGCCTTAAAAATCTCCTAAAGATGCTGCCTACTTCTGCTAAAACCGGCTATGTCCTTCGTTCAACATATGAAATTATTAACAAATATAATTTACGGTAATCCAAATTTGCTTCAGTTATTCATGTTTTCTGAAAAAAAAAAAAAAAAAAAAAAAGAGCAAATGACTTTTGGCCATTACTTTAGGAGGGTGAGGATATTCTGATGGGTTTAGTATTAACTTATTGTTCTATTTTTTTCCATTTTCAGGAACTTTCGAATGCACTCCTAAAATATGCGTTGCTCTATTTAATTTATTTAAATTATTATAGACCTATTTACAGACTGTCTGCTCATCCATCAAAATGGTAGCAAATTGCAATGGGCCACAATCACGCACAAATTGCTCATGCAAAAAAACCTAAATGAGCAATGATTTCACTTGACATTTTTGTGGCAATGTAGAGATGTGTCATTGAGGTTTGCTAAAACTTTACTTAAAAAGAAAAAGAACTGAAACTGAAAGTAAGCAGACATATGTAAATCAGTGTGATTTTGCATACATTTTTGATTTTCAAGTGTATAACTACCATCCTGTATTTTGGAGGAGGATTTTTTTTTTTCTCATAAAACACATACTATTCATACAAAATAAGGAGAAAAAAATGGAGCAATGGGTAAAAGCCAGTAGCCTGCATCCCTAAATTGAAACTATCAGGGACATGAAGACAATATTTTTGCATGCCTGCTGCTTTTCACCACTGGTGACAAGCACCTCCGTTATATTTGCAACAAAGGTTCCTAGCAACCGTTGTCAAGGAAAGACATCATGGAGATGCACACCTGTTTGATCTGCTGCGACCCTCTGTGATAAGTGACCTCAGTAACCATGCCGACCGCAATATGGAATGGATGCATAGGGCGCTATTGACAGGACTTGGAATATCAAACACACAGACATACTGACTACACACACAGCCACACTCACACATACACACAATCCGGGATCACAAAACAAATGCAAGTGAGCGGTGCAGACATGCTTCACACTTGCAGGCGCACACTCACACGTGGATCAAATAGCAAAAAAAAAAAAGTCTGACAGTCATTGAAAATAAACCTGCAATACATTCACATGGCGCGCTCCGATATAGTTTGAGAACGAACGCAAAAGCCGTGTGGGGGAGAAGGAGGCACCAGATGGCCAACATGCTGAGAGTTACTCACAGCGAGCATGTGGACGAGGAAATCGCAATGGAAGTCCGCCATGACCTGTCAATGGCAAAAGAGGAGTTGTCATAAATAGACCCAAAGCGGTCTTGCGAAATATATACTTTTGTCTGTAGCCATGATAAAGGTACACATTATCTTCAGTTTGGTGCATTGTCCCCCACGTGTGAGTAATTAGATCACTTTCAGCTTGGGTAAATCCTCACCGCGCAATACTTTGGTGTTTCAAATATTTTGTTGTCCCAACAACTTCATCAAAAAAATATATACATATCACCAACCCTTTAAAAATTGGGACGTGTAGTTATCGCCTTAAGAATGCAATTAAGAATTGCAATATATATTATGTATGATCTAAATTGTGCATAGGTGTGGAGGTACAGAAATGCTGAGAAATTTGCAAGTGGCATTCAAGATTCTAAACTCGTCATATGCGCAGTTCACATAGTGTAGAACCGCACTGCATCATACCGAGAAGTGTTCTTTATATTTTGCCACCATCAAAAAGTGAGAAACTCTCTGGGTATGACGCGGCGCACTTCGACGCTATTAAAAACTAGACCCACAGTGGTAAACATCATTGTAAAGACAGAAAGGTCGATACAGCCAGATTTTCCAGGTACTGCATTCAATTAAATGAGTCAATATTCAAACACATTGCCCTAATTTAACTATAAAATCATCAAAATAGGAACAGAGAAATTCTACACGAAACAACACCGACATGCTGGAAAGAGTGGTCAATTCATTTTCACCAACATTGCTTTTTACTTTTAAATACATGCAATTCCCATTAGGAAGCTTGTTGCTGTACCAACCCCCCTCGTCTTCAAGTCCTCCTTTCTTCTCTCTCATTCTCAGGTGACCCCTCTCCATCCAAGGGCCCCTACCAAGCCCCCTTGAGCCTTCCCATCTACTTTCAATCAGGCCACATCAAACAATGGGTTAAGGTTGCCCTCCAAGCAGGTGAGGGAAAGGGAACGAGGAAGAATAACGTGAGCAGACAAAAGGTGAAGGTGCGGCGGAAAGGAGGGGCGCACATGGCGAACTGAGAGGTCAGGAAATATTATTCTTCGGAGTCATACAGCAAAGGTTAAATTGCATTACATTCAAATGTGCACATTAATCTCTGGAAACTTTGCATTGGGCCCGGAGGCCGGGCCATTAATATAGTATACAGGTAGGCAATATTATTGTCTGTAAATAAACTTGGATCACAATACTTGGGCCAGCCGCACATCGGGCGAAGGGACCGAACCCGAGTGAACTGTCGCGTGGTGTGCGGGGTTCAGAAACCACTTTTCATGAGCGAAAGAGAGAAGCTTCCGCAACAAAACTCTAGACGCCAAATCGAGCACATCCACACCTAAGCAGTATATTATATATATACATATATATATATAGAGAGAGAGAGATTTTTTTTAAAAAATATAACTTATCTATATTTTTAATTTCAGATGTACTGTACTCGTGAATGAAAAATGAAAAAGAAAAGAGTGGAGAGTCCCAGTCGTGGAAATGCCTGAGATCAGTCGAGTCACTAACCTTTCAAATATCCTCACTCTCACTTTGTCCTCGTCCGTTTCCTCTGTTTGGATAATTATACGGCAACTACAGCAGCCAGGCCAATCGCCTTCTTCCTTGAACATCGTGTCATGTCATTTATGTCAAGAAAAAATAAAATTGAGGTCAAATGATTCATCAATTTGTCCAAAACTAATCGATTATCAAAATTAATCAAGAATTGTTTTTGATCATCGCTGAATCGTTTGCATTTCTTTTAAATGTCAAATTGCCTCAATGCTGAGGATTTCAGCTTCTCAGCAGTAAATATCCAATTTCTGTATTCCTCCATGAAAGCAGACTTATTATCTTTGTGTTCAATCAAAATAAAATATTTGCTTTTACTTTGGAAAACAATGATCAACGTTTTTTGCCTATTTTGGGACATTTTACAGACCAAACCACTGACTGAATCATAATTCATTTTTTGTTTGTGCATTTTCTCCACTGTCATTTTTTAAATATAATGTACTGTTTTTCAATAAAAGGATGCGAATTCAAATGTTTTGTTTTAATCCAATTAATCAATTAATTGACAAAATAATTGATAGACTAATCGTTTATTAAAGTAACCATTAGTTGGAGTCCAAAAAAAGAATGATACAGGACAGTGTGTGTCACACCAGAAAGAAAAAAAAAATTCCCGATAAAAAAAAACGGGGTCCAAGTACATTCGTTGCCGGGAGTCGGTTTTATGTGCAACAGTCAATTGACTATTATGTGGCAGGAAGTCAGCGACTTTTTTTTTCATGATTGACCAATTTAGTCAGTTTCCGCCGTGTTTCTTGGTGTGCGGCGGGCCTTACTGAGCTGCGTTGTTTTTAGCTCTTGTTGATATTATTTTAAATTGACCTGTTCTCGCAGTCGTAAGAACTCTGCCTAGCAGGGCAACCGACAAGTGTGACCAGGAAAAAATATCCAGTCTAGATTGATGCATCTGGTAGATGGCTACATATTTTTTTCTGATGAGATTTTGTGGGTGTGTTTATTTATTAACATATTTGTATGGATGTTGGCGGCAAAACATTTTTCATACATCAACTCCTCGGACTTGTATAAAGGCACAGAGAAAGTTTGATTTAAAAAAAATGTCGTAAAAATGTGTTGTTGTTTTTTCTGCTATACTTTTTACTCCTATACTAAATTGTTGTTTTCTGAATACCAAATTTCCAAGCAGGACTTGCAAAAGTATCACCTTATTTTGTGTACGGTGCCAATTCGGCCACACAAGAACATCTTGTTTTCATAGGCGTAGAAAAGGGCTTTTTGAAGTCGCATTGAAAACAAAAAAAAGCACGACGCTATATTAACCATGGCGGGAAGGTGAAGTAGAAGAGCTTCCATCCTTCCCGCCTCAGCTGTGTTGGCCCTTCAGATGAGAAGTAGCCGAGGGGACGCAATGGGACGCGGGGGAGGCGGCAACGCCAAGTTAGAGAAGAAGACAGGGTGCAGGGTGAGGAGAAGGGGGGACAGAAGGTTCAAGGAGCCTATGCGTACGTCTGTGTGTGGGGGCGGGCGGGGGATGATGGCAGCGTCCCCCACCAGCACTGTCACAAGCACACGCTCGGCTACTTCTTCTGCGGCTGATTGTGATTGTTGTTCAAACAAGGCCGACAGCTGCCACAAACATGTCGGCCTCGGTGTGGCACAAATCTCACATGCTCACTTCACGTGCACGCACACACAAAGACAAGCGAGGGTGCTAACGTGTCACTCTTGGCTGTCACACTTTATGGCACCCTGTTATCTTTTTGTTCTGCTTCTCGGTCCCTGATAAGACGGCGGCCGCTGTGATTGCCCTCTGCTCTCCCGTAAGTGTGACAGCTCAATCATTCCTCAAATCAACATGTTCCCTCATCACGAATGAATAAGAAATAGGAAACGTGTGTTGTACGCTGACTGAGAGATTGCGAGATGCTGGTCCAAACTCTTCCACCACCAATAGACTGACTGGCCACAAAAATATAATTGTTCTAATATGCATGATAATAAAGTGCAGTTTTACACTACTGCAACCAGAATAATAAACTTATTGCTCAACTACTACCTTCCTGCTGGTATCCGTTAAAAGTGAGCGAGGTTCTCTTTATTTGCTACAGCTCTCATATTGGATATCGGTATATTGTATAAATGATTTCCATTCTTCAAACGGCTGTTGGTAACACCATTCCAATTAACAGCAATTACAATGGCTTTCAATTGTCAAATCAGGATTCTTAAATGCGCGTGTGCTAAAAGGCTTTCATGTGGACGTTATTAAAGCAAAATGAAAATCACGTCACCGTAAAGCAAATACATTTGAGCTGGATTGTGATGCATGTGGTTTTTCCTGATGCCTCACCAAGCAATCAATTAATCATGAAAATAATCTGCAGATTAATCTGTAATAACCATCACCTGCAGCGTTAATCACTTTTTCATTCTCGCGTTCACATTTGCTCCCTCCAGTGCGCTGTCTTTACAGGCTGCAGCCTTTCTAATCAGTATGCCATGCATCTGCAAGCACAAAAACAACCATCCAACAAAAACGCACCAATCGCTCCAGCGTGCCTATGGAAGGTGTTTTTTGAAAAAACAACTTTTTTTTTTTTCAGAAAATAAAATAAAATCTATCACTGTTGAAGTAAAAAAAAAAAAAAATAGTTTCAAGCCACTCCTCTAAAACTGATAATGACTCAGGGCAAGAAAGAAAGTGAAATACATCTGAAATTTAAATTGAACCGGCATGACATTTTTCTTTAGCTTGTCAAAAAAGAAGGCTTTTGCTGCCACTCTTTTGCTCACCCTCCTGCGTTTTTCCCCCCCCCCCACTATTGCTGTCCGCCACAGCAGTTGTACATTATGCAATGGTAACTAGGCAGCATCTAATTGCTATAATTGGAAGAATGTACTGCACGGCCTGTTTGAACACCTGTTAGCACAGAATGTCTCTCAGGATTGCACATTGTAGGTGCTGTGTCACACCATTTGGTGCATGCATATGTGTGTGGATAATACAGTACTGCGTGCCGTATACGCAGCACGTGTGTTGGGTGTGGCCTATTTAAGCCTCACAATGGTGCCCGTGCACATGTTGAGGAGGTTTGGGGGTTATTATTATCATGTAAATAGGAACAAGTGTCACAGAACAAGTTTCCATTTTAACACATTTGACCCTTCCAGAAGGTGACAGCCGGTCACTGACACGTCCCCACTTGCTATTCACACCCACTGATTTGGGTCTTTGTCAAAATAAATAATATGCATGGTACATCTTCACACCTCTCAAGCTGTCATCACTTGCCTGCAATCACTGCAAGTCTTCCGATTGACTACCACTATACTCAATGAACACGTATGAATGACTTGGCTTGGCAGCAGAAGCTGTCAGTGTGTTTTGAAAATCGAGTGTATTTTGTTTCCATTCACTCTCTTGTTCCTGTGAGACATCTGGCCAGATGAAAGGAGCTGTCCTCCCAACTGGTGCTGAAATGTCAATTCACACACTCATCCTGTCGCCGGGGTAAACATGCACCGCCGCGTCTGACTTTCATAAAAGCTGTAATTTCATCACGGCGTTCCGGACTAAAATAGACATTCATTTTCACGGTTTCCAGCAGGGTTCAATCATAACCATTACACCCATATGTGAGATTCTCTGCAGTTACATTCGTGCAGCATTTTCCTTCTGCACACGTTCTGTCAGTCTATCTGATTTTTGTTCATGCTTTATTTGATATCAACATTATTATTAAAAAAAAAAAAAAAAGAGTGGAAAAAAATAATGATATATTGAGCGGGTGTCATGTGACCCCAGGGTGCCCAAAGAGGCTACTGCTAATCCATTGTAGGTCGTCAGCAGGTTGCACTCTGCTTGGGTCTGCAGGCAAGCTTTTCTCAAATCTAATCACTCTGCTGCCGTAATTGCTAATTGAGGTGCCCACCCTTAGTGAGATCAATACAGCCTCTAAGTACCATTGGGACGTAAGTGTCACGCTTATGCATGTGTTTGCAGTGCGCCGTCGACTTTGAGTTGCTCCAAATACCTGTTGATATCTTGTTCGGTGCACCGCCTCCTCGTCTTTATCGCGTCTAAAACGAGGGAGAAACTGCAGTCAAACAAAGACAAACATCATAAATACCATCGTATATTATCTACATATCGATTGCTATACATGAAAAATGATGGATTTTTTTTTTTAAGTTCTGTTCCAACAAGCGGCTGTTTGCTTTTCTCTTTCTCCGCGTTTGTTTCCCGAGGCGCTTGCACGTCCATTGCGCAACAAGTCTCACCTGATGATTGACAGCCCAAAAGCCGCCGCAGTCTCCCCCGCTGGGCCTCGATGGAGCGACGGAGAGCCGTCAGAAGACCAACCTGCGAACCATGCCTGCTCCTTTAAAAAGCTTCCCGCGGTCCAATGGGAGGTCTGTCAGCTTTAGCGGGACCTGACGTCACTGCCAATGCCACGTCCTGCACACCAGCGCCCCCACCCCCCCCACCTCCCACCACCAACCCGCACCCCAATTGGTTTGAAATATCAGAGAAATTATCTTGGCATTATTATCTCAAGAAAAAGGGCGAAGAGGCGTTAAAAGAGAGGAGCAAAATACAATATTTCTTTCAGGCGGGTTTAGTTTTAAAGGTCTTTTTTGTCTTTAAAAAAAAAAATTTTTTTTTAGATATACCATCAATATTATATCATTTGTGAATAAGAACAACATCGTTTGTTCACCACACATGCACCACATCGCATCATATCCGCTACTGGGGATGTGATTTAAATCAGTTTTGCTGCAACTTTTTTGGAGCCAAGGCACATGGGCTATTTTACATTAGAAAAAGCTCACCTCATATCATGTCGCAAAATAAATACAATAATGATTTGATGATAATCTTATTTCAATTTCAAATTTACTTCACCTGTTTAACTGAACCAAAAGCTATACCTGTTTTATAAATGGCATTTGGTGGATACTTTTACACAGGTTAGTTGTACCTTCTACCATCAAGCAAATACTGTAGAAGAGCATTTAATTATTGTTCCTGTCATTATATATTGTTGGCATAAATAGATGGACAAAGATACGTCCCACCTGATGATCACTTGTAGTACAACACACAGAACAGTTGTTTGGAATCACTGATTTACATTCAGTAAATAATCCTACTCTATGTATGTGTACTTGTCAGAAGATGCACAGCAGATACGTCATTACTCGTTTGAACTAGGTAAGCTCACTGGGAGTAGTGTCCGTAGGAGTAAACTGTCTTTACCATATGGTTCATTGATCCCCCTCCATGGGACACTTATGTACTGCCATAACAGTGACATATATTATATACAGTATACTGCCCAGTGGTAGGAGGTATTCAAGTACAAATCCTTGTTACGGCACTTAAGTAGATCTTTCATTAATTGTGCGGGTCTTGACGTCCCCTAGCGCCAACACTAACATGCTGAATGAGGTGTTCTGTTGTCTTATCAGCGATTAATTGTACATTATGCTCCGCAATGCAATTACAGCGGAAGTCAACGCAAACATATTTTTTTTCAAGAATATGTTCCATGCAAGCCCACTATAGTCGAATCAGGGCATTCTGATAAATATTGCGTTTGTGGAATAAGTGTTAATCCACTCATTTTAGCCATCTCCGGGGGCAGCCATTTTGTCTTCTGTCGACTGGAAATTAGATGGAAAAGAATATGTTCTATGCAGGCCCCCTAGTTCAAACAAGGCATTCTGATTCATATTGTGTTTGTGGAATATGAGTTAAGTTGTAAAATCCATCCATTTTTTACCATCTCAGGGATCGGCCATTTTATTACTTCTGTCGACTGAAAATGACATCACAGATGCTGAGGGCTCAAATAACGACCAATCACGTCTCAGATTCAGAAAACAGGTCAGCCGTGATTGGTCGTTGTGAGCAGTTTAGATGTCATTTTCAGTTGACAGAAGACAAAATGGCTGCCCCCAGAGATGGCTAAAACGAGTCCATTTTGCATCTTAATTTATATTCCACAAACGCAAAATTAATCAGAATGCCGTGTTTCAACTAGTGGGCCCGCTGGGAACATATTTTTGAAAAAAACATGTTTGGGTTGACTTCCGCTTTAAAAGAAACATGTTGTATTTTATTGAAATTAACTACATACTGTACGTAGAATGGCCTATTTTTCACTCAAAAACTGCCTTTATATATTTTTTGATCAGGAAAATGAAACTAGCTTGTATGTTCAATTTTCATCAATTTGTTTTGGTGAAATCAGTAAACAAGTGACTAATATTGAAACATCCCTTTTTCCTCTGCAACATGGCTATGCTCCCTCCCTCTCACATATTTTGGCGTGACATCAGCGGAGGACCCGAACAAAATTTATACAGTCTAAATCACTGTATAAACGTGACTTATAATTTCAAAAGCGGCACTCAAACAGCACCAAAATTCATGTGGACATCTCTACTCATACCCACTTCAACCTCTGAAAATGTCACAATGATAAGCCTCTCCATAAGCACTATAAGAGAATGAGGAAATTAGCAAATGAGCAGTTTACATTTGTTCTCTCACACAGGCCTGTTTTTCTTTGATAATAATGATAAATGACATTTATATGATGCCCTTCAAGACACTCAGGGACGCTTTTGCGTTGAAAAAGGAAAAAAAAAAAGAACAGACCACAAGGAGTAGCAGCGTTGACGGCAGCAACGGGAAGCCCTAGCCCTGGCTGGAAGGAAGCATGTGTTTGTCCTGCTAGCCTCGGCTGCATTAGCGGCTGGCAGCTCACTGTTGCCGGAGACGGGAATTGGTCAGTCTCCGTGCCGCGAGCCTAAGCGGGGGTAGCAGCTGGAAGTTCACTTCCAACGGGCTGCCACAGAGTGCAAGGGAAATTAGGTCCATAGCCCCCGGTATCAAGACAATGATGTCCGCATAAGGGGGTTTCCAACTATAGCAGCGCATGAGGACCAGCACCAAAAAAAAAAAAAAAAAAAAAAAAAAAGCCGATAAGAAGGCATTGCTCGGTGGAGTCATGTTCAAGTAAGCCATTTTCTTCCAAACTCCAACCAAAACGCTTCATTTTCCAAGTCACAATCATTGAAATGACCTCTGCAAATTAAATTCCTCTGCTTGGTCCAACCCCTTTGTTTTGTTTTGCTTAATTATTCAACTTTCATGAAAAAATGACACAATAGTGGCAAACATGAGGCTGACATGGCCGCCATCTTTGTGACACAGAAACCCGAAGGAGACAAACTTAGCGAACGTAGTTCCTCGGCTGGTGTTGAATGCCGTTTTGCTTATTGTGTGTAGGCAAGTTTTTCTGAGATTTGTATTCTTTGACCCCTTAGTGCTCTACCCTCTCATCAACTTCAACAGAGATACGCAGAATACTTGAAACCGCGTCCTCGACTTCTGCCTCATTGTCTCAATAGGCCCCTCCCTCTGTCTTGAAATGGTCCAAATGTCTATAAAACAATACGGCTCAGTCAGTCCGCCAATAACAAGCCTTGCTCCAAAAGGGGGCGGGACAATTTATTATAAATCTTATCACCAAAAAAGCCCTTATATCTCTACAGAGTCTTGGGGGGGCATTTTAGTACTGATATCATTTTTACATGCAAAACTATTAAATAAGTGCCAATGTTAATCTCATCCAAGTGTCACTTTAATATGGCAATATCACGATACTGCCGATATTATGACGTCCCTAGTTCCTACCTCAGATTGTATTTGTGTTTGCACATTAAGGACTACAGTAATGTTTTTCTTTCAATTCCTCAATTAAAAAAACAAAACAAAAAAAACATTCAAGCGACACAGTTTTCTTCATGTTTTTAGAGGGTAATAGCTCGTAGCAACATATTGAACAGATTTTAGAACAGTGAATTCCCTTCAAAATTTTGAATTATGAATTCAACTCAAATGTTTGTTTGTGTGTGTGCCCTGCGATTGGCTGGAGACCGATTCAGGTGTTGCCCGAAGACTGCTGGGATAGGCTCCAGCAGACCCGCGACCAGGCCCCCCTTTTCCTACTCATAGGCATTCGTCAGACATTCACCTTTACTTTTCTTGCTTTTCTTGTTGTCAGGGCTAACCATCAAATATAGGCCAATCCCTCCCCAACTCAAAAACCCTGAACCAAAACATTTCCAACTGTTGGTGTAGGTAGCAAAATCACGTCAGACTTCATTGTATACTTTTCTTATTGCAAGGGAATTTTGTTTGAACATGTTCAAAATTCCCTTGCGATAAGATGAATCCATACAAGTGTTGGCAAATATCTAGCAAACATTTTGCGAACATTTGCAACATTGAACAAACTCTGGCTCGGGAACAATCGAAATAAATAAGATAAAATAAAACACTTTCTGTACATGAGGATTGGACGAAAATTGTCATAGTATATGGTACGCGTGTGTGATTGGTCCGCGAATGCCTTGATGACATGATTGACAGACAAATAAACAAATGACAGAATAATGTGGAATTGAATTCCTTCCGGTGGGCCCCCTAGGGCGGGCTTCGTGTACTGCAGCTCTGTCCTCAACCCTCGTGAGGATAAGCGATTTGGATAATAGACGGATGGATGATTTCATCGAATTCATTTTAAAATTTGTGAATAGAACTTTGAACTAGTTCCCTTAAAAAAATGAACTTTTCCAATACTACAAATAGGTAACCAATAGCATTCGGCTTGCGTCAATCCCACGTGGGTTCATATAAAAAGGAGGCGTTTTTAAAACTGCTGAATACTGTCGCAAAACAAGCCTAAAATCACTACTGAGTCACTTTGTGGGAGTATTTTGACTGCTGACATCAATTTTATGTACAGACCTATAGTATAAGTGTCAATGTTTAGCCAATTAAAGAGTCACTTTAATATGTTGATGAATTTGTGTGAGTGCAGTCAACTAACGTCCTTGATACTCCCCGAGCAGTATGTAGTGATACTACAACCGTGCTTTGAGCTGTACACAAATACAAAACAATTTTGAATTTTACATAAACTCTTCTCACTTAGCAAAGAGCAGAAACTGCCAGTGTGCCCCCCGTGTGATGGACAGACTGACATGAAAATTAAGTGTATTTTCAGAAGTAGATGTGCAATTTGAAAGCTCTTTGTGCACCATTGTACGAGGCAAACTAGCAAACCATTGTGGGAAGTGCTATTGTGTTTTGGGATGTCTATTCTGTTGTTGTTCTCTACCCCACTTTTGAAAAGCGAATGCTTTGCATGCAGCTAGACATCTGTGGAGAGGTTTGATTTTCAGTTTTGCTAAAAAAAAAAATGATTGTAACGTGTATTCCTTTCACATACATCTAGGTCAAGGACAATAACAGTGAGGGCAGTAAATACGAGGAGCAATGAGGCCATTTTTATTGTACATTTCAAGGGTTACCCATGAACTGTAGTGGCACATTTCCCAGTAGTTATTCATACACGTTTAAACCAATCTGTCTGTCTGTCTTTCTATCTGCCATCTAGTTGTTCACATCTATGTAAGCAGTTTGTCTTCTAATTGCAAGCGCTTGCCACCTGATCCTAATTAACAGAGGCTGACGCCCCCCTCGTTTCCTTATACGGTCAAAATGGTAACAGACGACAGATTCATTTTGGCAAATCTATTTTCTTGACCTGTCTGTGTACCACTGGTGCTGCCCTACTACTCAGATGAGTCCTTTTGAAAGGGACAAAAATTAAAGAATGACAGTGGAATATCCCAATAAAAATACTATCTGTTTGAGCATGAGTAGGATAATTAGTAAGTATTTAGTGACGAGAAAATTTGATTTGTTGATTTCTGTCCTCTCAAAACGATGACATACCTCCGGTTTCCGCTGATAGAGGCCATTTGTCAATTTTGCACTCTTGTCTGATCTTACGTCCTCGTGATCCTAATAAGCAACCTTGAAGGCAAATAATGCGCGTCGAATTCATGTTTCCTGCAAATTGACTTCACTTTTAACAACACTAAGGTATGAGATATTGCAAGTATTTTTGTTCCAAATCCTTCTTACATAAACAGATAAATAGTTGAACACACCATTATTTATTGGATTCTGATTTTCATACTATTCATTCATCAATTTGTTATTTATATGTAATAATATAAGGCGATCATACTGTACATTTTGTATGGGTTCACAGTTATTACAGCCCCCCGAGGGACAACATAACTATTATGTGGCCCACAGCATAAATGAGTTTGACAGCCCCGCGTAACCGAACAAAATTTGGAAAAAGTGAAACGCCGTGAATACTTTCTGAATGTACTGTACTGTATATTAGGGCTGTGTATCAAAATACATTTCCTGAATCGATTTGATTTCGAGTCACAAGAGTTCAATCGGATTCGATTTTGATTTTTTTCTATTCAATTTGATTCAATTAACTCCAATATCGATTAAAATACATTTATTTTTGGAACATCAATTGTTAGATATCAATGACATGATAAAAAAAAGCCTCCACAGATATTAAATTCCAAATTAAATTATGCAGAGGCAGTAACTGGTCAAATGATTTAGTTTATTTTTGTTGGTGAAAGTAAAGTGTTATAGTGGAGGTGCTTACGGAGATTGGTGGTATTGCTGCAGTATTCAACCCTCAAGTTGTAAAGCTTGCACACAGCTTTGGTCTTGTCCAATTCATTTTGCTTACCACTCTCTTTAAATCCAAAATGTTTTTTTCCACGCCTTCTGCCTTGAATTTTGCTGGAGTTTTAAGACTCGCATCATCAATTTCTAACATTTTTGTTTGAAAACTGCTACGACCTTGCAGGGCAAAACTCACATCACTCGGGTCAAATGAGAGCTGAGTCGCAGTCGTAAACTCCAGAAAAGCTATATAAATAGATATATAATAAAATCGACCCACAAGTCTGCAAATCGATATTTGATCAATCAAATAGGAATTGATTTGAATCGAATATTTATGTTTTTTTTTGTGTTTTATTTTATTGCAGCCCTACTGTATATTCAGAGTACACAGCAGGGGTCTTCAATCCTGTTCCTCAAGGTCCACTGTCCTGCCCGCTTTCTTTCTCTCCCTGCTGCAAAACATCTGATTACGTTGGGGTGTCGAATCTCTGATTCAGGAGGAGCACTGTGGTTTTCATCCTGGCCGTGGAACAGTGGACCAGCTCTATACCCTTAAAAAAAGTTCTTGAGGGTGCATGGGAGTTCGCCCAAACCACTCTGCATGTGTTTTGTGGACTTGGAGAAGGTGTTGGACTGTGCACCCTGGAGTATCTTGTGCTCTGGGAGTATGGGGTATCGAACACCCATCCTTGTACGACCGCTGTTAGAGTTTGGTCCGCATTGCCGGCAGTTAGTCGGATTTGTTTCCAGTGAGGGTTGGACTCCGCCAAGGCTGCCCTTGGTCACCGATTCTGTTCATAACATTCATGGACAGAATTTCTAGGCGTAGCCGAGGTTTTGAGGACGTCCGGTTTGGTGGTCTCAGGATTAAATCTCTTCCGCCGCGATCTTCAACTGGAGTGGTTCGTGAAAAGGGTGGAGTGCCCTCTCCAGGTCAAGAACAAGATCCTGCCCCAAGTGGAGGAGTTTGAGTATATTGGGGTCTTGTTCATGAGTGAGGAGAGGATAGAGCGGGAGACCATACGCAAAAACGTTCTTATTCGGGTTTTTGAAAAACAGAATAAGCTCCCTGGGTTACCCCTTTTCCAACCCAAATATTGTGTCATGTAAACAGGATCAGGCTACCTGCTTCGAACGAGACATCGCCTTGTGTTCTGTGCACGCTCTTGCTCTATCCGCAAGGAATCTTGGTGTTTGTAGTCCGGGAAGTACTTGTGTGCATGCAATCCTCACCCCGCCTAACTTGAATACATTGATGTCAGGTGCGCAACTTGCCGGAAATGCACAAGCAGAGGTATAAATGGCAAAGCTCAGAGACACAGTCTTGACGTCCATTTGGGTCACGTCGTTAATCGGTCGCTGTTTAAATCGGGTTATTCAAATGCGGAAGGAACGCTGTCCACTCACGCACATGTAAACGGGCTATTCTGAATGTTTCAAAAATCAGAATTTTGACCTTAATCCAAATATTCAGTTCATGTAAACGATAGTCACTTGTCCCTATAAGATTATCGTTTGGTGTGGGGTGTGTTTAGTGATTTGTTTGCGGCTGAGAATTGTAAATGTTCAACCCGTTCAATATTTATGATCGAAAATGTGTGTGGTGACCAACACCCAGGTCACTTGAGCCACAGATTGCATGATTGTGATGTGAAAGGGAACAATAAGCAGTAAGGAACTCAAAGCCTGCGGTGTTGCCAGACACAAATAGAGAAGCTACCGGTTCTATCGATTGCGTGTTTCAGGCAAACACCACAATAAAAACAATCTGAAGAGTTTGCATCCACTATATGGTTGCTATATTTGTTGATGGTTAGCTTAGCTTCTTTTTCTTCTGCTACTCTTACAGCAGTCTTGATGCCCTGTGACACGACACTACCTCAGAAGTCAACTTTGGTACGACGACATACGTCTGGTTTGAGTGAGGTGACTGCCGATTGTTATGTAGTGTGCTGTGTTGGTAAATAAATAAATGCATACATACACAAATACATACATAAAGATAGTGCACCCTGCTATAGCGGTGCAGTAGTTGTCTTCTAATTGATAAATTGTGGTGTTGAGGTGAAATGAACATAGTGGTACAGAAAAAAAAAAAGAAATAAAATATTTGCAGATAATGATTGATAATGATCCTGAGCTAGTATTTGCACCAACAATCAACTGTTGCTCCTTTGGCTGAAGCAGCACCCCATGTTGGTTATTGAGTTATTAGTCATTCATATTCGCTCACTCATATTTGAATTCAACTCAACTGCTTGTGAATATTTGTACAGTGCATATACCATATGTATGATGGTAAATACACATTTTTCATGAATCGTAATAAATAATGTCAGACATAACAGGTCTTTAATTGGAAAACGTGACTATGTTTTATGCAATTTGTTCAGCCTGCTCTTATGATAAAATTTGGAAAAACAAAGCCGTGTTAATTGAATAGCAAATGGAATCAGATAGGGAATGTTTCAATCAGTGGTTTCCCAGGAGCTACAAACACAGTAAGCTTTTCGACAATGCCCGCCAGCACATTCCGTAGTAATGTTTCACACTTTTACCTTTTGAATGGTCAAAGTTTTGCAAACAGCAAGCTGATGGGCAGGTGGGAGTTTAGTTCCATGTGACTGTGCTGCTGTGTGACAAAAGTGCACTTTCGATGCAGTTGGTTACAAATCTACTGATTGAATAAAGATACACAATGTGGATTCTGCTTAAAAGTGGCCAATGAATGATAAATCCATACAGGCTTCAGCAGAAAGTACTTAAACAGGCTTTGACGCCGATAATCCTGCCGTTGTGAATTTATTCAATGTGTTACCAGTCCAGCGAGGCGTACCACAGTAACACAAATGTTTGGCTGTAAACGCACCATACATAAACCAAATAATCATTTCAGTACATTTCTGTTGCTTTTGCTTCTTTGTCTTTTAAGGGGATTTCTCTCGTTCACCACTTACAGTATTTCACAATTTTCAACGTTTCAAAATACAGTTTTTTCCTTTCCCAATATACTGTAAATGAAAATAATATCTAAATGTTTACTTCTCAATCCGATAAACTTGCTTTGTAATGAAATTGCATTTGTTCACAGCAGGGGCGGAGCCATGGGTGGGCCTGGGTGTGCACAGGCCCACCCAGATTGACAGACTGCCCACCCAGTGAAATTCATGAAAAAATATATACTTTAAAATGTTTAGTAAATTATTATTACATTATTTTTTAATTTGTATTTAGTTGTGTTTTTTTTTTAAATTTTATTTAATATTAAGAATGGCATAATTGTGGTTGTCTAAGGAAGATCCGAACTCATTTTATTTGAATATACGATGGGTCGGGACAGGAGGATTGTGCTCAGTGAGGGAAATATTCAGGCCCACCCCGATTTTTCCAGGCCCACCCATTAGCCACGTTCTGGCTCCGCCCCTGGTTCACAGTATAACACAATTTAGATAATATTTCACGTTGGTGTCAATCAGTTGTTTCTACGTTACTCTACACCTTATACCAGTGCTTGCCTACCTTTTTTCTGCCACAGATCGGTTCATACAAGTCTATACCCTTCGCGGCCCTGTAACTATTCCCCGGCGAGGTGGGCAGAAACGTTGCAAATACGTCTGTTTATTTTACTCATTTACTATCTTGCGCATTTAATATTAGTGTTATGCGACGGAGACAACTTGACACAATAAATAAACCGGAAATACTGTACTTTTTCTGTTTTTCTTTCTTTCATCTGTGCGGCCAGCCGCCGCCCGGTTCAAAGTGGCCTGCGGCCTGGTACCGGTCCGCGGCCCGGTGGTTGGGGTTCCCTGCCTTATTCACTTTTGCAATCAATACAGTCCGCTAAAATGAATCATGAAATATTTGTATTACATGTTTCAACATTAAATCAGCAGAAAACACTATCACATTGTAAACCATTTTTATTAATGAAACCATTCTAGGCAGCACGGTGGACGACTGGTTAGCACGTCCTCCTCATTGCAGAGGTCGTGGGTTGGAATCGGGCCCCGGCCTTCCTGTGTGGAGTTTGCATGTTCTCCCGCGCCTGCGTGGGTTTTCTCCGGGTACTCCGGTTTCCTCCCGCATTCCAAAGGCATGCATGGTAGGTTAATTAAACACTGTAAATTGTCCCTCGGTGTGATATTGAGTGTGAATGTCAGTTTGTTTGCGTGTGCCCACCCTATTCAGGGTGTACCCTGCCTACAGCTCGAAGATGTCCTGTTCTGTGTTGTTGTTTTTATTTTATTTTTTTTCTCCTTCCAGCCGGAGTGGTAGGCGGTTCCCTCCAGCGGTACACCTTTAATCATTTGAATCTAATTATTTTACATGATTAATTTGTAATTTATTTCTCTTTCTGTAATGCTTTTGATGTTTTATGTAAAGCACTTTGAATTGTCTTGTGCATGAAATATGCTGTACAAATAAACTTGCCTTGCCTTGTCTTTTTAAGACAAGCTATTTTCGTTAGTTCTCACCTTGTATTGTGCAAGCGACTTTAGTTATTCATGTTTTCCTGGTTCTTGGTTGCACTTTGTCGGGTTTTTGTTTTTGTTGATGGAAATAAACATTTTTCTCAAATTCCATCTGAGTCCCTGCTTATAGAGTACTCTTTGAAGACAGCTAGAATAGGCCCCACCACGCCCGCAACCCTCGTGAGGATAAGCAGTTTGGATAATAGGTGGATGGATAAACCATTCCATGAATTAAACCCAAATTCATATGCATTCTAATATAGATGGCAGATTTCTAGAACATTCACAGTATACAGGACTCCCGCCAAAGTAACACTTCTTCATTGGATGTGCGTCACACAAATGCAAAAGCAGATGCAAAAGCAAATCGTCAAACTTTTAAGAGTCTTCATACAGTACGTTGACAGGTACGGCTCCAGGATTTTTCTCTCACCTGGAACTAAAAGGGATCTTGACCGATACACAGAGATGCCAACCTATCGAAATTCACTTCAAAAACAATTTGTCTGAATTTCCAGATGTTCCCCCTTTTGTTAAAAAAGTATTAAAATATTTACTTTGCATTGACATTCCGACAATGCACATTGTACACATTGCACACTCGGACATGCATGTTTTTCTAAATAAAATGTTCTTCATGAAGACATACTTTCAAGGACAATAATAAAAACAAATGATTAAAAATGTCATTCACTATTAGCTACGCTTCACCAACCCGTGGCCATTGGGCGTATCCCAACAAGTATTATGAAACTGAAAGTACAACACAGTGCCGCCTGATGGCGTGATGAATAAAGTTGTCGTTAGCACACAATTCTTGTCTGTGCTTTAATGGACATAATCATCTGTGAAGCTTCACTTTGTGCAGCTGACCTTGTTTCCCGCCGCTGATATGAAGTAAATGGTTAAAGCCAGAGTTCGGCCTTCTGCCTATCTGACGGACCGGTCCGTCTATCCGCCAATGACTAACGCCCATTTTGTCGTGATAAAAGATAGTCAGGAAACTTTTTTAAAAAATAGACTGATTAAGAAGAGGCGGAAGTGCATTTTTTCCATCTATGTAATCGTCTATAGTCTGTGGCTGCGGCGAGGCTTCCATTTTTCGTTGGCTAAGGTGGTCGCGACGCGGGCAAAGTTTGGTGCGGGAGACAACTGCCGCATTACATGACGTGATCGACACATTGTGCTTTGAGAATGTTGGCGACAGGTCTGCAACACAGGCCACGCACACGTCAGAAATTGTTCCTGCGGATAGGACGCCGCGCACATTCTCTCTCGTGATCGATCCGCTATGTCACATGTTGCGATGACATAATTTCCCCCGGCGAAGCAAACTAGTTTGGCAGCGGCGTGGGTGTTATGTCACGTATGTTTGCGTAAAGAAGCTAACACGGTAACGTATCAGTTTCGCCGCCAACTTCCAGATCGTGTTCGCAATACAATTAAATGCATCATCTAGTCATCTAGGTCCCTTTGTTGTAAACCATTGTTGTTGCTGTCTTTTTGATCGTTGCTCGACAGTAAAAAAAAAAAAAACGTTGACCGGAATTGCCCATAAAAGTCCGAGGAAACAACGCGCGTGTGTTGTGAGCGAGCTAAGGCAAACTACGAGCAGCATGTTCGGAGCACGTCGAATTCATCAAGGTCGAGTTCATGCACTTCTTCTGGCGTCTTCCCTACTTAAACAACCGACAGTGTTTCGTTGCGTCTTCATTGAAGTTGAACAACCTCACTCTAATTCACATCTCTCTCTCTCTCTCTCTCTCTCTCTCTCTCTCTCTCTCTTCTCCGCTCAGGAAAAGCGCCGTAGCAAACCAACCCCAAAAAGGAACAAACACTTAAGCAGGATAAAAATAAATATATACTCACAACACAATATTGCAGTATGTTAGACAAATAAATACAAAATAATATATGCATTCAACAAATTAATATAAAAAAAGAAAATGTAAATTGGCAACTAAATCATATGTTACACTTGCATTAGGAGCCCCGGCAGGAATGCTGTGCACTGCACACGTTCGGTCTGCACTGAGGAGAGAAGAATGAAACGCTTCATTCACGCACATCGGAGAGGGAGAGCTTTTGCTTGGTAGAAGACGACGACTGGCAAAACAAAACAAAAAAAGGTTTCGACATCGCAATCAAGTGGCCGACACTCCCCTCCGTGCAGACCGAATGTGTGCAGTGCACAGCAAAATACGCGCAGTTGGGTAACTACTAGTGGCGGACGCAAGGACGGAACCAGGGTCAACACACACACACACACATATATATGTATTATAATGCAAAACACAGAAAAGATGGAGAACTTCAATACACACAGAAAGCCAGTTATCTGCTTAAATTACTGGAAATGTTCATAATGAATACATTACCATGTACATATTGTATCACTAACTAGAATTAACATATTGACAAACTATACATAATCGAACATACAACGTACGGAAGAAAAGTGACGTACCTTCATGTCCGTACAAAGACAATGTACATCTGTGAAAGGCAGTTTGCGCAAGTACTGTAAACACAGCACATATAATAATGGAATTTTTAAAAACCGGAAAAGACTAAGCCGTATTTCGGTAACGCGAGAAATTACAAGCAAAGAGCCCAAATTTGGTTCTAACCAAAGTCACCAATTTACTGTCAAATAAATAAAGATAACAATACAATATTTCTTAAATTTATGTTTAAAAATAAGTTTAAAGTTTAAAATAAAAAGTGCATTTGAACAAGTCATCCTAAAGTGACTGAAAATGTAAAAATAAACAAAATAAATCAAAAGGTTTGAGTGTGATTTCCTTCCATCCAACAATTTTCTATTCCACTTGTCCTTTTGCGGATAAACTGGAGGACGGGTAAGTGGGGAAGAGATGCGGTACCTCCTGAACTGGTCGCAAGGCCTCTACTTACAGAAATTATAAAAATCATTCAACTTCATCTAGGCTTGATATAAAAACAGCAGACATAGTGTATTTGTCTATGTCATAAAACTGTGAATTCAAAATCATTTGAACGTTTATCTGAGATAGAATTAATACATGCTGTTGCAAGTCCCATTTCTATTCTTCTGTATCCATTTATTTATTTACTTATTTTTTTTACAACCCACCAGCTCCTGATGTAAAAACCTGGCTTGTTAGCTGTTAAATGCTCCATTATGTTCATCAGCTAGTTGCTAGCTGATTGGTAATTATTTTGTTTTTGTCTGTGCAACAGCTGCCTGTTGCTGATGAAAATCACCATTGACCCAGGGTGCACATGGATGAAGGTTTCCACGCATTTGCCTTTGAGGTGGGATGATCTCAGAAAGGTGTCAACTGTAGAACTGCATAATCCAAGTCAAACTGAATTCGAGTACCTTATTCCATTTTTGAACCGGCATTTAGGCACACACGCGCACACACGCGCATGCATGCATGCACACGCAAAATCACACAGGTAATCGTTGGAGTCCTGATGTTTTTAATCAGCAACGGGGCCCCACCCAAGCAGATAAGAGTCTGGTTACGCAACTTTAAAGAGCAATGGGGGAGAGCAGTCACCTGGGCAGATGGTCCTATCAGTCTTAGGTAAACCAGCGGCCAGTGCAGCCATGTTTGGCTTAACGGCTTTTAGGTAATTCATTATGTTCACTGAGAGAGAGCAGGTGTCCAACGTCGCAGCCCTGGACACACACACGCACTCACACTTAAATGCGCACCCTTGCGACCGCACGCACACATACAATAGTGGTGCATATATAAACATACTTACATGAACAGATGACCACGCACAAACACACACATCTACAGTGCAGCACAGGTGGTTGCAGTTCTATGTCCATGTGACCTGCTGCTCCGATCAGATAACTAGCAGTGATCTTAGTTAATGCTCACACAGAACTCATTCACCTCTAAACATCCAGGCAGGTCCATAAATTTTTTTTTTAAAGAGATTTTTAAAAAAAAGAGGTGATGGATAATGGAGGGTTGATGTTCTATCTCCACAAAACAAAACACTTCTTGAAAATAATCCAAATGCTGGATATATATTTTTACAGCAAGAGCTCAGTCATCCACTTAGTTTTTATTGGCTAGACTCTTATACAATCACGTCTCTCTTTCATATTATTTATTCTCTGTCTGTAAACAAGTTTATCCGTCAACATGAACTATTATAGTATTAATATGCACAGGCTCTTCCGATTCTATTGAATGTCTTGATTCATGAGCATGACTGAATCATCTGCACCATGAGTCGTTTTTAAAGACAGCGTTCCGTAGTGCCATAGTAATTTCACAAAATCATTTTAATAGGGGGTGAAAGCTTGTACGTTTGCTTGGCGTGGAATAGATAAGTGAAAAGACAGAGACGAAAGTCAAATTCAACCCATCTTACAAACAAATGTATTATCCAAAGTACTGCTTTGTCCCAGTCAGTAACCTCGTCGGCCATGTAAACAAAATGAAACTTGGAAAATCTATGGTGGGTAGATAGTTTCTCTGTTGTAAAAGTGCAAAGCCTGTTTATTTCCCTTTTCAATGATGCCCCATTTGTTAGTGTATGGAACGATGTGTCTTATTTTTCTAATGAGCAGCATAATAGAGCACTTGCACTGCCTTTCTTCTGTTTTTGCCATTGATTCCTTTTTGGTGTTTTTGGTTGAGTGGATGACTGAAGTGCTGTCTGTAACAAAGAAGATTCAAGCACTTTTTAAAAAATGGTCAGAAGCCTCCGTTGTGTGCAAAAGAACTGCACCGCTCCAATGGAACTTGTGGTCAGTAGAAGACTAAATTGTCCATACGTGTACAGTATTTTACAGTGTGGGTGATGGTTAGCCAGCACAAGCTACACTAGGTTGGAAAGGGGTCAGGTGCAAGATGGGATTTTGTCTGCTTTAACATGCAATTCAATGTTGCAAACTGTACATGACAGCATAACAAACACAATTTCTGAATGCTCGTAGCGACTGATGGACATGTTCCGAATGCTGGCTGCTTCCTTCAGCCAGCACTCAGCAAAAGGAATAATAATAGAAAAGTGGCCATCACTCTGATTTTCAGCTCACATTCAGAAATGGCAGAAATTACAGGCCTTCTTTGACTCTCGCTGTTGAGCCTTGGCTGTAATGTGTACAGCCGCTCAGTCCCTCGCCAAGGCCATTTAACTCTGTCAGAATTGAGGAACGTGAAAGTGGAGCGAAACAAGTTGGCGTGCCCTCTTTTTAAGCCCTCCCTTTGAGCTTGGCCTCTCTTAGTGTGGCTAAACACTGGTGTCTCTGACATTGCTTCTTTTACTTCCAACCTAAGTCAGAGGACGGCTGACCCTGGGTGACAAGGATCCTCAAAATTTCTTTTTAGGATGGTTACATACAGTTTTTGCCTTATTTTCAATTCTGAAAATGGTATGCATCGAGAGATATAAAAGTCGTACAATAAAATAGGGCTAGCCTCATTTAGAGGCTTATTATATTAGTGCTGTCTAGCGATTAAAAAGTTTTAACTAATTAATCACAAAATATTCCATAATTGATTGCGATTCATTGTGTTTTTCAACTACAATTTTTTACAAAGCTTCTAACATATTTACTTGAGTAAAATGTTGGAATTAATGTGGAAACACTTCTTAAAGTATATTTCGATTCAAAGACTATTCTAATAGTTGTCTTTGATCCTTGAATGTGATTCTTTTCCTGTAAAATACAACTGTTGAACATACAGTACAACTAATTTGGTATTTGAATTTGGCTTTGCCAAGTGCGCAATTTAGGATTTTTCTAATGAGCCGTCGAGCAACAAGTAAAAAAAAAAGGCCCTGATTGACGCCGCCGCGGGAGAGATGCTAACTGCATAGGCTTTTTAAGGATCATTAGCTGGCTAATTTACTATTCTAACCCACTGTGGACACTCTTCAAAATGCGCCACAAGTACTTTACTACTTACCCAACTTCGTGTGCTTATTTCCATTGGAGCCCCGGGGTTGGTTTTGTCGTATTGTATAATTATATGGGTCCAACAGACAGCCAGAAGTCACATTCAACAAGTTATTTATTTTCCACACTTCCCTTAGTTCACGGTCTTCAAAATAAAAGCATACCAGCAAACCACTATACACAGCAGCTTTGCTACGGCGTATTTTCGGAAGTAGGAAAGACGCCAGAAGAAGTGCATGAACTCCACCTTGATGTGCCAGCGTCATACTTGAGTGCTGCGCACAGCTTAATATACTGCCGGACACAAGTTGTTTTGAAACAGTTGAGTTCCAAGTCGGGGGGTGTCGCTTCAAAAAGACAGCGGCAACAATGGATATCGTGCCTGCTACAACCATAAAGGGACCGAGATGACTAGATGACGCATTTAATTTTATTGCCAAACTAGTTTGCTTTGCAGCAGCAACGAGCTGCGTGCTGCATCCTCTCTCTCCTCCTCTCCGTGTGGGAAACTGTATGTCATCGCAACATGTGACATAATGGACCGATCAGAGCAGCAACAATTCCTGATGGGTGCGTGGCATGTGTCGCAGACCTGTCGCCAACAGCACAATGCGTCGGTCATGTGAATCAATGCGGCAGTTGTCGCTCGCGCCGATGCACGAGTAGAAAGAAGCCTAAAAAGAAGCCTTAGTAGGCTGAGATGAAATTTGTCCGCCTCGCGACCACGTCAAACGCATGAGGGCCGATTAGTAGGCCGGAGTAAAATCCACTTTCGGCCATGCTTATTCCAGCCATTTTTAAAAATGTGTCTGCCCCCACTCTCCGCCCCAAAACTGGGCATCTGGCCGGGCCGGAGGGTCCGACCGGTCCGGCCCAGGGACGGACTGCCCAGCTCTGGTTAACGCTTCAACTATGACAGCCCTAACTTAGTAACCTGTATAGGCTACTATACACCATTTAATGTATAATTTCCTGAGAATATCAAGAGAAATTGCTCTTAAATTTCGCTTATTGAAACAAATGTCATTAAAAATTTGATTAGTAATTAGTTTTCAAATCTGATGCCACAAAACAAAACACTTTCTTACACTGCAAATCTGTTGGTGTTAATTCGACACCTAGGGTGTTTAATACCGGCAACTCTATATGCAGCCATACTACCTGGTGTTAAAGTAACATTTACAGCAAGAAAATGTAGTGTTGACATGACAGTGCAGTGATAATGACTCAAGTGTTTGGATGAACACTAATTAGCCAACACTATTGAGTGTAGGGAAACCCCATGCCTTAAATAAAACACATTAAAAGATTTCAATTCCAAATAATTCATAATTAATCATGTGACCACGTGATGTCACCAGGGCCACCTTTACCTACTCATAGGATCAAGGGCTAACCATCAAATTAGTGAAGGGTATAACAGTTCTTTTCAGTAAACTGAATCATTAGAATCAGTTCAAAAGATTTGTTCACCGAATCGTTGACAAATAAACAAATGACAGAATAATGTGGGTCGCTGATGGTGTGGTGCACACGCCTGAGTTGTGTGCAGGCAGCGTGGGATCGGTTACCGCTGAGTGTGTGTGTTCCATGCGACTAGCTGGCGACCAGCTCGGTGTAGTCTGCCTTTCGCCCATAGTCATCCGGGATAGGAAGGCTCCAGCACCTCCCTGCAACCCTGTACGGGATGAGTGGTGTGGAAGATGACTCAACACAGTACAATGTGGAATTGAATGCCTTCCGATAGGCCCCCTAGAGCGAGCTTTGTGTACTGCAGCAGCAAATGACCCTCTCTACAGCCATGGTGTTGCACAGAATTGCCTGTGGCTTGGTCAACTCAGGGCAAGAATGTAAAGTGATTGACAGAAAAATCAACAGCCTTTATTTTCTCTTTTAATTTTGATTGGCCCCCCGACTTCCGTAGAAGCCCGTTGGTAAGGGCGGCCTGTGTTTTGATTGGTTGTGACTGTTTTGGGTTGGGTTGTTGATCTCTTGTTCTGTTGCTATGGTTCTTTATGTTGTCACACTTATTGGATATGGGAATGGCCTGATGTTTTTCAGTATTCAAGATGGAGTGGCATGTCAGAATGTCAAGCTTTCTTCCATGCCTTCTGCATCCAGGCCTGCTCTCTGGTGTGTTACTTGGCATTTTTGTGTTCTGCATACAGCCCTGCTCTCTGTTATTACTTTGTATTTTTGCATATAAAGACTCTGATTTTTCCACTTCTGTGTTCTGTCTGCTTCTGGGTCCAAATTCTGTTCCTCACGTGACAGTACGTTCTGACCTGACATGGACCCAGCAGACTCAGACACAATTTCCAGAGCAGTCCACGCCCAGGAAGCATGGCTCGGCAGACATGAGTAACTTCTGGGAGACATTATGGAATCTATTCAGAACCTTTCCATCAGCGTCAACACGATGGTCGTCCAGCCAGTCTCCAGCGCTTTGCCACAGATGTGCTCCAACCCATCCCTCCACTTCGAATCAGGGAGCGATCATCTCGTCGGCTGCTGCTTCGTCTTTTTACTGGGAACCCAATATACCGTCACTTGAACATTTTCTGAGGCGGTTGGAACTTGTGGACGATTCCTGCTGAACTGTTCATTTGTCTTTGAGCAGCAGTTTACCGTGTATTCGGACGATTGCGCTAAGTTGGCCTATGTTATCAACTTGCTTCCAGGAAGAGCAGGAAGGTGGGCCAATTTCTTGTGGGAGTCAAAGTCAGAGACGTTGGAGTCATTTGCCTCTTTTTCTACATAGCGCCTTGGATCAGCCCTTTATTAATCAGTCATCTGGCAAACGGCTAATGGCATTACATCAGCACTCTCAGTCAGCTTCAGACCATGTCATTGAATTCAGGATTTTAGCATGTATGGACTATGGAAGGCGGCATGGTTGTCGACTGGTTATCACGTCGGCCTCACAGTTCTGAGGTTGTGGGTTCGATCCCGGCTCCGGCCTCCCTGTGTGGAGTTTGCATGTTCTCCCCGTGCCTGCGTGGGTTTCCTCCGGGTACTCCGGTTTCCTCCCACATTCCAAAAACATGCATGGTAAGTTGATTGGACTCTCTAAATTGCCCCTAGGTGTGATTGTGAGTGCGGATGTCTGTCTCTGTGTGCCCTGCGATTGGCTGGCAACCAATTCAGGGTGTCCTACTGCCCGGAGATAGCTGGGATAGGCTCCAGCACGCTCCGCGACCCTTGTGAGGATAAGCGGTATAGATAATGGAAGGATGGATGGACTATGGAATGAAGCCTGATAAAAGACAGCTTTTGTTTGTGGACTGTTTGAGGAGCTCCAAGGTCAGCTGTCTATTCAGGATGACCCAGAATCTCTTGAGGAGTTCATCTCCTTAGTGATTCATTTTGACAATCAATCGCATCAGCAGCAACCAGCTAAATCACAATCCAACTTGATCATTTCACTAAATAATATGTACAAAGTAGTACATTAGTCAAATCAAGTCAACTTGCACTCAAATAGATCTAAATGTGTATTGAATGAAAGAAATTTCATCTTCAAAACATTCAACATAACTAAGTAGATGCAACATAAAAAACGGTTGACTATGTAGATGCAGGAAGTCGACAGTTCAACTTCTCCTTTCTGTCTACAACGCATTGGAATATGAGCTCCCCTTTGCGACTCTGAATGACATTTGAGGCATTTTTCATTGCAACAGCTCATTTAACAATGCACCCAGCAGACAGAAAGGTGCAGCCTTTTCTCATCCGTCTCTCTCCGTCCTCATCACAGCCCAGCAGTGCACTCTTTAAGATGGCTGCAAACTGGCCTGCTGTAATGCATTTATGATCACCGTAATCTTGCTGGGGGAAAAAAGATTGCTAAAATGTCCAACTGTGCTCTGAAATTAGGCATTATAGAAAAGTTAAAAGCTTTTGTTAAATGCCAGGCACAACTACATTACATGGTGAAGGAAAGATGCAGGAAATGGTAAAACAAAATACTTCTTTTTGCTCCAATGCATTGAATAACCTTTTGTAAAGTGCTTTTATGTTGTAGTTCTAGTCACTAAATGTGTTCTATAATTTTCAACCAGAGCCCTAATGTAAATGCGCGTCTCGAAAAATCAGTTTAAGCAGATGATGGCAATTATGGCAAATAAGCCTTGTGCTTGGTTCTATCATGTGAGTTTTCAAAATGAAACCACCCAATAAGCGCAATATTTCGGAGTTGTTTCTGCCGGAGAGAGATGTAAAGAAGTTGAGAAATAATTCATTACAATTGTAAAAGTAAAGAAAAAAAAACAATGTCACATGAAAAATACAGCCTGCAGATGAAATAAAACAAGGCATGGTGGGCTCTGCATCCACTTCACAAGTTGATGCTAAAAGCTGAAGCGAAGCGCCTCTAGAACCAGTGAAAATAACAGAGAAGCAGCCAAAGGTTAGCAGTTAGTTTGTCTTTTGAACTACTCTCTTCGTGGTTATTGTTGCAAACTTACAACCACACATCCGTCTTGCCACGCAAGTGCAATTTTGAGACACGAGACTGCAAAATTGTATGTTTCTGCAGGAGACATTTGCAACTTGTGGATAATTTCACAGTTTTGTCCCCATTCACATCTTCATCTTTCTTTTCACGCTTGTCCTCCGTGTGCACTATATGCAAGCTATTATGGAAAAAGAAAATTATGTGGAAAATTGCAACATTTAAAAGAGACCCGTTGGTCAGGGATAATTGCTCAAAGGCCCATTAGCAGTCTTTCAAGACCAATGTAATGTTCACATTATTCCTTGTGTAGTGATGTCATTATTAATCCATAGGAACTTGACTCATCTGAAAGAGAGTGCATATGAAATAGCTGCATTTTACAGGAATTCACAACAAAACAACAAAGGGGAATGATGGCACAATCCTTTTCTTCAAGTCAAGAATATTGTGGATAGGGTGGTGTGTCATATTGTCCAAATCAACAATAAAGTGATGCCTTCACATATTGTGCACCACAGGTAACATTCAAGAACAGGAAAGCATGATTAGACTACAAGAAAACATTTTAATAAATAAATAGTAATAAATGGGAAGTGACACTTGGAATGGGGTGCAAGGCGGTCCTCAATCACCCGCGTCACATGCACGGCCAACTACATCATCTGAAAGGGGAGATCTTGCAATTTACCTGCCAATGCCATGCACGGACTCCGGAGAGTCTATTTCTGTTTCCGCACTGCGAACTCGGGCGTACTGCTCCTCTGACCGCCCTGACTTCGATGCAAAAGGGATACATCTTAAAGGGACGGTGGGGCCGGGATGGCCACGTTTTCACCAACAAGTTCATTTTATATATTTTTTGATCAGGAAAATGAAAAAAGTTGTCATTTTCTATTTTATCAATAAATTTGGGAGAAATTAGGAAATAAGTGACTCTATTAATTATGCCCCTTGTTAATGAGCAGAATGGCCGCGCCCCCTACCATTCTATCCTTGATTGGCCGGAGTCACGCGAGGGACCGATTCCAAACTCTCCATTGGAAATCATTGTACTTTCATTGCTTAGAAGTTCCAAAAACCGCGATCAATTGGCACCAAAATGTATGTGGACATCTCTACTAATGCCCACTTCAACACATCAAAAGGATTAACCTCTCCGTGGCTGATTTATATGAGAATGAGGAAATGTGGAAGTCAGCAGAGCTACATAGATTTAGGCTGGGACGAGCGCACACTGCTTCTTTGCTTGAAAAACAAAACAAAACACTGCTTCTTTGCTGATCACGGTTAGGACGGGTGAAGCATTAAACACCAGTCAGGATATTTACGGAGACTGAAGTGGAAATGGGACGTGCACATTTATTTGGATGAGGAGTGCCCCAGATTTTCGGCTTACAACGCGCCGTCCAATTTGGAAGGTAACAGCCGAAATGGCACATTCCAATACGGCCACACTCTCGGCTGTGCAGTCAGCCTCGCTGGAACTTTTCGTTCTCTGTTCGATGAGGGCTTTTTTCACTCTCAAGCCGCTTCACTCGGGCAGAAGGGGGCTGCAAGCAAAAAGCAGACTGCTTGCGAGGTGACATGAAGACAGGCTCATCTTCACCTCCACACGCTGGGCGGACAGTAAGGAGCTAATGTTGTTGTGCTAATGCCTTTTGTTTTAACGGCCTGAAGTTGGTTGAACTAGTTGCTGCTATTAGCCATCCTAATCCTACCTTTAGCCGGGGAGGGAAGCGTGGGGCTCCAATCTGCCTGCTGATGCTGCAAGCCGCGTCTCTCTCCCTCCTGAGACACGAGTTTAGCATCGCTAAATGTCCGTGATATAACCAGTCGGCGATCGTGTGAGCATTCATGCTCTTGTCTCTGCTTCAGCTTGTGAAAGTGGAGGAGCAATCGCCACTGTATTTTTGATTTTGTTGAGGTGATCATGATGAGATCACGTTTTATGTCAATAAATCCAAACTATTGTGCAGAACACTTTTATACTTTCACAGTTTGAAGTGGACAAGAGTAATAATGTGCATTTGCATTTTGGTGGCGATCGGTCACCGTTTTAGACAACAGAACTGACAAAGCAAGCAATATTATCAAGCATGCCTTCCTCACGTGACGTAGACCGCTGAGACTGCAAACATAACATAAGCCACGCCCCTTTTGGGGTCGTGGAAATTTGTCTTAAACCAAATCACAAAAAAATACCTTAAATCACTACAGAGTCTTTTGAGGTGGGCATTTTAGTTGTTTTTACATACAAACCTATTATATAAGTGCCAATGTTAAGCTCGCCTAAGTGTCCCTTTAAGATTGGCCGGGAAAGGACAACTTCCACTACATAAAGGCGTACAAAGGCGCGAACGCCCCGTTATGCCCAATTTTACCTGTGCAAAGTCTAGCAAAATACCAAACGAAAGAAAACCCCATCCATGCGCACAGTTCGACTGGCGCTTTGCGCTAGACTTGTGCTCTGCACGAAAATAGGGCCCTTTATGTGTCAAACATGGTAAAGACAATGTCAAAGCGGAAGTCAACCCAAACATAATTTTTTCAAGAATATGTTCCCAGCAGGCCCACTAGTTGAAACACGGCATTCCGATTGATTTTGCGTTTGTGGAATATAAGTTAAGCAGCAAAATGCACTCGTTTTTAGCCATCTCTGGGGCAGCCATTTTGTCTTCTGTTGACTGAAAATGACATCACAACTGCTCACAACGACCAATCAAGGCTCAGATTCAGAAAACAGGTCAGCCGTGATTGGTTGTTGTGAGCAGTTGTGATGTCATTTTCAGTCGACAGAAGACAAAATGGACGCCCCCAGAGATGGCTAAAAATGTGTGGATTAACACTTATCCCACAAATGCAATATTTATCAGAATGCCCTTTTTTAACTAGTGGGCTTGCATGGAACATATTCTTGAAAACAAAATGTTTGCGTTGACTTTCGCTTTAAGGCATTGGCATACATGATTGCTACTTCAACAGAAGCAATGGTGAGGTATACACGTGGCCCAAATTATTTGTACCCCTCTGAAAGAAAAAATATAATAAAAGAAAGAAAAATAATAAATGACAATTGAATGAACATGAAACATATTGATTTTGAAGTGTGGTTCAACTGAATAATTTAAAAAAACAAACTCCTGGAACAGGCCTGCTTGCTCAGGAAGCTCAAGAGTCATGTCAAGTCAAATTTGTTTATATAGTCCTTAATCACAGGAAAGTCTCAAAGGGCTTCACATCTGCACCAGATCATATACACGACATCCCCTGATCTTAACCCCCAGAAGGGCAAGGAAAAACTAAAAAAAAAACATCTGGGGAAAAGTGAGAAACCTTGACAAGGGACCACAGATGGGGAATCCCCCTTCTCGGACGATCAGGCTGCAATGGATGCCGAGTGGGCAACATTGAACACACATTATAGTATTATACGGTGTTTGTTAAAGTGATGTGAAATGAAGTGCTCCAGGAAGATGACATCGGTGAAGTGAGCAGGGGCCCAATGATCAATGTAGAAATCTCCATAGCAGCGCCTCCGAGGATGTGGTCAGCCTCCGATCTTGTAGCAGTCAGTTGCTGTTGGATCGATACAGCAACCTCCAATTCGGTTGTCATCACCTAATTCCCAAGCCTGGGAAAAGGAGGCAGAAAAAGAATAGAAGCGGCAGTAAAGAGGCCAAAACAAACAGTTCAACCAAATGCAGAATCGTACAAATAAGTCTTAAGTCGTGTTTTAAACATTTCGACTGAGGTAGTGCCTCTAGGGCATTCCAAAGCATCGGTGCCCGAATAGAAAATGCTCTAGAGCCTGTGAACTTCTTTTTGGCTCTCGGGATCACTAAAAGGCCGGCATTTTGTGACTGAAGGTTTCGGATCTTCAGAACTTTATGGTATCACTAAGTCGATGAGATAGGAAGGTGCTAAGCCGTGCAGTATTTTGTAGGTAAGTAGCAAAACCTTGAAATCACATCTGAAGTGGACTGGGAGCCAATGCAAATTGGCTGATATCGGAGTAATATTATCGAACTTTCTAGTCCCTGTCAAGAGTCTTGCTGCGGCATTTTGCTTGCTGCAGACTTTTAATACTAGACATGGGAAGACCAGAGAGCAAAACGTTACAATAATCGAGGCAAGATGTAACAAACGCATGGATTAAAATTTCTGCATCCTTATTCGACAGAATTGGACGAATTTTAGCAATATTACGGAGTTGGAAAAATGCGGTTCTAGTAATGTTCTTAATGTGCATTTGAAAAGACAGAGTTGGGTCGAATATAACACCAAGATTTTTTGTTGAATCACTTTGTGTAATATTGTACATTTATCCAGCCTCAAAGTGGTGTTCTTAAATAGATGCCGATGACGAGCAGGACCAATAATCAACATCTCGGTTTTATCTGAGTTAAAAAGCAAAACATTGAGAGACATCCATTGTTTAATCTCGGCAAAGCACGCCTCTAAATTACAGTAATCATCCGGGTTTGTTATCTTGAGCGGCATATATAATTGGGTATCGTCAGCATAATGAAAACTAATGTTATACTTACATATAATATCACCAAGCGGAAGCATGTAGATGCTAAACAATAGGGGTCCTAGTACGGATCCATGCGGGACTCCAGATGTAACTTTACAAAACTCAGAAGTCGCATTGCCATGAATTACACGGTGCGTCCTTTCTGAGAGGTAAGAATTAAACCAAGAAAATGCTGAGCCTGAGATACCAACACATCCTTCAAGGCGTTCTAATAGTATGTTATGATCGACGGTGTCAAAAGCAGCACTAAGGTCAAGTAAGAGTAGTATTGATGAGGTGTCGGAGTCCATAGCTAGGAGAAGATCATTAGTCACTTTAGCAAGAGCCGTCTCGGTTGACTGAAGAATTTCAAATCGATTATTAGCGGCCATATAGTCACTAAGCTGTTGCGCTACAACTTTTTCAAGAATGTTTGCAATAAACGGGAGATTTGAATGAATGAATGAATGAATGAATGAATGAATAGTTTCTTTTCGGTTGTACGCATAATACAAAAAAGAAAAATACACAAATCATTTCAAATATCAATTGACAACCGAAAAAAGGAATACCGGTAGGCTGAAGCACTAGGCTTATTATTGCCTATCCTATACTGTCCCATGAATCACCTAGAATTTCAATAGAACAAGATAAATAAATACTATACACTCACAGGCGGCACGGTGGTCGACTGGTTAGCACGTCCGCCTCACAGTTCAGAGGTCGTGGGTTCGATCCCGGCTCCGGCCTCCCTGTGTGGAGTTTGCATGTTCTCCCCGTGCCTGCGTGGGTTTTCTCTGGGCACTCCGGTTTCCTCCCACATTCCAAAAACATGCATGGTAAGTTGATTGGATACTCTAAATTGCCCCTAGGTGTGATTGTGAGTGCGGATGTTTGTCTCTGTGTGCCCTGTGATTGGCTGGCAACCAGTTCAGGGTGTCCCCCGCCTACTGCCCAAAGACAGCTGGGATAGGCTCCAGCACGCCCCGCGACCCTTGTGAGGAGAAGCGGTACAGATAATGGATGGATGGATATACACTCACATTTTAATCTCTAATTTTACATTTTATCAATGGCCCTATACGCATAAATTATTGTACATTTTAATTTTTTCTTAAACCTCAACAAAGAACAACACAGCTTCAAGTCCATTCCACAATTTCACCCCCAAAACTGAAACACATCTGTATTTTATGTTGGTCCTTACTTTGCATATTTCAAACATAAATAAACCTTTTAAATGATAATTACCTTGTCTAAACTTAAAAAAGGTCTGAATACCAACAGGTAGGCTTTCATTTATGACACGAAAAGGGATTTCCAATGTCTTCTGATACACAATTCCATGAATTTTAAAATAACAGATTCTATGAATAATTTATTAGTTGATTCTCTACAGCCAACCTTGTTAATTATTCTAATAGCCTTTTTTTGTCATTTAATAATAGCATCTATATTTGTTTTATATACATTTCCCCAAATTTCAGCACAATATGTCAGGTGAGGCAAAACAAGAGAAGAATACAATACACGAAGAGCTTTCTTGTTTAACAAATCTTTTACTTTGTAGAGAACAGCCACTGATTTAGCCAGTTTACGTTTAGTGTGTTCTATTTGTGGCTTCCAACGCAGTTAATCAGTCAATAGTGACTCCACCAAAACTTTATTTCAGTGACTCTCTCAATTTCAATACCATTTATATTTAGTTTTATGCCATAGTTAAGGTGCATACCACCAAACACCATACATTTGTTTTATTTTCATTTAATGATAACTTATTGCAATCAAACCATTTTTTTAACGCAATTAATTCCTTTTCGACAATTTGTATTAGTTGCTCCATGTTATTCCCTGAGCAAAATAAATTTTTTATCATCAGCAAAAATTACAAATTTTAATATATTTGAGACAGTGGTAATATCATTTCAGTAAATTACAAACAACTTAGGTCCTAATACCGATCCCTGTGGAATACCACATGTTACTCTTCTCAGGTGTGATTCAGTATTATTGATTTTTACATTTTGAAACCTATTACTTAAATAACTGCATAACCATTTAAATGCTACACCTCTTATGCCATATTGTTCAAATTTCTGCAGAAGTAAAGAGTGATCAATAGTATCAAATGCTTTGAGTAAATCAATAAATACACCCGCAGCATATTGTTTTTTATCAATTGCAATAGCTATATTTCCTGCAAATTCCATCACTGCTAGAGATGTTGATCGCTTGTTTCTGAAGCCATACTGATGGTCATTTAGGAACTCATATTTTTCAACAAAGGCATCTAGTCTTACTACAAAAACGTTTTTTAAGTGTTTTAGAAAACTGAGGTAACAAAGAAACAGGTCTGGAATTTGACACAATATTTGTTTATCACCATTTTTATAAATTGGAATCACTTTTGCTATTTTCATTTTATCAGGATAAATACCTGTTAAAAAAGATTTGTTACAAATGTAGGTAAATGGTTCAATCACACAATTAATCACTTCTTTTATAAGTGTCATATCAACGTTATTAGTATCAGTTGATTTTTTGTTCTTTAACTTTCTAACAACTTTGAGCACATCACTCGAACAAACTCCTCCAAGAAACATAGAATTACAATTATTAAAAACACAATCAAACTTTGTAACTTCATCTTTCGCCAAGTCAATCGAACTTGCCAAACTCAGACCTTTATTGACAAAAAAATCATTAAATTCATTAACAATGTCTACTTTATCATCAATGATAGAATTGTCTTTTTTTAACAATGTTAGTTGAAATTTTTCTATCGCGGCGATTTTTAATTAGCTCATTAAGAACACTCCACGTAGCCTTGATGTTTTTTTATACCTTTGCAGTAACTAGTCATAATAATCTTTCTTTTGTTGTCTCAAAATAGATATTAATCTATTTTTATTATTTCTTATACATGTCTTCCTTTTCCTTTGTTCGATATTTCATAAATTCACTATATAGCCTATTTTTCTTTTTACCAGCATTTTTCAAACCTTTTGTTAACCATGGTTTCCCCTTTTTCATAGACATTTTTCGACATTCTTCAAAAGGACAGTGTCTGTCATACATTGTAACAAATGTTTCCAAAAATGCATTGTATGAATCATTAGTGTCCTCTACAGAAACTTCTTGCCAATCATGATTCATAAGTTCCACTTTTAAAGCCATTATTGCTTCTGGTGATTTTACTCTGCTTAACTTATAAGTCTGTTTTTCATTATTTCATTATTTCAATAGTAACACATACCATTAAATTGTCAAAAACAGTTGTCATGCCACCATTTTTCAACACAGCTTTTCAACACACCCAAAATTCCTACTTCCCACACATGCACCCTTAAAAAACCCACACAAATTCCACTATTCGCCATTCATTTTCTTTGACGCATTCAACGTTTTCACATTTACACCATTCCAATTTCAAATTCACAACATTCCACTCATTCAACTCACATTAAACTTTTCAACACATCCCAGATTCCTACTTTCCACACATTCAACTCATTCACCCTTAGACTGGGGATACTCCCCCCAAGGTCTTACCGGTGCGGCGGCCATCTTGGACAGGGACATTAGCGAGACTGGGGATACTCACCCCAAGGTCTCACCGGTGCGGCGGCCATCTTGGGCAGGGACATTAGCAAGACTGGGGATACTCACCCCGAGGTCTCCCCAGTGCGGTGGCCATCTTGGGCAGGGATATTAGCTACATCCATGATTCTCGCCCCTCCGCTAGCCCCAGTAAGGCAGCCATCTTGGAGAGGGACATAAGCTACAGCTAGCATTCTGGGCCCTTGGCCTCCTCTGGTGTGGCGGCCATATTGTTTGAAAGTATTGGGACACCCAGAATTGTCATCCCCAGGTGTCCCTAATGAAGTGGCCATGTTGTTCAAAAGTATTGGGATGCCTAGAATTCTCATCCCCAGGTGTTCCTAATGAAGCGGCCATATTGTTCAAAAGCATTGGGACACCCTGAAGTCACCCTAAGTGACCCTTAGGTGACCTGGAAGTGACCCGATTGACCCGGAAGTGACCCAAATGACCCGAAAGTGACCCCAATTGACCCAATAGTGACCCGGAAGTGACCGAAATTACCATGAAGTGACCCGGATGTGACCCAGGTGACCCAGAAGTGAAGTGTTTCCTTACTTCCCTTCATTTTTTTACATCCTCATTCCAGGCCATTGTACATCATTCGAGGTCATTCAACTTCATTCCACTTCATTCAGTATCGTTCAACTTCATTCCACTTCATTCCACTTCATTCAACTTTCATTCATCTTCATTCCACTTCATTCAACTTCATTCCACTTCATTCCACAGTTTCTTTTAACTTCCTTCGCCTTCACATGCAATTTCTCCAGAAATTGCATTCTCCAGTTTATTTATCATTAAAATAATTGGCTAATTGATTTATTGTCAAATACAAAATAAATAACAGCTTCATTGATTGAGCCATTTTTCAATGATTTCAAGGGCATGTACAAGTCTCAGTAGGGCTTCAATGCATTAACTCATGATTTGTTTGTCCAGGCGAGGAAGTCGGGAGTCAAGAGGTGGTTGCTTCCAAATGTCCAAATAATGCTTTCAGATAATGCTGAGCTTGAAAAACCTTATCTGACCGAGGCCTGCTTGCATGCTTAGCTCTTTGTCCACCCACACACACCTGACTTAAGGCGGCCATCTTGCTTTTAACCCTTGACCTCACCAAGGAGAGCGCGCCTCTAAATGCAGTAGCCATACCTGGCCATTGAGGGGCATACTAAACAAAAATGACCACATAAAGGTCAAGAATTCAACAACAGAACTTAACTACAGTACAACAAAAATACAACTTCTACATTAATTTATCTCAACTATAACAAAACAATTTACTTTCATTCCACAAACAAAAATAAGTTATTTACACAAAAATACAACTGCTTGCAGAGAAAATGGCTCCAACAGTAATTAACTATTACATTTATGTTTATTCGTATCAAATATTTGGTTAGTCCATCATGAATACATTAATTATCCATTCATCCATTATTGGATAGTTCGGGCATTAGGTGGGGGTACACCCTGAACTGGCTGCCAGCCAATCACAAGACACACATAGACGGACAAGCTTTCTCACTCACAGTCACACTAGGGACAATATAGTAATATACACTCACTGTCCAATATAGAGCAGACCTGGGCAAAGTCCGGTCCGCTCACCTGGATATAATTAAAGACGCCTACCTACCACCAAGGGGAGATGCATCTCATCTTGCTACAATATTTTTTCTCAAGAATATGCAAGCCCTCAAGTTGAAACAAGGCATTCTGATAAATATTGCGTTTGTGGAATAAGAGTTAATCCACCCGTTTTTAGCCATCTCTGGGGGCGGCCGTTTTGTCACTTCTGTCGACTGAAAATGACATCACAACTGCTCACAACGACCAATCACGGCTCACCTGATTTCTGAAGCTGAGCCGTGATTGGTCATTACCTGAGCCCTGAGCAGTTGTGATATCATTTTCAGTCGACAGAAGTGACAAAATGGCTGCCCCTGAGGTGGCTAAAACGGGGTGGATTTTGCTGCTTAACTCATATTCCACAAATGCAATATTAATCAGAATGCCATGTTTCAACTAGTGGACCTGCTAGGAACATATTCTTGGAAAAAAATATGTTTGGGTAGATTTCCCCCTTTAATGACATTTCCAAACTCTCTGGCAACATTTTTTTCCCAAGAAGAGATGAGCAAAAATGACAACAATGATCCTAATGCGAGCAACTTTATTATTTCCTGCACCCTGGAAGGAAGAGGGCTAAAAGGATTTTGCCTGATAATATTGTATGCAAATCTACAGTTTCATATACAGTCTGTTGGGTGTACTATAAGTCATCACTGTATATATCACTATCAATAATATAATATTTCCCACTTATCTGTGTATTTGGGAGTCCTGAATAGGAACGGCTATTATGAGTTGGTGGTTGGTGCACAAAATTGTTAGAATATTTTATGAGTTTTATTTTAATAACCGCTTATACTTTTGTTTAAAATGTGTATTTACTAATTATAACAATATACAGTATGCCACATCAACACACATAGCTTTTTAATGAAACTATGCTTTTCCTGATTACATTAAAAATTATATAGAACAATGTTGGCATTAGCATGTTGGCTTGACCCTCGGCAAACGTTCCAGTTTCTTATGTGGCCCCTTTGCAAAATTAATTGCCCACCCCTGGTATAGTGTTCAATTAGCCTACCATGCATGCATGTTTTTGGAATGTGGCAGGTAACCGGAGTACCCAGAGGAAACCCACGCAAGAAAGGGGAGAACAAACAATCTCCACAGAGGAAGACCAGAGCCCGGAATCTAACGCTGAACATCTGCACTGTGAGGCGGATGTGTTAACCACCGTACTGCTACACGAATGATAAATTATGAAATTAACAAGTGAGTATAAATTATTGTTTTAATAGTGAAAAAAATGATATTTTTTACATATTCTACATACAGTGCAGCAGGGGTGGAGCTATGGGTGGGCCTGGGTGTGCACAGGCCCACCCAAATTGACAGACTGCCCACCCAGTGAGATTCCTGAAAAAAAAATATATATATATTTTTAAATCATTACTGAATTATATTTTAATTTGCGTTTTTTTTGTGTATTTTCTATTTCATTGAATATTAAGAATGGCATAAATGTGAGTGTCTAAGATCTGAATATTGAATATACAATGTTTTGGGACAGGAGGATTGTGCTCAGTGAGAAAAATATTCAGGCCCACTCTGATTTTTCCAGGCCCACCCTATGAGCCACGTTCTGGCTCAACACTGCAGTGCAGTTTAAATCAAGTATATTGTTTAATACAGTACAGTACTTTATTTCTGGGTGTAATCCTTGTTTAGACCTGATGAGAAAATGATGGCGCTGTCTACAAAGATGCCACCAATTTGTGCTGTCGTCTTCGTCCTCTTCCGTTTCCTCTTCTTTCCACCACAACAACCCAACTCATAACAAACAACGTTTCCCTGCGTTGACACAAAAAAAGCTATACTGTATTCAGGAATGCGCTCGAACGTGAGACCTATGTGTTTTATTCCGTTCAACTTGTAATCAAGTTACCCCAGTTGGAACGCTATTTGGTTCGTTAGCTTAACTTTGCTGCTCGTTTCGTAACATTTGGCCAACTTGACAGATCTGCAGAAGATGCCAGTAGCACGGTAAGTAAGCACGGCAGCTGCTTGCCCCACAATGTTGGTTCACAGGTAGATAGAGATCGATTCGTTGGTGTTCAGCCGAGGATCACGGTGAGGGCAAAGCATAAATGACGCACAGACAGGACAAGTTGTGCTGAATTATTCGGCTGTGTTGAAAGAGTCCTTTCACCTCGTAAAGTCGAGGAGTTAGAGGCTTACAAACTTTCGCATAATTAGAAATAGTACCTCTCGACTACATCCAGTGGTTCTATCACTATGTGTCGTATGTGTGTACGCGCGGGGGGCTTGTATGTATGTGTTTGCGTTTATACTTGGGGATTCGGGTTAATCTATTTAGGAAAATGCATATGTAATCTAATCGCGATGCCCCCCCCCCCCCACACACAGTGTTGCGATTGTGATTTGATGTTATTATTTTTCAATAGTAATATTATTGTAATATTATTTTCCTCTTCTCATGTACCGTATTTAAAACGAATGCATAATTTAGGGAATTTTTTATCATTTTTATTACTTAACTTTATCAATGAGTATTACCGTATTTTCTTGGTCGACATTGGTTGTTTTTTTTCTAGTTCATTCAATAAATACAGTTGTACATTTTTTAAAACTATATCGTGAAACTTGTACATTTTCGTTGGTGCTATGTTTTGTGCTTGATGTTTGTGTTATTTATTGGCAAAAATGTGTACCTTCCCTAAAAACGTGTTCCTAAAAAAGATAAAACTTGAGATAATCAAGGTACTGTGGTGTCAAAAAGTGTTTGCTCTCTTCCTGATTTAATTATTTATGTTTTGTATGTTTGTCACACTTAAATGTTTCAGAACATCAAATAACAATAAATATTAGTCAAAGATAGCACAAGTAAACACATAATGTAGCTTTTAAAGGAAGGCCTTTATTATTAAAGGATAAAAAACCAAACCTACATGGCCCTGTGTGGAAAAAGTGTTTGCTCCCCCTGTTAAAACATAACTATGCTTTATCACACCTGAGTTCAATTTTTCTAGCCACACCTGTTATCAATCAAGAAATCACTTACAAAGCCTGACAAAGTTAAGTAGACCAAAAGATCCTCAAAAGCTAGACATAATGCCGAAATCAAAAGAAATTCATGAAGAAATGAGAAAGATGTCAATTACTCTCTATCAGCCTGGTAAAGGTTATAAAGCTATTTCTAAAAATTTAGGACTCCAGCGAACAACAGTGAGAGCCATTATGCACAAATGGCGGAAACATGGAACAGTGGTGGACCTTCTCAGGACTGGCCGACCGACCAAAATGACCCCAAGAGCACAGCGATGACTCATCCAAGAGGTCACAAAAGACACCACAACAACATCAAAGAACTGCAGACTGCCTCAGTCAAGATCAGTGTTCATGACTCCACCATAAGAAAGAGTCTGGGCCAAAATGGCCTGCATGGCAGAGTTCCAAGACAAAAACCACTGCTGAGCAAAAAGAACATTAAGGCTCGTCTCACTTTTGCCCAAAAACATCTTCATGATCCCCAAGACTTTGGGGAAAATACTCTGTGGACTGATGAGGCAAAAGTTGAACTTTTCGGAGGGTGTGTGTCCCGTTACATCTGGCGTAAGAGTAACACCACATTTCAGAAAAAGAACATCATACCAACAGTAAATTATAGTGGTGGTAGTGTGAAGGTCTGGGGCTGTTTTAATTCTTCAGGACCTGTTGCTGTGATAAATGGAACCATGAATTCTACTGTCTACCAAAAAATCCTGAAGGAGATCTGTTCGTGACCTCAAGCTGAAGCGAACTTGGGTTCTGCAGCAGGACAATGATCAAAAACACACCAGCAAGTCCACCTCACCTAATGGCTGAAGAAAAACACAGTGAAGACTTTAGAGTGGCCTAGTCAATGTCCTGGTCTGAATCCTATCCTATTGAGATGCTGTGGCATGACAAAAAGGCGATTCATGCTCGAAAACCCTCCAATGTGGCCGAATTACAACAATTCTGCAAAGATGAGTGGGCCCAAATTCCCCCACAGCGCTGTGACAGATTCATTGCAAGTTATCACAAACGCTTCATTGCAGTTGTTGCTGCTAAGGGTGGCGCAACCAGTTATTAGGTTTAGGGGGCAAACACTTTCGCATGTGCCATGTAGGTTTGGATTTTGTTTTCCCTTTAATAAAAAAAAAAACCTTTAATTTAAAAACTGCATTTTGTGTTTACTTGTCTTACCTTTGACTAATGTTTAAATTTGTTTGATGATCTGACACATTTAAGTGTGACAAACATGCAAAAATATAAGAAATCAGGAAGGCGGCAAACACTTTTTCACACCACTGTATGTATGTTGGATTTTTGGGGGGTAAAGTTCCTTAAGAAGAATTATATTTCCCCAAATAATGTATTCGTTTATTATATTTGTTGACATTCTTTAGCAATTGCTATTGCATAAAGTTGATCAGTTATGTCTTTGAACATATGAAGAATTAAGAGCTTGGTGTATCATTTTCCAGTAATTTGCTTCTTAGATATGACGTGAATGAATGAGTCATTGGTCTGTGAGGTGTTTTTGCCAGATCCATCGACCGTCAGTGCCAATTGATCTGCTTGATTGATTTGCTCAGAGGTGGGCATTCCGTCTGGCTTACAGACCGGTCAGTCTGTCCATCACTGATGGACCGCCGCTTTGCTGACGATAGATGGGGAAACTTAAAAAAAAACCAAAAAAACAACAAAAAAAAAGTACTAAGCGCAGACAGAAGTGGAAATTCGTCCGTCGGTGTAATCATCACTAAGCTGGTCAAGTCCCGACAGACCTCGCAGTCCGTCATTGACGGATGCCCGTTTTGCTGACGTGACGGAAAGCCTGTTTCGCGTGTGTTGTAATGAAGGCATGCTTCCTTGAGTAGACTGCATTGACTGTATATGTACAGCAGGTGGCGGTATGCACCGAATCGTGTGTTAGTAAGGCCTGGAGCAACAACTAATTAATGAGCTAAGCCAGGGGTAATCTTCTTTATTGATCTTTATTGTTAGTGTATTTTTTATTCTGGTGTAATTCCTTAGAATACCACCCGGATGGTTTGCTTTTATTTATTTATTCAAAAAAATGTACCATTTACTTGTCATCTTTTCAAACTAAACAAATTTTTAAAAAAAAAGTTTTTTGAACCGAAAATATACCGAACCGAAGTTTCCCAAAAACCGAACCGAAACGAAATGTGATTTAGCCTACCGTTACACCCCTAGTGATTATGAAAATTTCATAACTCGATGTTCATGCAGCTATCTCGATGATGATATGATGATGATATTACTATAGTTTGGTAAATATTACGATAATATGATATTAACTCATTCTATCCCAATGACATATTTATATGTCATTTCACAATGGGTCTGAAAAAGTCTGGTACTGAATGGGTTAATTATTCACTGAGTCCAGTGAAAAGCTATTTTTTTCCAGGAACATCTCCCTCTAAATATACAGAGTTGGGTATTTTACTCAATTTTGCTGGTCCGTCATCCGTCAGCGGCCTGGGTACCTGTGGGTCATTCGTCGGTCCGTCATTTTTTCAAGCTGAACCAACCAGTAATTGTCAGTTGGTCAGTCTGTCTGGTAGTTCGTCAGTTAGTTTTTTCCGCCAATTCACATAATCCAACTCCGCATTGTGACCAAGGGTAAATAAAATCTAATCCATGTAGCACACTCCAACTTCTGTTTATAAATGCTCGTCGTCTTCTTCTTCCCCTCCTTCTTCATGGTTCATGGGTGGATTACAGTTCTTTGGTGTATACCGCCCCCTGCCGTACAGGAAGCGCAAAGCCTTTCCATATGTAGTCAATGTCCCTCGATCAAACGCACGAGACAGTCTTGAATATAAATCATTTCACCAAGATTTAACAGAAAACCACAAACATAAATGTTTAAACAAAAGTTGTAGATTTGTGTTGTCATAGCAAAGTGAAGTGACGTCTTTTGGTTCCTCCTCCCGCCAATCCTAGCCTGCCATCACAGTACCCGCACAGATCCTTTTGAACACAGGAGCACTCACTCTCACACATAAATTGTCAACTCCCTCTGTGAGCAAACACACAAGATAGTTTGCGCGTTTTTCTGTCAGTCATCAGCAAAACGGGCATCCGTCTGTGACAGACTGAGAGGTACGTTCATGTGATGTTGTTAATATTTTGTCAACTATGGGCATTGTGATTAAAGACTATATAAATAAATTTGACTTGACATACATTTATTTTAAATAGTTAAATATTGCTGTGGAATATTATTATATTTTGCAGAAGCTGTAATAAGCAATTTAAAATACAACCAAGCTATTGTTCACAAACGCTATCCATCCATAATTGTTCTGTGAAGCAAGTGCATATTTAAAATATTTTTTGTAGAACATCGTCAAATTATCGTTATCGAGTTTTAAAAAAAAAAAAATCAAATCAAATTTTATTTATATGGCACTTGTCACACATAAAAATGCAACTCAAAGTGCTGTGCAATAAAAACATCAGAATACAACATAAAAAGACCTGCTCGAAGACCCACTCCCAACTTCCTTCCAATTCTCCCTCGCAATATACACAGACGCATATCCACAAGCACAGCTGCACTCACACTCACACACAAAACATGCATATAACCCGAAGAACTATGATTAAAATAATCCATAAAGAAATAAATAACTAATATAAATAAATAAGAATAAATAATCAATATTGTGATCCTTTTTTTAGCCCATATCACCCACCCCTAGTTTGTATGTATATTTACGTCTTTATGTATATATACTGTATGTATGTGTATACTGTATAATTGTATGTATTTATGTATATCACACAGCACAACACATTCAGAAGCACACTAGTCATAGTTAAGTTCAGAAAGGATGGCTAAAAGCATCAATCAATGCAATGCAAGGAAAAGTAGTTTCCTTCGTGCAATTTTTGCACAATGTACGCACCTCCATGTGTCTTAACTTAACGATAAGATGGAAAAAGGAGAATGTCTTTGATTAATGAAGTGGATAATTTGACATGCTTCCTTCCATTCAGGTCTTCTATGCATGTAGTTAAAACATTAAAGCTACATTCATCGGTTAAAGATAATTGCACATGGTGCTATTAGCAGTTATTTTATTTCAATGTTCTGTCAACTTTTTTTCCTCTTTCTTATTAGGCAATTCTGAACCCTCTTTAAGGGAAAATGGGACTCTGGAGAACTCTCTGTCAAGAATTGCTGCAATTAGCTGTGAACATGAATTATTGAGTACGACACACATGGGCTAAAAACTTTAAGTAGATGAATTGATGTTCGATCAATGAGAAATCACTTCATCATATGAAAATATAATGTTTAGTATTTGCATAAATAAGGTTATGTTGTTGTCTAGTTATTATGTATTTTTCTAGTGCTGTCAAGCGATTACATTTTTTAAACTAATTAATCACAAAATATTCCATAACTGAACGCGATTCATCATATTTTTCAAATACAATTTTTGACAAAGCTTGGAACAGATATTTACTTAAGTAAAATCTTGGAATTAATGTGGAAAGTAAATTTAAAGTATATTTTGATTCAAAGACTGTTCTAATAGCTTTCTTTCAACCTGCAAAACACAATTGTTGAACGATACATACACCAAAGATGTACAACTAATATGGTATTTGAATTTGGCTTTGCAAAGTGCGCAAATTATTTCGGATTTCTCCAATGAGCCATCCAGCAACATTTTAAAGTCAAACTACGTAAATGTCCGTCTTTGAGACAGTGACTCTCCTCTAAGTTTGGCTGCACAGTGAGCAGAGCTGCTACAGGAAGTAAATAAAACTGAATTAACTGAATTGATTTTTTTTTTAACGCGTTATAAAATTTTAATCAATCTCCGTAGTTGATGCTTTAACTTTGACAGCCCTTATTTTCCATAATTTGAATCAGTTCCAACAGGGCTCTGCACTAACCTTTGCACTGGTAGCACTGGTGTGACAAACATTTTTTAGGTGGTCACACTAGCACAGATTTGGTTGCACTCTTTTTGGGGGCAGTAAAAGCATGACCATATTTTTTGATGTATAGTTGTCGCAATTTGCATACCCTACTTTTGTGTGATGTAAAGATTGACATTTGCATAAAATACATTTTCAAAATAATTTGATATTTAATCCCAAATATTGTGCCAATGCCGCCAGATCAGCAAGATCAGCGCAACCGTCCGAAAGCACAATTACCTTGTGGGTCGTGTAGTTCTTTTGGCTCACGTTAGTGTGTACGCTTATGGAAAGAAAACTACAAATGGCTGTGCATCTGTTTGAGTTTTTTTTTGTTCCTACACTGAAAAAAATGGTTGAACAATATCATCTGGATCCAGATACATTTTAAGTAGATGTAAAGTCTACTTAAAAAAATGTATGTGGCTGCACGCCGCCACCGTTCGGCCAGCCAGCCAGTCGAAGAGCACTCAACAAGAGCGCCGTATTCGCCGGTGCTCCTGGGGAGATTGCGTCATGGTCACGCTCTCCGGCCCTCCTCGTTGCGGTAATGGTCGCAGACAGTTTTACTTGTCGCCATCAAATTTTGAACATGTTCCAAATTTCTTTACAACAAGAAACACTTTGAGATCATTAAAATTATTGGCGAACGTCTTTGCAAAGGTTTGCGACCTTGAAAGAACCCTGATGGAAAAAAGTGGGTAGTGAGCAGAACCTTAAATGTGCCATGCATAAAATTTGCTCAGAGATGTGACTGGTCCCTGCCATCTTAGTCTGTCATTGAATTTTTCCAGTTGTGGTTTCAAAGCAGCATGTAATAACCACTTTTCTTTTTCTCCATTTCTGTTTTCCCCGATCAAAAAGGCAGCTGGGCGATGATGTAGTTGTTCAGTCTCACCGGCTGTTCACACCATCTGCCTAATTTGCGTCAGTACTCCTAAGTGATGGATGAAGACACACCCACCCTTAAACCCAGACAGATCCAGAATCAAAATGTGGTCCATCGTCTTGAGAAGCGTAGGATCTGTTCGGGGCGGCCGGGCGCTCACTGGTACAGAGTCCGCTGCTTCCACCAGAACCTGTTTCCCAACTTTACGGTGGTCAATGTGGAAAAGCCTCCTTGCTTCCTGAGGAAGTTCTCACCTGATGGACGCTGCTTCATTGCCTTCTCATCTGACCAGACATCGCTAGAGGTAAATTTGATGTATAGATTCATGTATAAAATAACTGTCTTTTGTACACCGCAAGGAAGGAATTAAGAATAGACCAATATTCTGCATTTTGACGAATATCAGAGTAGGTCATTTTTTTGTTTTTGTTTAAAAAATGTTATGGTTCATAAGCATTTTAAATCTGTAAATTTAAGGGAACTATTTACAGTGGTGTGAAAACTTCTTTGCCCACTTGATTTTTTATTTATTATTTATTTTTTTTAAAATGTTTTTCACTGTTAAATGTTTCCCATAATCATTAATAATAAAACATAACACAAGTAAACACATAATGCATGGAAGCAATTAAGAATAGACCAATATTCTGCATTTTGCCGAATATCAGAGTAGGCCATTTTTTTTGTTTTTGTTTAAAAAATGTTATACTTAATAAGAGAGCATTTTAAAACTGTACATTTAAGGGAATTATTTACAGTGGTGTGAAAACATGTTTGCCCACTTCTTGATTATTTTGTTTTTGAATGTTTTTCACTGTCAAATGTTTCCCATAATCATTAATAGTAAAAGATAACACAAGTAAACACAGAATGCATTTTTAGGTTTTTGTTTTTAAAGAAGAAGAAAAAAAATCCAAAACTACATTGCCCTGTGTGAAAAAGTCATGTCATGTCATCTTCCAAACCGCTTATCCTATATAGGGTCGCGGGGAGTTGCTGGAGCCTATCCCAGCCGTCAATGGGCGAAGGCAGACTACACCCCGAACTGGTCGCCGGCCAGTCGCAGGGCACACATAGACACTGTCACTGAGCGGGAATCGATCCCACGCTGCCCGCACACAACTCAGGCGTGTGTACCACTACACTATCAGCGGACGTGTGAAAAAGTGATTGCCCCAAAACCTAATAACAGGTTGGGCCACCCTCAGCAGAAACAACCAAAAGCAAGCTCTTTTTGTAATTGGCAATGAGTCTTTCACAGATATTTTGGCCTATTCTTCCTTGCACAATTGCTTTAATTCAGTAATGTTGGAGGGTTTTCTAGCATGAACAGCCTTTTAACACTATTTAACACTGTCTTCAAATAGAGATAGAACAATATGTTTTTTTTCTGGGCTGATACGATTATTAGTAGTCGTTCGAGGCCGATAACTGATATTTGGAGCTGATATTAATTTTCAGTACAACGGAAAATGTTGGTGTCAAAATAAAAAATAAAACTCTGAACTTTGTTGAGTCATCAGGTTATTCAGTCAGTTTATTGAACCATTTTTCAGATTTAAAAAAACAAAAACAAAAAAAAAAACATTTTAATTATAAATGTTTGCCAATATACATCTTTGTTGTAAAATTGGTTAAAATGTCAATTTTTTGGGGGGTGATTTGGCATTGACCAACCCATCCATCCATCCATTATCTACACCGCTTATCCTCACAAGGGTCGCGGGCGTGCTGGAGCCTATCCCAGCTGTTTTCGGGCAGTAGGCGGGGGACACCCTGAATTGGTTGCCAGCCAATCGCAGGGCACACAGAGACAAACAAACATCTGCACTTACCATGCATATTTTTGGAGAGTGGGAGGAAACCGGAATACCCGGAGAAATCCCACGCAGGCACGGGGAGAACATGCAAGCTCCACACAGGGAGGCCGGAACCGGGATGGAACACACAACCTTTGAACTGTGAGGCGGACGTGCTAACCAGTCGACCACCATGGACCAACCCTTTGAATAATAATAAATCACAATCATTAGTTTTCTTGGGTTATCTTTGATATTTACATTTGTTGATCTTAAACAAAGCGGGTACACTATGCAAAAAATGAAGAATTTGGGAAAAGGGCACAGTTTTCACGGCACTGTAAAAGGGAGAAAAGCTTTTTATATATTTATCTTAGTCTCATTTATCGCATCAGAAAAACCTGGCGTTTTTAAAAAGGGAAGGTTTTTTTTTTTTTTTTAAACTTTCAACTTTATAGCCCCGGACTGATGTGAGCTGGTCACAAGCTATTGACAACAATTTACTAAGAACTCTTCATTTATCCATTGATCATTTATGCAGCATTTCTCTCACAGATTTATGAATACCAAGGCTGCCAAGCTGCCCAGGACCTGCTGAGAGGCCAGGAGGGCGAGACTCTTTTAACAGCCAATGACCAGCGCTCCCTCAACATCCGAGGCCGCCTATTTGAACGTTTTTTCTCCTTGCTCCACGTCACTAATGTGGCATCAAACGGAGAACACCTCAACCGCGAATGTAGCCTCTTCACCGACGACTGCCGCTATGTCCTCGTTGGCTCAGCTGTGTATGTCCCTGAGGAGCCACAACCATACTTCTTTGAGGTAAAGCATCAAAATCCAAACTGCCGTGTAAGATAAAAAATGCAGTGTATTGTTGTTCAACGTATGCTCTGATCCGCAAACAGGTTTATCGCAACAACGAATCTGTGACTCCTAATCCTCGGTCGCCGTTAGAGGACTATTCCCTGCACATCATCGACCTCCATACGGGCAGACTGTGTGACACCAGGTCCTTTAAGTTTGACAAGATCATCCTTTCCCACAATCAGGGCCTCTACCTCTACAGAAACATCCTGGCTGTGCTGTCAGTCCAGCAGCAGACCATACATGTCTTTCAGGTGGTCTGATTTTTCGGGCATGACGCACCTACCGTAGCAAATTATTGACAATACTCAAAGTTATCAATTTGGCGATTGGGAAAGAATCCAGGAGCATCCTCTAAGTCATTGCCTCATCTTTGCAGGTGACTCCAGAGGGAACGTTTCTGGATGTCAGGACCATAGGCCGGTTCTGTTATGAGGATGACCTCTTGACTCTTTCGGCAGTTTACACAGAGACTCAGGCTGAGAGCCAGCCGGGCGTCCCGCGTCTCTACACAGACAAAACCATCAACTCTCTGAAGCACAGGCTGCTGGTCTACCTGTGGAGAAGGGCTGAACAGGATGGCAGTGCTACTGCCAAGAGGAGGTATACAGTCCAACATTTTACACCTGTTTTGGTTTCTTTTCAGCTCATGCATCAGTTCCAATTTTCAGTAGATTATTCCGTCAATTCGGGTTTTGTGTCCTATATTTTTACTCAAATATACCATTTTTTCTTCTTGGAGGTTTCAGCACCAACATTTTAAAGCTACTTCAAACTTATTGTTTTCATGTAAAAGCAGAAACAATAAGCTTATCTTTAAGGATATCCGATTTAAGATGCAGTGGAACTACTTTGGTTGACCACAATCTTTTCTGTGACACATAGGTCAGCCTCCGATTTGTTCATATTTTGAAAACCTTCGGAAATAATGAGGAAAACATTTATTTAAGGCTTTGCAGGGTCTGACTGTCCCCATCAATACTTGAAATCAGATAAAATACCAGGGATATACAACTGATATGATGAAATTTAAAAGAATATTTAATTGTATGTGGCAATGTGGAGAAGTGAGACGCTTGTGGGATGAGGTAAGAGAGATCGTGGAAAGGGTTGTTTCAAAAGAAATCCCATGTTTTTTTGCTTTAGTTAGCATTTTGTAATTTTGAGAAGACATTCTGGAAAAAAAAACACTGTTGGGGGGAAAAAAAGGAAAACCATTAAAAAACATTAAACTAAGACAAGTAAAAATGGAAACATCGTGTCAAACCGAGTTAAAAGCCAGAGGAGGAAAAAGCGTGTTTCAAGAGGGGATTTTAAAAGTGAGCTCATGCCGCAATTTTGGAGCAGCATCTGAGAAATCGTGGTCCCCTGTACGTTTTCTCTTTGTTTTTTGCACGACGAGCAACCATTGATCTGTCGACCTAAGGAACTAATGCGACGGCGTGTCGGGCAGGAGCAGGTCAGAAGAGTACTGTAGGGACCATGTAGGGATTTAAAAACACAAAAGAGAGTTTTTAAATCAATACTCAACTGAACTGGAAGCCAGTGCAATGACTTCAAAATCGGAGTGATTTGCTCTCATTTTTATTTTGCCACTTAAAAGCCATGCAGCAGCAATTCTGAGCTAGCCGCAGTCAAGCCAGTGACGTCTGTCTGAGCAAAACAATCGAGTACATTGCAGTAGTCGGAACAATTTGGAATAAAAGAAGGAATTACAATCTCAAGAGTCTCACGCCCAGATTAGTTACTTTTGGTTTCAAGTGTTGCGTCAGAGCATCCGGGTCAAAATGTACTTTGGTGGCATCACGAGGTCCAAACGGTATGACCTTAGTCTTTTTATTATTAAATAGCAAGATTTAAAAGGCATGCGAGCCTTAAAGAGACGGTGGGGCCGGGATGGCCATGTATTCACTAACAAGTTAATTTGATATATTTTTTGATCAGGAAAATGTAAAGAGTTGCCATTTTGTCTTTTATCTATTAATTTTGGAGAAATTAGTAAATACGTAACTCCATGAATAACGCCCCTTGTTAATGAGGAGAACGGCCGCGCGCCACCTACCGTTCTACCCTTGTTCGGCCGGAGTCACGCGGGGACCGATTCCAAATCCTCCATTGGAAATTATTGTACTTTCATTGCTTAGAACGTCCAAAAACTGCGATCAATTGGAACCAAAATTTATGTGGACATCTCTACTAATGCCCACTTGTACATATCAAAAGGATTATCCTCTCCGTGGCTGATTTTATATGAGAATGCGGAAATGTGGAAGTCAGCATAGCTCCATAGATTTAGGCTGGGATGAGCGCACCCTGCTTCTTCGCTTAAAAAAAAACAAAAAAACAAAAACACTGCTTCTTTGCTGATCACGGTTAGAACGGGTCAGGATATTTACAGAGACTGAAGTGGGAATGAGTAGACGTGCACATTTATTTGGATGAGGAATGGACCCAGTTTTTCGACTTAGAACGCGCCGTCCAATTTGGAAGGTAACAGCCGAAATGGCACGTTCCAATGCGGCCACACTCGTCTTTGCAGTCAGCCTCGCCCAAACTTTTTGTTCGCTGTTCGATGAGGGCTTTAGTCACTCGCTTCACTCAGGCAGGTCGCGGCTGGGGGGTTCGTGTGCGCATTCATGCTCTTGTCCGCTTCAGCTTGTGAAAGTGGAGGAGCAATCGCCACAGTATTTTTGATTTTGTGGAGGTGATCATGATGAGATCACGTTTTATGTCAATAAATCCAAACTATTGTGCAGAACACTTTTATACTTTCACAGGTTGAAGTGGACAAGAGTAGTAATGTGCATTTGCATTTTGGTGGCGATCAGAACTGACAAAGCGAGCAATATTACCAAGCATGCCTTCCTCGCGTGACGTAGACTGCTGAGACCGAAAACATAACATAAGCCACGCCCCTTTTGGGGGCGGGGAAATTCGTCGGAAACCTAATCACAAAAAAAGACCTTAAATCACTACAGAGTCTTTTGAGGTGGGCATTTTAGTATTGATGTCATTTTTACATGCAAACTAGATAAACTTCAAAATATAAGTGCCAATGTTAAGCTCACCCAAGTGTCACTTTCATGTCCTTAACCCACTCAAGAGGTTGTTTTGGACAGTATGCATTTTTGTCGCTTGAGTGGCATATAAATGTGTGTATCATTTACATAAAAATCCCGCATACAAACACGGTGAACACTCACGTGACAAGCGGCGCTTCTGAAGTAGCGTATTGGCGGATTACACACGCAAGGCAGGCTCGGTGTGTTTCTGTCAGTTCTCAATGAAATGGGCGTGCGACGGTACTTGACCCGGTTCGGGACAATCACGGGACGGATGAGAACCCACTTCCGACCTTGCTTAGGCCCTGTCTACACGTCGCCGGGGTTTTTGAAAACGCCGGATATAAGCCTGCGGTTAGCCCTATCATCCACACGTCCGCGGAGTTTTTTCAGTGAAAACGCAAAACTCCGGCCGAATATCTCCGGATTAGTTGTTTTGAAATACAGTCGAAGTTGAGTTTTGATGTCAAATTCGGCAGTCGAGAGCAATAATAAAGCCGACGGACTCACTGTTCCAATGCTTGAGGTGAGTGTACATTAATTCACCAACGCCAACTTTAATCTGCTTTACATCACTGCCTCTCAGTGATTGGTTTATGTAGAAAAAGCACAGTTGCCCGTGATAGTTTTCAATCTAGCATTGACTAGAGTCCATTCACCCAGTCTGTGATTTAATTCCACTAAATCACATCCATCCATTTATTCTCTGAACCGCTTATCCTGCGTATTACTTTTTGCGTGGAAAATGTTTTGGCAAAAACGAAATATGTAGTCCTGTGTGGTTTATAATGTATTCCTGACAGATATTTTCAGTTGTACTTTTTCTTGTTAGATTTTTCCAGTTTTTCGATCAGCTGAGGAGACTGAGGATGTGGAAGATGCAGCTGCTGGATGAGCATCATCTCTTTATTAAATACACGAGTGAAGACGTTGTTACGCTCAGGGTCACAGACCCCTCACAGGTATACACACACACGTGCACACACACACACTCTGCTCTTTGTTGGGTTTTTCCTATTGCCTCATGTCTTTTGTTGTCTGTGCTGTATGAAAAGGATTCCTTTTTTCTCATCTCCAAGGACCGTCTCTTCTACAGGCTTGGCTCAGTCCTGTGACTCATATCAACAGAAGAATCTAATTAAACCATATTTTTATGCGGTTTTTTTGGGGTTTTTTTTAAATTCACAAGAATGTTTAAGTCTACTGCAACGTCTTGGCATTTCTGGCTACAGTATCGCCGCTGAATCTCAAACTACATGTTCTTTCTGCGGCAGCCGTCTTTCTTTGTGGTGTACAACATGGTGTCGACGGAGGTGCTGGCCGTCTTTGAGAACACTTCTGATCAGCTGCTGGAGCTGTTTGAGAATTTCTGTGACCTGTTCAGAAACGCCACGTTGCACAGCCAGGCTGTGCAGTTCCCCTGTTCCGCCTCCTCCAATAACTACGCTCGACAAGTCCAAAGAAGGTACAATGTAGGGAAAACGCATTGCTTACTGTACTATAAGTTGTTTTTGTCGACGTGCTCTTTGACACGTTGGATTCATCTCTGGAAAAAAAAAATAGTCCGATCTGGAAAATAGGAGGGCAAATTGTGGCGAGTGAGCAGGACGCTCAATATCGCAGTTTGAATGTTTTCAATAAGAATTTATACATATTGCGGGTAGAATGGAACCCCTGCGATGAGTGCGGGTTCAGTATATTGCAAATAAGCCAAACTGGGTTTTCAACAGCACTGTTGCAATTTAAGACTGCTTACTTCCCAGCGTTGATTCGCATTTGTGTGACACAGATTCAAAGACACCATCGTGAATGCCAAATATGGCGGCCATACAGAGGCGGTGCGCCGGCTGCTGGGTCAGCTGCCCATTAGTGCGCAGTCCTACAGCAGTAGCCCTTACCTTGACCTGTCACTATTCAGCTACGATGATAAGTGGGTGTCCGTGATGGAGAGGCCAAAGACCTGCGGAGACCACCCAATCAGGTACCTTCACTTAGTACCCCAACTTATAAGCATTTCATGTTACAAGCCATCGCTCTGTCTATTTTACTCCGATAGCGGGCAAAAATTGGGCTTATGAGTCCATAGTTGGCAGCAGCAAACTTTTCAACATTTAGTCACCATCAGTTCATGTAGTTGATGTGCGGTGACAGTGTTGTGGTTACATTTAGTTTTTTGTTATGTACTTTGGCAAATGTATTTTTCTCTAACCAAGGGTCTTATAAAAGGAGCCATTAACGGCTGTAACGGCAGACTAGGATGTTACAATGTTGCTAGGCAGCGGACCCCCGTTCCATGAAAAGACGGAGCAGATGTTGAAAGTCAGGAAAGCATGGCAAATCTAGCACAAACAAATCAAAATTAAATTCTGTGAAAGTGATGTGAAAAAATACAGCAAATGTTCTTTCATCCATTCATTATCTATATCGCTTATCCTTGTTCCATTACAGGGTTATGTTATGATTTTATACAATTCGGTATTGTACAATGCTAATACTCATTTAAAGGGTAACATTATTTTGTGGGGGCTGGTACAGACTAGTAGCATTTCCATTCATTTCGACGGGGAAATCTGATTTGAGTTACGAGCATGGTCACGGTATGAATTCAAGTCATATGTCAGTGTACCTCTGTACTGAAAAGACTTCATAGTAACATACAGAGATGAATGACTGCAACTGGGGTGAAAACATGTTCTTCAAATGCATTACAAAGTTGCCTTCTTGTCACCCACATCAGATTCTATGCACGTGACTCAGGCCTCCTGAAGTTTAAGATCCAGGCAGGCTTGCTCGGACGGCCGGTCAACCACGCTGTGCGGCGCTTGGTGGCTTTCACCTTCCACCCTTTCGAACCCTTTGCCATTTCTGTCCAGCGCACGAATGCTGAGTATGTGGTCAACTTCCACATGAGGCATGTTTATGCATGAGCAGCTTGTATTTGTGTGTAATGGAGACTCATTTTAAACATCCTTTGTGAGGTACAAAAAAAGGGGGGGGGACTCTGCCTGATGGGCACAGCCATCAATGTTTACGCCACTGCTCCCTCTTTAAGCGGGCAGTTGGCATTTTTCTGTGTAGTCCGGGCTCAACTTCCTCTCCTCCTTTCCAGCCAAGAAAGACTTAAAGTTGGGGAAGTAACTCTAAGTGCTGATGGAGTTGTGCAAGAGAGTACTTAGGAGCAGTCGTTAGCTGAGCTTCCAAAGAGGAAACCAATAATTTACTTGGAATTTTACTTCAAATTGTACCAAAACCACCTGTGATTTTGTATGGGGGAAACACGTTTTAAACTGTCGTTTTTGTTCTTTTTTTTTATACTTGGTTTGTTTTTATGTATACTGTACTTAATTTGTATATATTTTATAAAAATAATAAAATTATCACTTTTTTTAACATTGTGCTTTTCTTTTGCTTATTAAACCAAGAAGGAGCGTTATTCAACAACAACAAAAAAGACAGAAATCGAAATAGGCAACGGATTCTTCTAATTGCTGATCTTTGGACTATAGAGAGTGTATTTTCATTTTGTGCATGTGTGCGCTTGTATGATGGCTACAAAAAATATTAAGCCTTCTCTGCTATGTCTTCATGCACTGCTGGAAAGATTCTTCCGGGATCCACAGCTTTCTCATCATGGCCATCTTGATACCGTCCACGTTTTTAAAACAGGCCCACTTGAGCAAGTTAGAACCCCTACTGAGAAATCTTGGATCAAAACAGAAAAAAAAATACTGAAGATGGATCTTCAAGCATGACAGCAACCCGAACATTTCAGTCAAGCAACAAAGTAGTTCCTCAACAAGCGTGAACTGATCGAGTGGCCGAGTCAGTCTCCAGAATTCAACCCAATTGTGTGAAATTTAAATTTTACCAACAAGTTTTTTTTTTTCATAAATACTTATTTTTTTCAATAAAATGCGCAGAATTTCCTAACTTGTATTTTTATTTCTATTTCCAATTTAGCAAACTTACATAATCAGCAGTGGATCAAATAATTGCCTCCCCTACTGTACGCGGTCACAGCATTGCTAAAACAAAAAATGGAATTGTGGCCTTAGAATCGAATTTAGATTATATGGCGGTCACGCATCCTGCAAACAAATGCACTGAATATTAAGCAAGGTTAAGCACTCAAATCATGTTCACAAAAATGCAAATAGTCTGACACACCTCCACTCGCAACCTCCGACAACAGCTCTGACATGAATGCAAAGTTGCTGATACATAACGCGTGTGTAATAAGCAGCCATGAAGGCACATGTCCACGCAGCTGCAAGGGGTCATGGAGGTATGAGGAGCAGGTGCTGAGGGATTAAGTGTTCCTCTTGGCTAGCCTCAGGTTACACACCATGGTGAACCCGTGTGTGCGTGAGTCTGACTGTCCAATGGCGCTTTTTACGGCTACACAAAAGAAGCATTCACAGATGAAACGATGAAAGGAGATTATGACCATCTAAAAAGTGGCAAGACAAGTGGAAATGTGTAGGCAGCAATGATGGCTATATTGTCACGATCTGGTCAAGATGTAAAACACAATATAATTCCTGTGATTAGGGGGACAATGTCATGTCATTGTCATTATATTTGTTTGTGTAAAATGAAATGATGTTTGACAACATGCTGTGATAATCATCTAATTACAGAAAGCGCACACAGCAGGCCCACTATAGAAGAACACATCATCTGTTGTTTAGTCCGCAGAGAAAGATTGCCGGAGAAAAATTTATTGTGGAGATCTTTTGTGTGATTTTTTTTTTTTTTTTTTTTTTACTCTACTGCTATTCCCACAATCAGCCATTGAGCACATTTGATTTTGAACGAGTAGGTCTCAGTCATTAAGAATGCGTTTATCAGAACTTGCAAACAAATGCATACATTAAATGAAATGTATCATACAAGTGAAGCACCCCATTTCAGACCCATTGGACCAGCTTTACTCCTAAGAAACAGGTAAAGACAGCGCTTTTGCTTTCACCTTGGTTGGTTGCTATGGTTGCCTGGTAACCTAGTCTTTTCTAATTGCTGTCGTCTTGGCAACAGCACAAGCAATGTAATCCAGAAAAGGCCACAGTCCTAAATGTTTCTATTTCGTTCCCTTCTCCAAGCACATTGAGGCTCATTAAGCAGTGGTAACCTTCAAATAAATATGACATACAATTTGTTGTACAGTGTGAGCTTTCATTTGAGCCCTTTCTCCACAACAATTACAGTACAAAACAAAGACCCTTGGGAAGGTGTTCAATTTGGGACCTTTAACCTGTAGCTTTACATTAGCTTTTTAAATTGATGCACATTATCATGGCATAACCTGACACAGGGTGGTCATGGATATTCCATTTGCGAACAGTTGCTACAATACACGCTACGCGTTTAACATGAGGAGCTTGTTGGAACGCATGGTACGGATTCTGCGGCGCATTGCAGGCTGACATTAAGAAATATGCTGTTAGAGCACATCGACGTTCGGTGAACAGCAGACGGGAGGGGGGAGGTGTCAAGGTGTTACCTGGTCATTATTGCTGCTATTTTTACATCCCTCCCTTGTCAAGGACTGAAAGACTGACTGAGAAAGACCAAGCGAGAGCAACACTCCAAGGCACGCGTTTGCTTTAAATTTGTGGAAAGGTGCACAATGCATGCTAAGGCAAGAGCAGTTAATGATGTGGATTCAAGGTAGTGACTGAAATAAAGGTCACGGCAGATTTACCAGGGTGGACTTTATTATCAACCTCCCAACCCACGTGCACACACCTTTGCCCCCCCCCCCCCCCCGCCCCCTTTATATATGAAGCAGACAAGTCCCTTGATGACTGAAAAGACACAATTTTATTAGTCTATAGATAGCAGCTGTGTTTTCTTTCCTTTCGTCGATGATTCCTTCCTGTTTCAAATTAGCTCTCTTGATGTTTGGTTTGTTATAGGGCGCAGCAGCGAATCATAGTAACTCAAACCAATAAAGGCATTTATGTAGGCATTTCCATGAGAGAATTCGCACCATATACAAAACATGCACCCATATAAGACTAGTATTGTTTAGTACTGCAGCTCTGGTGGCAATTGCAGCTTCTTTGAAAGAGGTTTTGATGTATTTGTCTCAAACTGTAATTTGTGGTGCTCCTCAACTTCGCCAGCTACGAGCCACAGTATTAGGTAAATCTGTGTCATAGTATCCAATATAAGTATATAAGCTGTATATATAGTTTGAAATGCCTTTAATAAAGTTGAAGAAAAAAACCTTTTTTTCTTGACTGTGAAAAAGTGTAAACTTCACAATGTTTAATATCGTGGTTGTAATTTGCTGTGGTGTAGAACTGCTTTATGTCATAATCAGAGCTCTGCATTCCGCCTATCCGACAGACCGGTCCGTCCATCCGCCTATGACGGACATCCATTTTTGGGCGATAAACGGGAACCTTAAAAAAATAGACGCACTAAGCATAGGTGGAAGCGCATTTATTCCGTCTATGTAATCGTCTCTGGTCTATGGCCGTGGTGAAGCTTCCATTTGGCCAAGGTGAGGCTTTTTGACAACTTGAGGTTTCCATACGCCACATTTCATTCATTCAGCAGGTGGGGGTGTTGGAGGCTCAAGTTTGTCGACGGAAATGCTCACAGAAACCCGTTTAAGATGATAGACAGACCGACTTATACGCAATTACTATTTGGTCCGGCTTGACAAAAAGCCGGATAGACGGCCGGCCGAAGGGTAACCACACTGTAGACGGATGGCGATAAACAGACCGGCAAATGTTAGTAAAATGCCCAGCTCTGGTCATAATACAGGGTGTCCCAAATAAATTAGAGCATTTTGTAGACTTACAGCAAGCGCGTCAAACAACGGTTACGTATGTAATAACAGTTCTATGAATCCCGAATGACCGCTAAGGATGGTGCTTAAAGAACGGAATATCTCTTCGTGCACGCGCAGCTCGAGAATCCTCTGTGAAGAAACTAGAGACGACTTCGCCAATTTGACTCTAGACGACAAAGCCGGACGCCGGTATCCCGGATTGCCTGAGTACGAGACAAGTGCAAACAGAGGTGGGCATTCGTCAATGTTTTAGTCCATCTATGAATTCGAGTCTATAGCTAAGACCCGCCCGGTGGGTCCGAGTCAGCCAAACGCCGTCGAGAACGGACTTACCGGTATCACGTCACATGCCGCTGCCTCACTCCTGACACGCGGCCCAAAAAATAAAACAGTGTTGTGTACCTTTCGGTCCCACAGAAAGCAATTTCAAATTGAAAACAAAAACTTCCAGAACTTCCAAAAACTTTGAGAACGCATACGCAAGCGGACTAACTGGAAAGGATCACGAAAACTATTTTACAAAACTCACATTATCAGATGGAAAGCAACTTTTTGATCCTTATGTAATTACAGTGGGAGGAAGACGTTTTAAAGTGGCCTTTTAACTCATTCCCTGCCAAAGACAAATTTGCCTTTTCACAGTGCAGCCATTCAATCCCAGGAATAATATTTTTTCCAAATTTTAGGGAAAGGGGGTCCGAAAATATCTGACAGTGAATTAAATGGCCAGCTATTCATTTGTACTTAGTGGAGACACCCAATGTTTACAAGAGAGAGAAACTGTGAGCCTTTGAATGCTTCCAATTAGGTGATGTGTGGACATGTACAGACCATAAAACATGATGATTTCGATTCCATGTTTTATGAGCTTATAAATTTTGCCTCCGCCTGCCTATTCCCACACCATCATTGGCAACGTACGGCTGGCTTATCCCAATGGACAGTTCTCTTTCGTCTACCCCTATTCATGGCTAGGCAACACAAATTTTGGCACCGTATCATTTTCTTCTGCATCGAACAAATTTGATGAAACGTCTGCATGTCCCCAAATACCTGAAAATTCTGCTTGATAGGTCGTTTAAAAAAAAAAAAGCAAGCTAGCTTTCAACACTTGTTGGCTGATAAAGGATGAGTTATCCTGCCGTGCGTGCGATAAACATATAAATGCATGAAAATCACCAAATTGAAATGAGGTGACAGAGAAGATTCCACTATACATCCTAGCTAAAAACACGCACGGAAAACGCATTCATGACAAACCAGAGCCCTTTTTTCTTAGGGGCACATAAGCCAAATATCACCAGCTAGCCACTTTTATGTTGCTGGGGTGTTCTAGGATGCCCAGGGGGAAACTGCTAAGATAAACATCACACACAGTCATGCTAACAAATTAGGTTTTAGTTACTTCTACTACTGCGAGTGTGCACAGAAGCTCATAGCTAAATGAGTTAGCTACCAGTTACTAGCTAGCAGTAGCTAGTCACAAACACTCCTTGCCATTATTCCACAATTCCCAACCACTTACGCAACATTTCAAGACATAGAGGTTAAAGTTCAAATAATGGCCATGAAAACGTACCAAAATCTAAATGAGCACTGCAAACGCGGGCATTGCTGTCTGCACGTTTAAAAGCATGCAGGCACAGGCCTCTCCGGTGTTTTTGAAACGGACGGTTTCCTTTGAAATTAAAACAAATTTTAACCCCTTTCCACGTGCATTTGCACACCCATACAACAGATTGGCATACTGATATTTTTTGGAACTACTCAAAAACTATAAAAACGCCACACAAAAAAATCCTGATCTTCCCAGCCAAATAATGTACTATGTATGTCTACCATTCCTTTGCACCAATTATGCGCACGCAGTTTTTGATGATGTAGAACGTAAAGGGGTCTATACACTCTCCGACTGCTCGCCTATTACCTTACAATGATGGCTCAATGTCGACATCATATTATATTAATCGGTGGGAAAAAAGAATCAACACCAGTGGGTATTTTCTTAACCTGTGAGGGCATAAAGTCATAATCATGGGTCGTGAGTTAGAGTTTTTTTCTATTTGATCGCATGTGTGCCATGTGCATTGCGTTGCTTAGCAACCTGGTTTACTTTGTCTCGCTTTGCACCATCTCCTATCCATCTTGCATTCAGGCATGTGCAAAATACAGTATTCTGATTAAATTGCAGGTATTGGATTTATTAAAAAGTGAATGAAAAAAACACATGCCCCCTTCAAAGTAGCCTGTCGGTGAGCCACGCACACGACACTGGCGATGATCAGTATAACTTCTGGATTCACTAGTTAATTTCATATTTAAAGTGTGACAAATTATTTCACAAATGGATCTGGATGGAATTCACATTTCTCAGGAAAACCCCAATCCAGAAATTAGGGCCACCTTCAGACTTGACAGAATCACGGCTCATTGGTGGTATGTGCACGAGTTTCCAGGTTACAATAGGTTTGAAGATTTTTTTTTTTCCAGTGAAGAGAGAATTCTCTTACCTTGCTGACAGTTTCAGCTGTCACTTCAGCCTTTGTCAGAGCTGTCACACACCTGTGCTGATCAGGCCAGGAAAACCTTCAAAATAAGGCTCCCTGACCCGATCAAACTGTGCTGCAAGCCCCCAAGATATAGTTCAATTTACAAGAATAACCTTATTAAGAATTTAGAATTTAGATTCATTGTGGTACGGCGGAAACAAAGCATGTTCCCCAGGGTCACACGCGAACCCCCTGCGCATCGCAATGCATCACTTCCTTCACGTTCGAACTGCCATAAAAAACATTCTTCCAATAAGTAGAAAATCATTCTATTCTGGATTCTTCTTCCAGGTGGCCCATACTATCAGCATACGAAGTTTGGACTGATTTTACTGTACAGTTTTTTTTTTGTTTTTTTTTAATTAGAGGCAAAGTCTGCACAAAACACAGTACAAAGAGTACAAAAATCATCATTTCCCTCAGGTTTGGCTTGCCATGAAAAAAACATTCCTCCAATAAATAGAAAATAATTCCAGTGGGTTCTTCTTCCTGAGGGCCCATACTATCAGCATGCCAAGTTTGGATTGATTTTACTTTACCTTTTTTTTTTTAATTAAAGGCAAAGTCTGCAAAAAATACAGTACATGCAGGAGAGAAATCATCATTTCCCTCACATTTGAACTGCCATCAAAAACATTCCTCCAATAAGTAGAAAATAATTCCAGTGGGTTCTTCTTCCCAAGGTCCCATACTATCTGCATGCATCCCGGAACAGGAATATCCTGGAATGATTTTCTACTTATTGAAGGAATGTTTTTTATCGCAGTTCAAACTTGAGGGGAATGATTAGGCAGACTTTGCCTCCAATTTTGAAAAAACTGCACAATAAAATCAGTCTAAACTTGGCATGCTGATAGTATGGGCCCTCAAGAACAATAATCCACTGGAATGATTTTCTACTTATTGGAGGAATGTTTTTTATGGTAGTTCAAACTTGAGGGAAATCATCATTTCTGTACTGTGTGTAGTGTATTTTGTGCAGAATTTGCCTCTAATTTTTAAAAAATCTGGACACTAAAAATCAGTCCAAACTTGGCATGCTGATAGTATGGGCCGCCAGGAAGAAGAATCCACTGGAATGATTTTCTACTTATTGGAGGAATGGTTTTTATGACAGTTTAAACTTAAGGGGAATGATTTCTGTACTGTATGTACTGTATTTTGTTCAGACTTTGCCTCTATTTTTTTTTTTTTAACTGTACCGTAAAATCAGTCCAAACTTCGTGTGCTGATAGCATGAGCCACCAGGAAGAAGAATCCACTGGAATGATTTTCTCCTTATTGGAGGAATGGTTTTTATTGAAGTCCAAACCTGAGGGGAATGATTTTTGTACTGTATGTACTGTATTTGGTGCGGACTTTCCCTCTAATTTTAAAAAAACTGTACAGTAAAATCAAAACCCTAACTTTGATGTCTGAAATATGTTGAATGAAATTTGTGTGTCATTGAACAAGAATCCATGACTGCCTGGCTTTGGAGCGAAGGCTTCTTCCTGGCTTCAGTTGTGGGACTGCCATGAGGCTGTGTAGCTTCTCGGGGATCGGCTAGCGTTGGAGACCACCTTGCACGGAAAGCCTTTTCTCGATGCGAAGGCTATGGGCCTATTTGCCATTTGTCTCTGTGGCAGTCTGGTGGCAGTAAACTTCTCGTCGATATCCCCGCAGAGGCTAGCAGCACAGACACTGGGTTCCTCCCGGTTGGGGCCCATCTCTGTCAGCAACAATCCTACACCGAGGAATGTTTTTTTTTTTCTAGTTTCAATATAAATGCATCCCTGGTTGTATTGAAGGACACTATATCAATCTCATAAACTGTGTTTATGAAAATGTAGTGCGTCCAATCAACCTACCATGCATGTTTTTGGAATGTGGGAGGAAACCGGAATACCCGGAGAAAACCCACGCAGCCACGGGGAGAACATGCAAACTCCACACAGGGAAGCCGGAGCCAGGGTCGAACCCACGACCTCTGAACTGTGAGGCGGACGTGCTAGCCAGTCGACCACCGTGCCGCCTGTTCTCCAAATCCCTACCACCAAATCTTTTCAAATTTCAAAATAGAAGCCAAAAATTGCTTTTTTTTTTTCATTTTATTTATTTATTTATTTTATCCTCTAGTTTCTACATTTTTTTGAGCAACATAACTTCTCGTTTTAAACTGTTCAGTTTATTTGTACTGCAGTCTTTTTTTTCTCGAAAAGTCAAAATAAAGGCCCAAAATAAAGTATTTTTGTTTTGCTTCTCTAATTTATATATATATTTTTTTGGACTGATTTTACACGGTTCCAACCTTAAATTGTTCATCTTATCCCTATCGTTTTTTTTCCAAAATAAAACCCCAAACTATTTTTTTTTCTTTTGGTACTTCTCTTTCTACATTTTTTTACTATGGTAATTTAAACCATTACAGCTTTAAACCATTCAGCTTATTCCTCCTACTACATAAAAATATATTTACTTTGTAAAATAAAATCCAGAAAAGAATGAGGGTTTTTCTTGTTTTCTCCTCTGCTTTCCACATTTTTGGACCGATTGAAACTATTCCAACTTCGACATTTTCTGCTCATTCCAATTCATTGTACAGTATATGATGCCATGTGATTCATTATCATTCCGCAATCCACATCATTCCAAATCATTCCACATTTTTCATTCAGCCTCTCAGCTTCCCACGCAATCTCTCCAGAAATTGTATTTGTTATTTATTCATAGCCATTTGCAAAAGAGGAGAACTCAAGGCATGCTGGGAATTCCAGTGTCAACTCCTTCCAGCTACAGTATTGTTTTTGCTATTATGCATGCAATCGGTTTGAGGAAAAATAAATGTAAAACTAAAAAAAGTAAAGCCGAGACAACAATTACATCTAGTTTTATTTTCTGACAATTATTTATCACAAGTGGATTCAACGATGGAGGACAACGAAGGCAGAATAGCAGTGTCTGAAACATAAATTGCATCCTCATCACGACAGACAGAGGCAGGTTCCCATGCAGGCGGAGAGGCACTTTTAGTGAAAAGAGGGGGTACAGCTTTAATTTGGTTTCATTTAGGGTTCAAGACACCTGGCGAGGAGCAGAAAATTGTCGACTGCCTCAAGAAAGTTCACTCCCCGACACAGACACAACAAACATGGAGATCTTAAAAATGCGGGTCAAAAAAAATATATCGATGTACCGGCTGTGGCAAAATGTAAAAAGAAAAAGCTAAGTCAAATGAAAATACATGTGAGTCACTCAGTATGATTGGTATATAACCCTTGTATGGTGTTTGGGTCTGTGGGACCCACCTTCAGTTTTATCAAAAGAAAAATGACCCAAGACATATCTGAAACCTTCTCCTAATGGTGATAACACACTGTTATGGAATTTTCATTTTTTTAAATTACATTTTATTTAAAAAAAAAAAAAAAAAAAGGAGTAGCACATTAATTCATAAATGTGATCTAACAAAGTTAAATGGCAAATATTAAAAAGACACTTGAGCTTAACATTGGCACTTATATAATAGGTTTGCATGTAAGGATAACATCAGTACTAAAATGCCCCCCTCAAAAGTGATTTAATGTCACCTCAACATAAAATGAGAAAAGCTAAACAGTCAAAGCCAGAGCTGGGCACTTGACCATTTTTTGCCGGTCCGGCCGCGACCCTCCACCCTTGACTTGGGTACCGCTCCGGCCGCGACCCTCCGGCCGTATTCATAAACATTGTCGGCCCCCGCCCCATCAAAAAAAAAAAAAAAAAAAAAAAGCGTCCTTGATTGACGTCGCTGCGGGAGGGACGCTAACTGCGGCTTTTTAAGGATAATTAGCTGGCAAATTTACTATTCGAACCCGCTGTGGACACGCTTCAAATGCGCCAGTAGTATTTACCCAACTGCGTGCTTCCTTGCATTGCGAGCCCCGGGATTGTATAATTATTTGGGCCCAATAATTATAGAGAAGAGTTGTAGAAGATGTCACAGAAGTCAAGTTCAAGTGCACACTTCCCTTCCTTCAAAATAAAAGCATACCAGCAAACCACTATACACTGCAATTTTGCTATGGCGTATTTCCGGAAGTAGGGAACACCAGAAAAAGTGCATGAACTCCACCTTGATGTGCTAGCGTCTGAATATACATACTCGTGGACACAAATTGTTTTGAAACAAGTCGGGGGGCGTCGCTTCAAAAAGACAGCGACAACAATGCATATGTGCCTGTTACAACCATAAAAGGATGACTAGACGATGCATTTAATTTTATTGCAAAAACGATCTGAAAGGTGGCGGCTAAGGGGGAACGTGGGTGAGTAGCTTGCTTATGCTTACTTTGCAGCAACGAGCTGCGTGGTGCATCCGTCTTCGTGTGGGAAACTGTCATCGCAACATGTGAGACAGCAACGTGCGCTCAAGCGTGTTTGTATTTCCTCATATTCACATCACGTAACCCGCGCCTCCCACCTGCAACTGGGGCATACCATTACAAGAGGGGGCGGAGGGGCAATACCATAATCCCTATAACAGCAGTTGTCGCTCGCGCAGACGCGGGGGTAGAAAGAAGCCTAAAAAGAAGCCTTTCACCGAGTAGGCTAAGATGAAATTTGGCCGCCTCGCGAGCACGTCACACGCATGAGGGCCGATTAGTGGGCCGGACTAAAATCAACATCCGGCCATGCTTAGTCCAGCCATTTTTTAAAATTTGTCACCCCCCACCCCTCCGCCCCAAAAATGGGCATCCGGCCGGGCCGGAGGGTCCGACCGGTCCGGCCCAGGGACGGACTGTCCAGCTCTGGTCAAAGCATGTTGTATAATTATTTTAATAGAATAACTAACTATATCGTGGTACAACGTTATCATGATTAAAAAGAGGCCTATTTCGGTTTTTTTTCTCCCCATATTGCCGAGCACTACGTCAACCGATGACCATTTTTGGGAGGAACACCTTGTAAGAGCTGTTTCTTAAAATTGCCCTCTAATGCAGCTGGATTGAAAATGAATGACAAACCCAACACAACATGATGAGTTTCTCATAGCGTCAAGGTACACATGCTGGGTCCTCGTCTCAGTTGAGGCAAACATGATGCTTTTTCAGAAATTATCACCCTTGAGGTCAACCTTACTTATCCTTTGTTAGAGGTGGGTAGGATGTGAGTATCTGAGCCAAAAATCCCATCCCTGTGTCTTTTTGTTCAGATGTGATTTAGGGTCAGACTCAAAGAAAAGCCCCCCATGATAGATCAGATGGGTTTATTTTTTTTCTCATTTGCCCCTTGTGGTTTGCAGCCATGCGGGAAGGGTTCAGTGTTTCGCCCAGATTTCAAAATATTTGTATTAAAGGTAAACTGAATGTAGTTTGTACTCCACAAAGCTCAGCTGTGCCTAGTGTGTCTGCCTAAATGTTGTCTATGAAGGCACTGCTTTTTCCTCCTGCCATCCAAAAACGTAATCCGTCGAAGATCTGTAGTATGTTCATGGCTGTGGATGTTTGTCTTTTTGAGTCAGTCCTGTGACTGACAGGTGATCAGGTCAGGAATGTCAAATCCAGTTGACTACGTTCACAGCAGAAAACGTAGGCCAGACTTAATTAACCATCACCATCTACAATGTGATCTGTCAGGATGGAAGCGATGATGACTGTTGGGGATAGCAGAACAATTAGTGCTATTAAATATCGTTACATAGATTTTAAAGTGTTCAAAGAATTTTTTTACTTGTACTGTTGGAAGGTATTCATGGATACTGAACAGCATTTGTTTGTCTCTTTTGTCCATTTGATGAGAAAGAAAATATGTAGTGTTCCCTCGCTACTTCAAGGTTCCGTTAATGTGGCCTCACTCTATCGCTGGGGCTTTCATTTCTTAACTTCATCTACTGCGGGTTTATCTTTTATCTGTTTTATCTCCATATTTTGATGATTTTCTTACCATGTTTCTTTCATCTAAGTCAGACCATTCAAAGAAATTGTGTGGAAATTTGTTCTTCATAAACCAAGACCATGGTGAACATTAGAGCTCCTCGCCACCAAAATCATCGTTCCCTCATTGTGGGTGTGTTCGGAAATACTCTCGTAGTGCACTGCTTCACTCAGACCGTTTGGAAACTCACAACGTTGTTCAAATGTGCCGTTCGGTTATTCAGAGTGCCCTAAAAACAGAGTACCGGAACCAAGTGCGTCATGAAGTAAAGGAAAGTAACCATTTGAAGCACGAGCTGCTGATTATAGACTGTTTTTAGAAATTGTGAGAGGAGAGCTCTTGCCCCCAGCAGCACAACAGGACGACGTAACGTCTACTTAATAACTACATTTTCCTTTTAGTTTTTCTTGTTAGTTTGAAATGGCTTAGCTTTAGAATTCCGTGTCACATTGTAGCCAAAGATGCAATCCTGGTGGGTTAATGCGTCTTTTTGGCGCTGTGAATCCTGATTGTGGAAACGTAAGATAGTTGCCATGACTACCATTGTTCTTCTTTTTTGTCTTCCTTTTATAACGAATAAGACGAATAAGAACTTTCATCGGAAATACTTTATCGGTAGTCATAGCATATAGCTTACATTTTTACAACAAAAATTTATAGCGCCTGTAATTACTCTTCATTTAGCATTTTAAAAGTTACATTTATTTAATGTAATAAGTGTTTAGAAGGGTGGGAACTGGGTGTTGGGGTTCGTAAGGGATTAATAGAGGCGTAAAAAAAAAAAAAGAAAAAGTCTGCCTCTACTTCACGGAAATTCACGTATTGTGGGGAACCATGAAACATGTCACCCGCGAAAAGTGAGGGAACACTGTAATAAAGAATGGCCGATGGCGGTTAACACATCTGCATCACAGTCCTGAGAAAAAAAAATCTCTATGTGGAGTTTGTATATTTTCCCCATGCTTTTTGCTTACATAAGTTTTCTCTGGGCACTCTTGTTGCCTGCCTAAAACATCCCTAAAACATACATAATTAATTGAATACTATATATATTAGGGATGTCACAATATCGGCATCTAAATTTCCCCTAGGTGTGATTGTGAGTGCGGATGTTTGTTTGTCTCTGTGTGCCCTGCGATTGGCTGGCAACCAATTCGGGGTGTCCCCCGCCTACTGCCCAAAGACAGCTGGGTTAGGCTCCAGCACTCCCGCGACCCTCGTGAGGATAAGCGGTGTAGATAATGGATGGATGGACAATACCGTAAATATCATGATTTCGCGATATTAAAATTGTCAATTATATCGTCGTTGTCATGTCACAATATTAATAGCAGCAAATCTGTTTAAAAGCTCAACTTGTTTTCCATTTGTGCAGTTCCAGCACCCTCTGGTGTTGAGTTTATTCGTGCAGTTTAATTTGATGGCACCTATGTTTAAGACCCACGCTAATCACCAGATGAAGGGGAACATAACACATTAGAGTTCCTCCACAAATTGACCCGATTCACAATGTGTGCGTACATTAGCAAGTAAGTGCCTCAATATTAGGTCTTCGGTCATTTTAGGTCATTTATATACATTGAGGTTGATGTTAACTCTACTATTTGAACTATAGGACCACAGCTAATTAGCATTGTGTAGAGACATTTACACGCATTTGCTCATGTTTATTGTATTTGTTTCGTGTTCTACAGAAACCATACACACACCCACACAACCAAATTAAACAGAAATTAAATAGATTATTGCTCACATGAACAAAACTATGTTCGAACCAATAAAGGGTCGCATAAATCAGTTATACCAGAAAACATTTTTCAACATCTCTGTCGGACCGCTTCAGCCGAACACGGCATTGTGAACTACATAGAACATGATACTTTGCGCTGCTGAGCCAGTGCATGACTGGCCCAGCCGATTTATTTGTGAATGCTGTTATTATGTACAAAAAGAGAATATTGTGATGTTTTTTTTTTTTTTTTTGCAATATCGTGAGCTTTTTGTATGTCGCCACAACATCGTGATAACTATCGTATCGCGAGGTTCATATCATGATATTATTGTATCGTGACATCCCTACTATAGATTCTTTATTTTATTACTACTACTATTAAATTATCCCTATACTGTAGGTGTATAAGATTGTTGGTCTCTATGTACGCTGTGATTGGTTGACACCTACTCTATTCCAGGGTGTAACCCACCTTTCAGCCAGGAAGGCTCTAAAATCAAATCATTGGGTGTCAGTGATGGCACACACATTCAAGTCCTGGCAGTTGAACCATTTATCATTTCTACCAATTACACATTGTTGCTCCCTGCAACACCTAACACTCGTGTCGACATTTCATATGAGTGGGAGTCACACTTGAGCCTCCTGTACTGCTGATTGAGAAAACGGGTGCACTCGGTGAGTCTCCCGGTGAGCGCTGTGAGATCACAGCACTGCCCCCAACTAATGAGATCAGGGTGATAGCAGGAGCACGCGGGGAAACACAGCACAGGGCTAAATATTGACCGCAAATATTTGACAAAAGGTAAGACACTTGAGCGAGGGCAACTCCCACCTCACTTGCACACACACACACACAGTACACGCACACACACTCACATACAGGCCATGCTCCATGCTGAGAAACCTGCACAGACCGTCTATGGCGGGGGTGCCCACAACTTTTCAGCCTGAGAGCTACTTATGACATGACTGAGTCAAAATAATCTACCACCTACTAAAAATGCAAAACATATTATATATAAATATATTGAGAATTATTTTTATGTTTATGCTGGTGTACCTTGCATGACTGCATTAACCTATATAGCACAATACAACAAAAATGTTTTTTAATTACCTTACTCTGATGACTTGCACTGAATGGAATCAGCCAGGGACGCATAGTCCGGACAGTAGCTGCTGATAGCCAGCCTCAAGCAGGTTTGCAGCAACAGCAATCCGCCCATTCGCTCCATTCGGCGCGTATAAAACAAGTCAACGTTTTTGCACACTATGCTAATGCTATCAATATCGCTGTCTTGGTAAAGTTCAAGAACTGTAAAAAAATAAAATAAAATAAAAAACCGCCGAGTGAACAGGACGCTGTGAGGCTGTGTGCGACACGGATGCCCGATGATGATTGGCTGCCGCTAGGCGAAATGGCAAAAAAGTTGACTTGTTTTATACGTGCCGAATCGAGCGAATGGATGGATTTCGGGTGCTTCCCTCCGCGTCCCCCGCTCCAAACGCATCATTCGCGCCGCCCCGCACGCAACTGCGCCCGCCCACGCAAACTACATTGACTCCAATTGAAACGCGTCGCCAGAAACGCTCCCAACGCAGTTGGTGTGAACGTAGCATGAACGTAGCAATACAGTAGTGAGGACGAATGATAGGTTGGCGATCTACCCACAATGCCTTTGCGATGACGGGTGATCGCGATCGACGTAATGGGCATCCCTGGTCTATGGTATGGAGGATGCTGCGTGTGTTTTACTTTATATTATCTATCATTGACATCTTTCTCTCTTAGGTGGGTGTCTGCGTGTTCGAAAACCCAGGCAATGTCAATGCAAATGGACACACTTGCACATTATCCCCGAAGAGGACCGTGTACTGTACAGACTTCTCAGAGACGACTTCTTCAGGTGGTGGACATGCCAGTCCGTCAGTCATCATTTTCCGTCATTATTGCAGGCCGGCCAAGTTCGTCGTCATCGTTTTACCTAACTCAAACCGCATTGTTACTCCAATAACTATTATCCTGGCCATAGAATCTAATCAGTACATTTTGTACTCAAAAGGACTTACAAATTCTGGAACACATACGCACTGCAGCATACTTGACTGCACATTTCTTGGAGGTTTCAAGTGGAAATACAGATGAATGGTGTCCCATGGAGGCAGAAAAAAACTATTTTACACATGTATTTCGAAGCAGGAAAAACACATTGCAATATGAGGGGAGCGACTGACTTCTTGTACAAAACTGCAGTCATCTGTATGTGGACCTCGATGAAATAATCTGGAAAAATGGGGGCACTGATTATTATTATCTTTAGACAATTTATCTCTTGCAGCCTGTTAAAGTTTAACACAAAAATATATTTTTTGGCTTGTTATGCAGTACTATATATATATATATATATATATATATATATATATATATATATAGAGAGAGAGAGAGAGAGAGAGAGAGAGAGAGAGAGAGAGAGAGAGAGAGCGAGAGAGAGAGAGAGTAAAATGTGCTACCGCAGTGAGGATTTGGAGACCCACAGCCAGCCCTATTAAGTGCAACAGTGATCAAAGTTCTCCCCCAGCTGGACAAAATGAGAACTGCAGAATATTTTCCAACTTTACTACAATCCTTCATAAGTAGACTTTTAAAAATGTGTTAATTTGTCATATTATATATTATAATTTAATTAATTGATGTATTATTACATTACACTACTGTATTTTCTTTATACATATATGTATGTATGTATGTATATTTATCTATATTTTATATATATTATTTATATATATATATATATATGTGTATATATATATATATATATATCATGTATAGATATATACATACAATACATATATATACATATTTATATATATATAACATGTATAGATATATACATACAATACATATATATATACATATTTATATATATATAATATGTATAGATATATACATACAATACATACATATGTATATTTTTTTATGTGTATATATATGGTATATATTTATATATTGTATATATATATATATTTATATATTGTATATATATATATATATGTATATATACACAACTATTATATAGCTATATTATTATATAGTTATAATGTATTTAACACGTCACCATTTTTACCACTAAATATATTTCCAAAGGAGCTATTGACATGACATTTTCGCCAGATGTTGGGATAACCCAAGTAATCCGTACATGCAAAGAAAACAGAACGAATAAGATCATAAATTAAGTTGTTCGTAATAATGTGAAATGACACAGGGTAAAAGTATTGATATTTATTTAATACTGTGTACAAAAGCCTTTGTTTGTAATGACAGCTTCAAGATGCCTTTTGTATGAAGAAACTAGACGCATGCATTGCTCTGGTGTGATTTTGGCCCATTCTTCCACACAACCAGTCTTCATTTCTTGAAGGTTCCATGGGCTTCTCTCTTGGACCTTGAGTTTCAGTTCTTTCCATAGATTTTCAATTGGATTCAAGTCAGGTGATTAGCTGGGCCATTCGTGCAGTTTTATTTTTTATTTTTTCCTTTGCAATCAATTGAAAGTTTCCTTGGCGGTACGTTTTGGATCATTATCCTCCTGGAATGTCCACCCTCGTTTCATTTTCATTATTATCATCATAGATGGCAGCAGATTTTTGTCAAGAATGTCTCGGTTTCATATTGCTCATTCATCTTTCCTTCAATAATTTGAAGTCTACCAGTAGCATTTACTGAAAAGCAGCCCCACACCATCATGTTCTCACCGCCAAATTTCACTGTTGGTAAGGTGTTTTTAGGGTGATGTGTATTGCCATTTCTCCAAACGTGGTGTGCCTTATGGCATCCAAACAGCTCAATTCTGCTCTCATCAGATCAGACTATATTTTCACAGTATATAATTGGCTTGAGCCGTCACCTTACCATGGTGGAGGGGTTTGCGTGTGCCAATGATCCTCCGAGCTAAGTTGTCTGGGGCTTTATGCCCCTGGCAGGGTCAGAATACCCACCCTTTTTGGAGTCCTTGGAGGGTGTGTTTGAGAGCGCTAACCCTGGGGACTCCATCATTCTGCTGGGAGACTTCATGCTCACGTGGGCAATGACAGTGAGACCTGGAAGGGCGTGATTGGGAGGATCATAATTCCTGTGACACCAAATGGAAGGAAAATATATTTCCTTTCACCTAATCCCCGTCATGTCTTTTTCCAAACCTGCCGAGAAATATTGACGATAAGAAGAGTCAATTTCAAGAAAAACAGGAGATGGATTTTTTTTTTTTTACATTTTTTTGTTGAGCACAGCGGGCCCAACATTGAATGCAGAAAGAAAGTTGTGGTGATCAACATTACTCAACTAGACATGCTGAGGATATGCAAAGTACCACAGAGATGAGAGAGGACCAATCTTGTTCACCTTCTGAAGAACCGCTAATGTTGTGAACTATTTTGGTAAAGATTGGGAAGATTGGATCAGTTGCACTTTTTTTTTTTAAATATTTGAACACCTTTTTGTGGAATGCTTGATGCGGCCCAGACGCACCCAGACTCTATCTCCAGCGACCCCACTTAAGTTGAGCTTGAAATCCCTAATATACACAGTGGAACCTCTATGCACTGTAAGAGTCAATTGTTTTTTAATTTTAATGTTGACATTACTACACTCACAATGAACAATTTTGCCAAAGTTGGGCCGCTGCCCCCAAAAATCACTTCAGCGTGCCACAGCGAAATGGGCGAAGGAGCAAAGTTTTCGCTTCAAAAGCTTGATCCGCGCACACAACCAGGACTAACTGCGTGAAATGGTTTGACTATACAGAAAGTCCTCAAATTACGACGTTTCGACTTTACGACGCCTGTGCCGCCTCCTCCATTTTGTCTCCAGCACTAAAGTGACTACGTTTACATGTAGTCAATATTCGGGTTAAAGTCAAAATTCCGATTTCTGAAACATTCTGAATAATACATGATTAGTTGCCATGACAGAGTTGCTCCGACATTTAAATAACCCACCGTGTACGGCGACACACTGCGTCATGACTCAAACGGACGTCATTTCCGCTTGTTACTTTAACTGTCAATAAAACACCAGATATTCATGTCACTCACCACAGGAATGAGGCAGCCAGTTTATTCCTTGCTCCAAAAGTCTACTTTTGTGCTGCGTCTCTGAGCTTGTTTACCTCTGCTTGTGTATTTGCGGTGGCTTGCATGCCAAACAACGCACTTCCGTTTATAAGCACTTCCTGTACTACAAAGACTAGCATTCCTTGCGGTTGAGCATGCGCAGAGTGTCTCGATCGTATCTGCGCGCTGGCAGTATCTTTGCCTTTTTTGCCATCCTTTCCTCTTTCTCCACCCACTTCTCAGCAGTAATGCTGAGTACAGCATCTTATGCTTTTTATTTTAATGTATTTCGTTTTGAAGTATTTTGACATAAATTTAGACTTTAATGATGAAATCCGACATACGCGGAAATTCGTGTTACATCGCCAGTGTAGGAACGGAACTCATTCATAAAATGAGGATTTCCTCTATGTGGGAATGCGCCACCAGAAACACTGAGCTCGCGTTCGGTCTGACCGCAGCATAATTATTACTAACAGTAATCCTTTTTACTTTCTTGCCCAAAACAATTACCTCAGTTTTGTTTTGGTTTAGTTGAAGAAAACTTTGGTTCATCTACTTGTGAATTTGTTTTAGACAGTGACACAGCAATTGAACTGTTGTCACTTGGAATTGGAGACATTGGTGGATATAGATTTAGATATATAGATATTGTTGGCTTGATGTTGGCACATGACATATTTTACTGGTTTAGACCACACCAAAGTCTGAATCGGTGTGGTCGATAGGCGCCGGAGCCGAAGTTAGAAGCAGCACATGAAGGTCAAATATAGAGCACCATAAACTTGATTCCGTGTATTCGTAGGTGTTTTGTCATAGTGTTTTGTGTACACCGAAAAAAATGTAATGTTGAATTCACTCAATTTTATTTCATCAGGTCGATCAGATATTTTTTTTTAAGGAGATATGTAGTCAATTTAAGAAATCTATCGGGATTCAGATGATTATATTTCCTACAACCACTTGATGAAATAAAATTTGAGTAAATTCAACATTCCATTTTATTTCAGTGTAGTTGTGGCGCATGCGCTTAACACCACGTTCAAATCAGATGTACTCAGATTTTCCTATCTCAGAGTAGATCAGTTCAGACTTCAGGATTACACTAAGTTTGTTGAACCTGCTTTGTGAAATAGACCCCAGGTTACCCAGTGACCAAATGATCGGGTGTTTGAATCTTGGGATGTTTTTGTTGTGCTTTTGCTTGGCGAGTATTTGGTGACATCATCAAGACCAGCATGAAAGCACAACAAAGCCATCTGGTCTATGTTGGTTCTTTTTAAAGAATAAAAGGTCATTTCACATCAAGGAGGTGCTCAAGAGCTATGTATTATTCTAAATAATATTAAGGAATCAATTCCACTGCAGCTGAAGTCACTGTTTGTCTCAATACAACTACAATTTACACTAGAGAAAAAAAAGCCTTATTTAAAATATCAAGGAGGGATACGAAAGAGGATTAGGGCCAGTGGGGGGAAAAAATAGGTTGGTAAGATTCTGACTTTATTCTCAGAATTCTGACTTTAAAGTCAGAATTGTTCCTTAAAGTGAGAATTCTCACTTTAAAGTGAAAATTATGACTTTATTCTCAGAATTCTTTTCACTTTTCAGAATTCCCACTTTACAGTCAGAATTCGAATTAGGGCCAGTGGGGGGGGGGGGGGGGGGGGGATAAGGTTGGTAAGATTCTCACTTTTATTTCAGAATTCTGACTTTATTCTCAGAATTCTCACTTTAAAGTCAGAATTCCGACTTTAAAGAACAATTCTGACTTTAAAGTCAGAATTCTGAGAATTAAGTCAAAATTCCCACTTTAGAGAACAATTCTGACTTTAAAGTCTGAATTCTGAGAAAAAAGTCAGAACTCTGAAATAAAAGTGAGAATCTTACCAACCTTATTTTTCCCCCCACTGGCCCTAATCCTCTTCCGTAGAGGGAACAGAAAATGTCCTCTAATAATTTTGTAGAATTCGTAGTGTTAGACTGCAGACATGTCCACTTCCGGTCCTCCAGGATCGCTTCCCTGTCTGTTTTCCAGCTCTCCCTGCCGCAACACACCTGATTCAAATGATCGTCTCATCAGCAGCTTTTAAATCAGGTGTCTTGCAGCGGGGATAGATACGATAGGAAAACAGGACGGACGCCAGCCCTTGAGGACCGAGTTTGGAGACCCTTGTGTTAGAGTGAACCTTTAATAGATAAAGTGGGTCGAACTGACTAACAGATGATTTGACAGTAGCTGTTATAATACCATACAAAGAAAAGAAACGTATGAGCCATACAGCACTTGTATTGCTCCATATTGGAGAAGCTAAGATGCAGGCAACAGAGGGTGGTGCGTGACGTCACGGGTCAGCTGACAGTTTTGTTTTGCTTGGTTTTGGGAGGTCGTCATGATAAAAACACAGAGGTAGGAAGCGAGGACGTCTAAACGCACTGGGTAACGTCAACAGCTCCTCACTGCCATTACAGCACAGCTCCACGCGTCGCTTGTCACGGAACGTGTCGTCAACAGCGGCTCTTTTGTTTGCTAACACCGCCATTTACCTCCGTTGTCGACTGGGACGACGACTTTGACGCAGTATGCCTTCAGAAAAATCCTTCAAACAAAGAAGAACATTCGGTAGGTATTTTTTCACACATTTTCGCACAGTGCCTCTCTTCGTTATCTGTATGTTGTGTATATTTGTAGCCGTTTCTGGCGAGTAAGGAAACCAAAATGCGGTGAGTTGAGCTTTCGTTTCGGCCACTTCAGAGTCAAAACTGCGTCAAACACAAGTAGGGGCAGATGGAGGTTTGTTGACTGTAGGGCCTCGCTTTCTTGTTACTTGTCATATAAAACATACGACCCAGTTAACACGCACAATGGCATCTGTATGAAATTCAGTTTCTGACCGAGAGTGTATTCTTCCATGACTGTGTTTGTGAGGCGATGGTACAAAAACAAGTGGTGTCGAAACGGCACAAGAGTGAGCTGCAGGATTGGGGGATGGGACACTTTCAGGAGGAGCAAGAATTGTCCGACAAAAATACATGCAACACTTGCTTAAAAGTTCCTATTTCTACTAATAATGCATGTTTTGTGTACTTGACAGTGTCCACTTACTTTTTGATGGTAATACAATCGACTTCCGGTTGAAAGTCACGTTTATTTGTCTGTTTACGCAAGGAAAGCACGTGAGGCGATTCGAGCACCAACATGGGCACCTGGGCAACACGTGGCCCTCCCGTCTGCCACCTGCTCAATGCTGTTTATTACACTGTCACAACTATCCCCGGCTTGCATTTCTGCTACAGCACTTGTAATCACTCAAATTCCCTTTATTGTTGCCAAAACTTCAGAAATTGTACAGTTGTTATGTCTAATTCTGGTACAGCGAACCCCTGCATATTTGCGGTTTGCCAAATAAAAGTATCACTTTGGCATCGGGGTGCAAGGAACTGTGTTTTAGTGAATTGAGGAGCTTCATTTGAACAAAATTAGTACTTTGCCACTGATTTGTGGCATCTTCATTATCAAGAAACTACACTATGTTGAAATGAGTTTAGGAGTGTCATTTGCACAAATGTAGTGCTTTGCCACTATCTTGTGGTATCCATCGGGATTCGTAAACCTGTAGGTGGGAGTCGTTGATAATTCCCAATTCCCTGCATACAGCGCGTGACACTTTCTATATTGTGCTGTTTGTTTTTAAACTATAGATCAGGGGTGGCCAACCATTCAAAGGCAAAGGGCCACCATTTTGACAGTGTTACCGCAAAGAGCCACAGCATTCATACACTCGGCACCTTGTTTGTCGGCTTACGGTCCTTGATTGTCGAATGTAATCCGTTCCATCACCACTTTCAAACAAGCCCTCCACGCAAACCGTATTTGCTCACTTTGTGTAAAACTGCAATTTTTCCTCACGATCCTGTTGCGGGCCGAAATTTCATTTACATCAGACAAACCTGCTGTAACAATATCAAGAGCTCATTGTTTGGTGTTATCACTGTATTTATGTTACAGTATGATATAGATTGCAATATTGTGTGAAAGCTCACACAACCTAAAAACTCTTGTCTTAAAAATAACACAATTTTGGGTCAAAAATGGACCGATCCACTAATTGGGTCAATTTGACCCACCTTATTGCGTTAGTCTGTACAAAACAGCCCAATTTTTTCTGCAGTTTTGAACGTTGTGGTTCCATATCTATTTCTTTTAATCGGAAGATAATGTACTGTAGCTCCGAGCGTACACGGCTGGGTTTTGTTTACGTAGCTCCGCGAGAGAAATGTCACATGCGCCAGTCAGCCAATCATCAGTACATTTCTTTAGACGTGTCAAATTATCACGTGGGTTACACAGCCAATGGCACCCGATTGGCCGCGTAACACGAACCCGGAAGTGAGTTGTTGAAAGGTCACACTGGCAAGTAAATTACATTTTATTTATTCATTTTCGAAAAGTGCTTCAGGAGCCTCATGAAACCGGCCAAAGAGCTGCGGGTTGGCCAGGCCTGCTATAGATGAAAATAAGGTAAAACTGATTTTTAAAAATGTGTGCAGTACAATTTCTGCCAGAATTAAAACAGCCATACTAGCGGGCATTTCAGATGGGAATAGAGTAAAATCAAATGACAGTATTAATGTTTTCATAGCATATTAATTTGATTGCTTGAAATGTGACTGTTGCACTTGTCTGCGTTCTAAAAATAAGGCAATCTGTTGATGTTGGTCTTTTTGTAAAAAGATAAAAGATCACAACTGCTCAGGCAACAACCAATCACGGCTGACCTGTTTTCTGGAGCCGAGCCGTGATTGGTCGTTATCTGAGCTTGAACAGTTGTGATGTCATTGTCATTTTCACAAAATGGCCGCCCCCCGGCGATGGCTAAAAAGTGGTGGATTCTGCTGCTCAACTCATATTCTTCAAACGCAATATTAATCATAATGCCGTGTTTCAACTAGTGGGCCTCCTGGAAAAAAAAAAGTGTTTGTGTTGATTTCTGCTTTAATGAGGTGTCAATTTCTACTGAACTGTGTTACCAAATGTGGTTCCTGTGTTGCTTAAAAGGGTTAAAAGTCAGCAGTATCACAATTTCCATTATTATGAAGAAAAGGAATGGAAATGAAATCCACACCCCACCCCACTTCACCTTCTTCAGACAAATGTGTCAGCTGTCAGGTCCAGAGCTTCCTCCTTGTTCGTCTCTTAATGTCCACTAAAAGTGATGACTCAGACGTGTCACGATAGACAAACAACATCCACAGAGCTTCCCTGTTCCTGCGCAGTGAATTTAACCTAATTGAGATGCTATCACAGGACGTTGTCCCACATTACCCCGTAAGATAAACATGCCGTTTCTGCGTGGAAATTCGATTTTAACACTTAGGTTGAACTGTCACAACAGTGGATGCCTGTAAATCACCAGATGCCGTGACTCTGTCTAAATATGTGTCGTTAAATGCACACCCATCAAAGCAGAATCACAATTCTGTTCTACGCTGCTGAGGATTTTGAGGTGATCAGAATATTGCTGCAGTTGCATTTGTTGTCATTCGGGCCACAAAAGGCTGGCATTGTTGTCGTCGTAGGTTCAAAGTGCACTAAGATTTATGTGTGCGGTTAAACCCAGCGTTGGAGGCCCATTAACAATGTTCCAAACTGTGTTGCATCTCGGCACTGTTAATATTAAATCAATATAGATCATGTGAAGATGTCTTTTTGCCGGGGTCGTGGTACAAGTTAAATTCTGTGGAAAATGTGTATTAATTTCTGCCTTGATGATAAATGCTGTGGTACAATTTGTTTATGCAATGAGTGGATTATAGCTAAACCCATTGTGCTTGCACTAGGTTTTAGTTTTAAAGCAGTTCATTTAATACAATGTCCACCTGGGCTTAATTTTCGCCTGATATCCCACATTATGACAATATTTTAAGATCTTTATCTTGATTAACAGAATACAGACTTGGACATTAATTGACTGTGATCTGAAGTTCACTCGCCACGGCACAAACATTTGGTACCTGACTAATAAATTGTCCCATTTTCTCACTTTTAAACATTCTTTTTACAACTGATGCAGACTTCACTTGTTTGTATAAGTAGCCAATTAATAGAATGTGATACATAGTTGCCATTAATTGTTATAACATGCATCAGTTGATGAAGTTATTCAAGGCTAGATGCATCTTATTTTTCACAAGCATTGCTTATTGTATTACAATTGTGGCAAAAGAATTGTCCTGGATAGTGCAACATAAATGTGACAGTTAAATATGACACAGTACTGGTAACACAAACACACATACGACAAGAATGAACCTAAACGTATAACTTCATTAATTAAATGCATTGTGCCACACAAATGCATTCTGGGAACCATAGATATGCAAAATAGTAAGATATTTTGGCAAAGTGTTGCCATGCGTTCCATGTTCGTGCACGTCCAAAAAAAATAAATAAATAAATCAAGGATGCATATGTTTTGTATTGATAGCAGACGTTTTGGTGTTGCTAAAATGTAAAGGAAGTGAAAATTGGTTGAGAACTGAGAAAGTTATGACTTATTTAACTTAATAACTTCAAATTGCTCAAAGTGGCTTTTCTTTAATTCTATAGTGTTGTCTTTGTTGTTGTTGTCGTCTTTCATCATGTTTATTGTCTTTGTTCATGATTTGTTGCCAATGTTAGTCCTTTATGTTGTAGAGCACCTTTGAATACGCATGCACTGTCACTGAGCTGAACTGCATCGTATAACGTCAACTGAAGCGCATGTGCTGTTGTAACCAGATAATAGCTTGCGTGGTGTGTTAGCATAGCATCTAGCTTTGTTGTGTCCCGACCGCCGCAGATGAGCCTTCGATTGGCGCAAAGAGTTTCACAATGGGCGGGGGTCACTGTCGGGACCTGTACCGTACATCGGATTTGTTTTTTTTTTACAGCTTGTCTTCTTTTTCGCCTCTTAACTCAAGTCACGTACATCATTAGATGGGTGCCACCCATTGTTCAAAATGAGACAGCACAATGACAAGCTTGTGTTTAAAATCAGGTTAAATAGTACAAATGGATGGATGATGGATAGTTTGCATACTTTGTTTAGTTAAGAACTAGGGGTGTAACGAAACCAATTACATCAATCACGCCGGACTAGTTTTCATCGATGCTGGTCAGTCACACATCAAAACAATATCATTTTTATCATTTCAATTGCTATAAGTAACACAATAATTCCCAATGGCCAAAATTCCCATTACACTTTTATTTTTTGTTTGAATGTTCTTTTTAATCAACTTTTCTTCATTTTTCGCTCGTGTACAACATTTCCGGTTGACGTCGTTAACATCAAGCACGCAACTTGGGTCATGGTGGCGATGAAAAGGAGAGTGTTAAGACGAAGCAATGCGTGCGATTTAGAAAGAAAGGAGATCGTCTTGACAAGACGGTTGCCGTGTATAGTTTTTGCAAATGCCAAGTGAAATGTAACTGGAGCACGTCAATTTGTTGACGCATCTCGACCAGCGCCATGCAATACAGGCAGCAACGAACCTGAAGAATCAACAGCGGCGGTTGCTGTGCAAAGGTAATTGGACAGACCAAAATGGCGTTGCTGCCTTATTTATGCAAAAATGCGATTATAAATCTCGTGCTCAAAGAATGACTTCTCATTTAGGAGCGCGCAGAGTTGTTACTGTCAGAGTCACTAGGTATTACAATACTAGGTTGAGTATTGCTGGTTTGTATTTAGATACTCTACATCATTTATTTACTAATGTTTGGTACGGGTGTTTTGTGATTGTTGGTTGATGGGTTTTGGATCTTGTCGATGTGGATTTATAAAGATGGTATATATCTGTTAAGCATTTATTATTTTATATTAGCACTATGTAGTGGTTCATTATTATTATTACTGTTACAAATATTATTTTTACCATAGATGAAGAATAGTGATCTAAATAAAGAGAAAGGAGAAATAATTAAATTATTATTTATAAAAATTAAGAAAATGGAGAAGGGGTGGGATTTTAATTAGTCCAGACTTCTTCCAACTCCCATTTGAGCATGGAAGACTTTTGTTAGGTCTGCTGTGGATACATTTTTGCTTCTTGTTATTTTTTTTTTAAATCTTATTTTCATTGTTATTGTAATTACTATTTTTTCCTTCATGTTCAAATAAACATTCATCCATTCACTATATCATAAAATCGGATCAAAATACCGTAGCAAAATCGCCTTTATAGTATCAAATTGTATCATTCAAAAAAAGTCATATATCACTTTGTGTTGTGCATGTGCTGCAGAATCATATTTTTTTGTTACATTTACTTAATTACAATCAAAGGCACATCTTAATACTGTCATAATACAAAATCAAATCCAGAGCTGGGCACTTGACCCTTTTTTGCCCGTCCGGCTGCGACCCTCCACCCTTGACCTGGGTACCCTTCCGGCCGCGACCCCCCCCAGCCATATATATAAACATTGTCGGCCCCCGCCCCGTGCCGACCCCCGCACAATAAAAGCATGCCAGCAAACCACTACACAGCAGTTTTGCTACGGCGTATTTCCGGAAGTAGGAAAGTGCATAATGTGCTGACTTGAGTGCTGCGTGCCGCTTGAATATACTCCCGGACACAAGTTGTTTTGAAAGAAGCCTAAAAAGAAGCCTTTCACCGAGTAGGCTGAGATGAAATTTGGCCGCCTCGCGAGCACGTCACACGCATGAGGGCCGATAAGTGGGCCGGACTAAAATCCACTTCCGGCCATGCTTAGTCCAGCCATTTTTTAAAATTTGTCTTTTATTAAATTAATCAGAATGCCATGTTTTGACTAGTGAGCCTGCATAGAACATATTCTTGTAAAGAAAATTTTTGGGTTGACTTCAACTTTAAGGGTTAGCTTAAGCAACAGGTGGGATTTTTTTTCCCCGAAACGTCATAGCTATAAATTGCAAGACATGGTAAAATATGATGTGCTGGTATGATCGCACACACGTACTAAATTTACGGTCGCAAATCATTTGTCCGACCTCATTTTGTTTTTAAGCAGCGTGAGATTAGCGCAGTGCGTAATGTGTCCGCTAATTCCCACCCTGCTGACAATGTGTATGCTTTTGTGTCCCTGCAGATCAGAGAGTAGAAGATGTCCGACTGATCCGGGAGCAACATCCTAACAAGATACCCGTGAGCGTTCTTCACTTGTATGCCTCTAGCTAGCCAGCATGTCGACATGTAGAACATTCATGCTGTAAACGAAGTCACATGAAAAGCACGAGCGAGCAGTAGAGTTCTTTTTGAACTAACCTCAATGCAGCTCTGCTTACCATTTGGCATTGACATGACAATGTGGGTATTTTTGCTTGTGTGTAGTATCTTATTGAGTAGGTACGAATGAGTTTGGGCTGGGCATTGAGAATCGAGTGAAACCGGTACTAACATTCTGGTGTCCCCGGAATTGTTAGAATTTTAAAGTGCTAAATTTCGATGCCTATTTGGCAGCTGAAAGGTGTCGCAACGCTAATCGGGGTCATGCCTTGGGCGATACGTTTTGTCACCGCTGCTGTGATCTCTTTCCATTGCGAACTTTTTTAACCTAGAAAGCTCATAATGTTGGTGGACTGCCTTTTACTGCGGATTAATCCAAGACACAAGATGGAAAATGAGCAGGAATCTTACTCAGCGCTAAACAGATGACAGCATTTATTTATTGTGATGGTCATTGGTTGAATCTGCATCAAGCATCGTTTGTGCGTCCTGCAGGTGATCATCGAGAGGTACAAAGGAGAAAAGCAGCTCCCCATCCTGGACAAGACAAAGTTCTTAGTGCCCGACCATGTCAACATGAGTGAACTCATCAAGATTATCAGGTATGATCATTTGAGACATTTTCTTCCTTTCTTTTTCTTCTTTGTCTCTTGTGATCTTGATTAACGATGGCTCACGTCACGTCTTGGGGCGTGAACAATTCCTCAAATGCAAATTGACTTTGCAGCGGAGTAGAATGCAATTTTCAAATTGCAAAGGCTGCAAGTTGGGAGTGGGCGGGGTTTTTTTTTTTTATTTTTATTTTACTGGTGTGTTCATTTATATAGTGTCTAGATAGATAGGTTCAGTGCTTAAGAAGTGCTGTCCACTGTTTGTATATGATTGCTTCATGAAACATGAAAAGTTGGCGTGATAAATCCCCAGATTTGTTTGCATTATTGTTGTAATCTGATTTATGACTTTATGAAGATTATGGTTTTGGTTTACGTCACAACTTTTGGTTGTTAACACTTAAGACTGCGAGGCAAAGTTTTTGTAAGTTAACATCTCGAATTGGATTTCAGAAATCAATTTCTTTTGTCTTAAATCATGGTTCATTTGCCTTTATTTACATGTAAGCCTAATCTTAAAAGACCAAAATATTTATTTGCTTATTGCAACACAGATGAATATATTGTGTGGGTTTGTGCAAAAAAAAAATTACATACATGGGAAGAGGACCCGAAGAAAAAAAAAAAATCCATTGAGGAAAAGAATTGTAATTTCAATCTTGTCGTAACCATCAGGAGGCGCCTGCAGCTCAATTCCAACCAGGCTTTCTTCCTGCTGGTCAACGGCCACAGCATGGTGTCCGTGTCGGCCGCCATCTCGGAGGTGTACGAGCGGGAGCGCGACCAAGACGGCTTCCTCTACATGGTGTACGCCTCTCAGGAGACCTTCGGCGCCGACCCCACTTCCCAGTGATCAGCCTTGATCTCTTACTCCTCTTGGACAGCGATTTGGACAATTGTAGTTTTTTTTTTTTTTTGCTCCTTTCCAAGTTTCTTTCAAGTAATAATGCTGTCTTCTCACCACGTTAGTCTTGACTGTACCAACTAAAACACAATCCGCTAAACGTACGTAATAGCCAAGTAGAGGCTCTTCTGTTTCGTGGGTTCTGACTGCACAGAGAGAAGAACCAGTATGTGTGCCACACTGGTGCACCGCAGTTAGAGCCCCAGTCTTCTCTGGGCCTCCTTTATTCCTTATCTTATCTTATCCTGTCGGCTGTCAAGGCAACGTAGCAGTTATTTCCGTGTTGTGGCTTGATGAATCTTAGACCTTGTCCTGTTCGTCTCTCTTCCCATTTCAGCTCGCGATTTTACGAAAAAGTGGTGCGGCTCCGCCACTTTTTATATATTTATATTTATATTAACGATAGCAACAGAACAAAGCCAACGTTGATTTGAGGCTTTCTGGAGACGGGTGCAAGTTATGTAGAGTATCAACAACAATCATTGAGGCATTGCTCAAGTAGATGTTGGGAAAGAAGTGGATGTAGCCTCCAGGCCGGATGCAGGCTTGCCTTAAAGCAGTATGATGGGACGACTCGACTGGTGGCAAAAAAAAAAAGATGGCCGATTGTAAACAACTATACCCTTGAGCTTTGTGTTCATTTTGTAAATAATGTCACATTCAGAGTCAAATCTACCATAAAGCAAAGCGTTATTAAGCAGGTGTCTACTTTGTCATTGGCAACCTTTCAGTCACAGTAATGACAGAGCTCGATTTTGTGTCAAGCTCCACCCTTGAGTCCAAATCTAGTCACTTCTGGCTCCACAAGAGGCTATGTCCACTTTTTTATACTGTCTCTTTGTTATAGATGTGTGGTAAGTGTGGTCGCCCACCCTCTTTGATTTAGCTGCCATTTACAGCTTCAAGTACAGTATTTCAACATTTGTTTAAGATGCAAGAACTGCGTTGAATGCATAATCTAAGAAGATGAGCGGCTCTGTTAAAGTTACCAAATTGACTTTTGGACACTACAATGAGACTGGCACGAAACTTTAGGGATGGGTTCAATACTTTCTTTCAGTCACAAGTAATTAGATTTTTTAGTAGGGGAAACGAGTGAATGCAGGTCCCTTATGTGTGTAGCTGCATCAGTGTGTTGACTTTGGCCCACAGGGTTGATTTCCTGGTGCTGCTGGTGCAATTCAACACCGTTTGTCAGTGGGAGGCTTCACCCTGGTCGCCTTGTGGGTTGTCTGTGCACATGGACCTTAGTGCTTTTTTATGTTTGTTGAGGTTCAGCTGCTTTTATATTGCAGTATTTTATCGTTTTGATTTGTTTAATTTAACGTTTTCGTCATACAAGTCTTTATTCTCAATGTTTTCAGTTTGTGCAGTTGGACAAGTACAAGGCATTGTGTTTGTTGCAGAGGGGGGAGCATTGGGTTATTTGTCTTCCAGCCCCTCCGTTTCTCACACGTTCACACCGAGCAATAGCCATGTATGTAATGTTGGTATTTTGTTAACAATAAAAGCTTAAAAAAACATTTGAAGTGATCTTTGTGATTTTGTTTTCCCTAACTGGGATGGGGAGTGTCCCAATAACTATCTTTGTTCATCAGTCTACATCCAACAAAATCATATTGCTGTCTCCTTACTGGAAGATAATCTAGCCTGATAATCCACTCATTGCTCTACCAGCTACGGATGGGCGTATCGATCCTTTGGTATCGATATATCGATTCCCATGCTACTCATTTGGCGTCGATTTCCTTAAAACATGTATTGATACCAACTTTTTTGGCACGCATCATTTTGAACTGTTTTAATTTTGTGGGTAGTTTACTTCACTACGCAATTGCGCAGAACCCCATAGTTAATGCTTTAACTTTGACAGCCCTAGCTTATATATTATTTTACTTTTGATTATGTATTATACATCATATGCATAAAATAATATTTATTATAGAAATTGTCATGTGAATTGCCTGTGTAAAATTAATTTGATTGAAAAGGGTATTGGTATCGGTATTTGAGTATACTGTACAGTATTTCAAGAAAAAGTATCGGTATCGTATCGAGTCTGTAAAGTGTGGTATCGCCCATCCCTAGTACCAGCGATTGAGTCTGGAGGGTAGTCGCATCAAGTGTCTTTCTGAGGCGGAGCAAACCTGAGCAAACAGCGAAATGAACCAATCAGCGAAGAGCGGTCTTGACGTTGAAAAAAACATCTTTTTAAATGAATGCTTCCAGTGCTGTCACCTGCTGGGGTTGTAATGTAATGAATGTGTTTCTGGTCATTTAAAACCGAGTTTAATGCTTCATGAAACAAACTATAGTCTCTCCCACACGTCATTTTGAATGTTGTGATGGACTTCCGCTGCCGACGAGTGACGTTGCCGACATTGGTAATAATTGTAGCACACATGTTTTGATGTAAAATAATTGTTTTTTAATGGAGTATTTTTTGCCCCAATGACTATATGCACTTTAATTAAAAAGGTGTTTTCCTCTTTTTTGGTTCTTTATTATTTTAAATGGGGTGCCAATAATTGCGGAGGGCAGCATAGTTCGATGCATTAGGATTCCATTGTTTTTTCAACGCATAAAGCATATTAAATGTTGTGTTAAAATAATGTTTTTTAGATTTTTTTTTAATATAAAATGTTATAATGAACATCCCAAAATAGAATAAAATACTCTATTACACAATTTGACTTCCCAAATTTACCCAAAGGTCAGTTGAAAAAGCACAAAAAGTTAAACCTGACCTACAATTGTCAATTTTATTGTTGTTATTGAAATACTGGCATAGAAAAACACTTCTTAAACAAAGAGGAAGCAGGATGCATGCTGTGAATGATTTTAACAGATTGTCTTGTGATGCTAGAAAGTTAACACTTCCAGCTGGCTTTGAGACAACAACTAAACAACGACATAAAAACAGAACTTCAAAGTAAGCATGCATTCTTTGTACGATTTGCAAAACCCCTCTCCCACTCACATTGATCACAACATAAAAAAAAAAGTCAGTTATAATCATTTTAAATTAAATTAGCACAAACTAGTGCCACACCCTCCAGGGGTCCAGATAGTGAGTTGGACAAGCTGTCCTCATGTTAATCATATTCTAGGTCCTGCCCAGACACTTTAGTCAACTATGTTTCACTGATTAGGAAACAATCCTGAGCTTTTTCTTATGTAAATTACACACAATTGTGTTGTATCATTCACCTGCATCGACAATAAAACAATCTTAAAAGCAGACATGACAAAATTGGCACTTGTTGGTCTTGCCTGAGCAAATAACTGAATGAAGAGGAGATACAAATTCTTTACAAACAGGTTTCACTGCGACAGTAAAAAGTCAACCTTAAAAAATAAAATCTCGTCTTCACGTGTTCTGTACAATGCAGTATTAATCATAATACAGAAAATTTACAAATAAACAAATCAATTTGTTACGTTTCAAACAGGCTGCCCTACACAGGGAACAAGCGTGCAGAAATGTGCTGTGCTACGGGCTTCTTCTATTAAGACCAACGCTATACAATTGAATTTTAAATGTAACTTCCCCTCAAACCCATGTTATGAAATCTAGAATAGTACCGTCGCATAATAACAATAATGTATAAGTCATTCGAGCCTATCAAAAGCTAAAAAGTCAAACAAGGATAAGAGGAGAAGCAAACAAGTCAAATGAAATCAAATTAAAATGCTGAATTGCCAAAAGTACAGAAATAAAAAAAAATTGAAAGTTGGCCTAACTTTCAATCAGCAACCGCTGATTCTTCAGTGCACACTGACAACGGCTATGATAAGAGTTACAGAAAAGAAAAGGACGAGCTCGATAGACAGTTTGACACTATTTTGAGTTGAACAAACTACGGTCATGGTGAAGAGGGCTGAACTGTGGCTGGAGTAAATCACTTCGGGTTTTCCAAATGCACTGCGGGCTCGTCAGTCCCCAGAGTCCTTATTGTCAGAGTGGGGGGTGTACTTCAGTCGAAAAGTGCCTGTCAAATACATAGCAGATTCAGATTCGTGACTTAAAGGGGAAGTCAACCAAAACATATTTTATTCAAGAATAGGTTTTATGCAAGCCCACTAGTTGAAACAGGGCATTCTTATAAATATTGCATTTGTGGAATAAGTGTTAATCACTCTCTGGGGGCGGCCATTTTGTCTTCTGTCGACTGAAAATGACATCACAACTGCTCACAACGACCAATCACGGCTCAGATTCAGAGAACAGGTCAGCTGTGATTGGTCGTTGTAAGCAGTTGTGATGTCATTTTCAGTCGACAGAAGACAAAATGGCCACCCCCAGAGATGGCGAAAAACAAGTGCATTTTGCTCCTTAACTTATATTCCACAAACGCAAAATTAATCAGAATGCCGTGTTTGAACTAGTGGGCCTGCTGGGAACATATTCTTGAAAAAAATATGCTTGGGTTGACTTCCGCTTTAAAGGTGCTCACACAACCTGAAATTAACGACACTCAAATGCTTGGACTGTACGCTGAAACATACCAACAGAAGTCCGTTGATCGACTTTCTATGTACGGTATGTGAGTGTGAATGATTTCCTTATCGACATGTTAATTATTCATGAGTTGACTGACCTTGCTGCGATGACTCCATGGGTGGTTGTTTGCAGTCCTCCGCTCTGTGTCCGTGCCCGCCGCAGTTGTAACAAGAAAGATTCCCCGCTAGGCGCTTCTGGACGCCGTTTCCCACAATGCCGTGGGGCTGGTAGAAGCTAAAGCCCTTTTGCTGGTCATGTGACCCAGGGCTCTGGCAGTACAGGGGGGGCGGCGCCATCATCGGGTAGGAAAAGGGCGTGGTAGCGGTGCCTGTGGCGCAGGACGAGGGAGCCATGACGGGGCTGAGATGGAGGAGAGGGCCCAGAGTGAAGACGGAGCTGGCTGAGAACGGCTGCAGGTAGCCGGACGCGGGCGCGTATGCCGGCAAGGCGCCGTAGGCCCCGCAGTTGCCTTGGCAGCCGCACGAGCTGCAAACGCACATGGAGTGGGCGTGGCCTTGACTCGGATCACCCGGAGTGGCGGAGGAGAGGCCCGCGCTAGATTGCTGGTGGTAGTACATGTTGCCGGGCACTGCGGCGATAGGGACGGTGCTTGCGGTTGCCATGGAGACAAAGACGCTTCCGCCAGTGGAGCTAGCCGATTGAGAGAGGGACTTTGTGGAGGGGCAGGAAGCGGCAAACGTGGAAAAGGTGGATGTGGGTGGGTGCGAGTAGTATATGGACGGCGATGAGGATGAAGAGGACGAGAGGTGAAAGTGGAGAGGAGGATGGGACACGTGGTGGAGGCTGTTTGAGGTGGAGGTCAGAGCGCAACTGGTCTCAATCATCAGACCCACGGCAGCCCCCGGAAGACCAAGGCAGCCTTCCGAGTCGTGGAGAGAGGAGGGGGCGTCCGCTTTCAGTTTGAGCCTGGGCAGCAAGTTCTCCAGCCTGATGCCCATGCCGGCCAGCTCAGGACCGAAACCTGCACTGGTACCGGGCGGGCCCGAGCCCGCCATTTTAGTCCTGTCCTCCGGGCACAGGGGGTGCGGCCTCGGCTTTCGCGGGGAGGACAGGATACGTGCCTGGTTTGAGAGCGAGGAGAGCGGGCTTTGAGGGTAGCTGCCTTGAGGGTGGTAGTGGGAGAGAGCGAAGGGCAGGTGGGAGGAGCAGGACGCAACGGCGGAAGCGGCGAGATCCGTTTGGACGGGATGGACCTGCGCCGTGGGCCGGCTGGGGCCTGCCGGGCAGCTGGAGTTCAAAATAAAAATGCACGAGCGCTCCTTCGCTTGACCGCCTCCTACTACATCTGGACCTGACGCACCTGAAATAGACACACAGACGGCTGCACAAAATGATAACCGCAAACAAAATGTCCCTTCGCAAAGACGTGTCCGTCCACGGAGGCAACTTACGCCTGTAAATGTCTCGGCTCCTGTCCAGAGTGGAGTCGCAGCAGAGGGGCGTTCGGGGCGAACACGAAGAACTGGAGTAGCCCGAGGACGAGCTGCTGTCTGTGAGGACGGGGTGATGGTGCAGCACACTGTCCACCTCCACTCGCAGCTCTACTACAACACATTTGGGACTACTTTTGGTTGATACAGAGGATCACTCACGCACCGATCTGGCCAGGAGCAGACAGCGTTAAATGTGACATTTAGCTGTTTGGTCTTCTTTTCTTCTTAACATGTAACCTGCCTTTTCTCAGATCCGATCCGCATGTTGGACAAAGCCGTTTTGTTACCTGCACTGGAGGTGTGGGGGGAGGGTCCCACATGACTGGAAGGCGTCACTCGCGCGATGCCACTACAGGTCCTTTTCTCCATCTTCATCTCCCTGCTGGTCAGGACAAAATACAAATCATGAAAAGAAAGAAATGCCTCAATCAAAAATTGAATCATGAAATTGCAAGCTTACAATCTTCTAACTATCCAAAACATACAGTTTAGGGTTACCTTGGACCTTTCCTCGACCCAAAAAAAGCAAGAACTGATGTGTCTTGTGCCAGATCTTTAACAAGCCAACTCACAACAACCTTATTTGTGGAGAAAACGGCCTGCAAGTAGGCACCGGCCGATAACCGATTTAAAAATGTCAAGCTTTGAATAACTGGTAATGAGCTCTTCTTTTCTTATTGTGGAGGGGGGGAGCGGGCGGAGCCAGGTTAGACGAAAAAGACAGCTAGAGTTGCACGAGTGCCTTTTCATTGTCCTTTAAAAAAAATAAACTTAAAAAAATGTGTATAGGTGCAGGTACCAGCGTGTTCCCAAGGGAAAATCTAAAAATAGCTCCCCAGTGACTTTCTAAAAGAACTAAAACAGAATAAGAATGTTACCATTCTATTTATTTATTTATTTCAACTTAACATGGTAGACGTTTCTTAATGATAAAAAAGGGCTGCTTTTATTTCCCCAAATATATATATATATATATTAGGGATGCTCTGATCGATCAGGCACCGATCATGATCGGCTGATTTTCGTGAAAAATTACGTGATCAGAATATTTGATCAATGCCTTTGATTGCCGATCAAAACATCCGATCACCCGCACCGCAGCTCATGCTTGGCTGCCGCGAGACGAGATGGCAAAAAAGTTGATTTGTTTAATATGCGACGACGTCCCTCCGTCCAAAAGCATCACTCGCGCCGCCCTGCACGCAAGCGCGCACGCCCGCGCAAGCTACATTGACTCCAATTGAAACGCGCCGCCAGAAAGGCTCCCTAACGCAGCCGCGCCTCCGCTCGAGCAGATCGGATGTTTTGATTGGCAATAAAAGACTTTGATCGAATATTCCGACCACCGCAGTTGGTGTGAACATAGCATTGTCTGCTGTGTGTGTGGAGTTTGCGTCTTGTAATACTGTATATGCCATGAAAAGGTACCTCGCGCGGGGAGCATGGCCAAAAATTTCAACACAACCAACTTAATCCGACATTTGATGAACAAGCAATCGGGAGACTATGGTGAGTTTACGAGGCTCACTGCATTGAATAAAGTCAAGGCGGACACAGCGCAGTATAAGTGGCATTATTGCCACATGCAGGGAGACGCATTGTAGGTCACTGGTGGGCAACAGACCCACTATATCATTTTATAATTCACAAAAAGATTAACGGTGACTTTTTTCTCGTTGACAAATGCACAAGATCGTTTGTCTATGCACAAGACAATAAAGTTCCTGAGTCGTTTCAATTTAGGAACTCATTGAATAGTTGATTCAAGTGAAGCCTGCATGTGACTATTTTTTCTACTTTAATTACATTCTGAACCATGCACTGTTTAGGTGGCATGTTATTTATTTGACTTTTTGCATAATTAAGTCTTTTCAGACTGCTGATTATTTTAATCTGTTAAAAACGGTGTTACTAAAAGCTGGTAAATTTAAGTTTTTCAGTTATCTTTGTGACTGAGTAATTGTTGTATTGTGCCAGCAACGGTTTTAAATTTCTTCATGCTTTTGAAAATATATAGAGATTTTTGTCAAAATTACGGCAATAAAATGCCTTTTTTTTCAGATAATATTGCATAGTAGCAGTCACCATAAATAAATGGAAAAAAATACAGATATTCAATGTGATCGGAATCGGTATCGGTGACAAATTTTTAAAAATGGCTGGACTAAGCATGGCCGGAAGTGGATTTTAGTCCGACCCACTAATCTGCCCTCATGCGTTTAACGTGGTTGCGAGGCGGCCAAATTTCATCCCAGCCTACTCGGTGAAAGGCTTCTTTTGAGGCTTCTTTCTACTCCCGCTTCGGCGCGAGCGACAACTGCCGCATTGATTCACGTGACCGACGCATTGTGCTGTTGGTGACGGGTCTCTAGTCATCTCAGTCCCTTTATGGTTGTAGCAGGCACGATATCCATTGTTGTCGCTGCCTTTTTGAAGCGACGCCCCCCGACTTGTTTCAAAACTTGTGTCCATGAGTATATTCATGATGCGCGCAGCACTTTCTCAAGGATGACGCTGGCACATCAAGGTGAAGTTCATGCACTTCATCTGGCGTTTTCCCTACTTCCGGAAATATGCCGTAGCAAACCTGCTGTGTATTGTGGTTTGCTGGTATGCTTTTATTTTGAAGGCCGTGAAGGAGGGGAAGTTTGCAAAATAATAAGTAACTTGTTGATTGCGATCTCTGGCCGTCTGCTGGACCCAAATAATTATACAATACGACAAAACCAACACCAGGGCTCGCAATGGAAGTAAGTGTAACAGGTTACAGTATATTATTAATTTAATCAAAACACTTGTATTGCTGTTGGGATTGAATGTATATTTTCTTTATTTTGTTACTGCTTATATGTTCATACCTGTACATTAATGACGTGAGCTGATCTGCGTGCTGCTGGGAGCGATCGCATAGTGACGTCACGCTGCGTGTGCGAGCCCGGTCACTCTCATACTCCATGTGGCTGAGGTAAGATACACGCGTCGCTCTTTCCCGATAGCCGCACTAACTGACGTGGTAGAGCTCGGTGTTCCGACAAATGGGTCGTGCTGTGGTCATTAGTGCTGCTATTGCAGATACACTGGGTGATTTTGGGCGTTTGCTGTAGTGTGTGTGTGTGTGTATGTATGTATGTATATGTATATATATATATATATATATATATATATATATGCCAAACTGTAAGTGATCAAAAACCACCACTAGAGGGCGGCATCAATGCACACAGCAAGCTGGGCTGCTCCCTGCATGGCTGCTCTATCTGCAAATCTGATGTATGGAAAAGCACTGCAGGAACTTTCCATTTTGTTTATCTTGCTCACGCACGCACACGCGCACAAACGCCTACCAAATGGAAACATGGTGAAAATGGAAAACATGATCAAATGATAAGAGCACGGCTCTTCGTGTGTGCATGTGTCCACGTGCGTACTTCTATTTATGCATGCCCATGCTTGTCTGAATGGCAATTTATGCACAGAGACACATTTGGTCGCGTGCGTATTTGTTTTTGCATTTCTTTCCCTAGATTATCTCGTGTAACTAAATCTTATCGCTCGAGTCTTCTCACAATTTGTAAACTAAGACGTGGTGTACCATCTGTTTTTGCCATAGAGTACAACCACCGCTGAGCTCACAGAAGCCAATCAGCTGCCGAATTGTTAGCATGTCAAATAAAGCAAGGTGCTTTGATGCAGGTTGATTCCAAATCACCACTTGCTGGGGGTGGGGTAGGGGGGTTGTACTTGCACTTGCACTTGTGTAACTGTAAAATTGTGATATGCAAATAAATGCATGAGCAGTTAAAATCAAAGCTCCTCAAACCTAAAAGGAGGCAAACTTTGGTCCAGCAGAACAACCAAGAACATAAGAAATGTAATGTCATTTCTATATCCCATGTAATGTGCATACAGTTTCAACTAAGGTCTCAAGTGAGTGTCCCTTATTTCATAGCGTCCTACTCAAGCAAGGTACGCCTTGCTCGTAATGACAGTTCATTACTTAACATTGTTCAGACCAGACTGAGAGACCAACTCAGCCACAGTGGCGCTAAAAGAAAAAGTCCCAGCAGAAAACGGGTTTCGTGACTGCAACTTACTCTGCTGACTTCTGTAACTCCAGCTGAGTCTTGAGTTTCTTTTTTGCTCCCTGGGTTAAGTCGTACTTGTTTAAGTCATCTTCTGTCAGTGCTAAAAACTGTATTGAAAAGAGAAACCTCCAATCACTCAAATATTACTTATCTTATAAGCCCATATCCTACTGAGCGGTGACAGTTTGCGAGTGTTTGCGCACGGCCCGAATGTTGACTTTTCATCAGGGTTTGTTCAAGGTGGCAAACAGTTTTTCTTGTCGCCCCCAAAAAATTGAACATGTTCAAAATTCCTGGCAAACGTCTTTGCAACCTTAAACGAACCCTGATGAAAAAAAAAAAAAAAATCAACATCCGCTAACTTCGCAAACCTTTGTCGCTCGGTGGGATACGGGCTTAAGTGAACGTAAGTCGTGTTGGAGACTGCACCCACCTCTTCCATTGTCAGCTGTTTGAACACCGGATAGTATTTATGTAGGCGGAGCTTGCGCAGCCAATCCAAGATGCCGTTCTGCTCCGCCGTGTTCACCTGGGACTGAGATGGAGACTGTGCGTGTGGCTGGGAACGGGACTGAGAAAGTGAATACGAAAGGGACTGAGAATGGGGTGAATGCTGAGGTTGGCTCTGTAGCTGCAGCGGGTGAAATGAGAAGTGCTGCGGCTCAGAATACGTGTGCGGATGAACTAGAGGACACGGTTTGCTTTGGGGGTGCGGCTGGGAGGAAGCATCACCTCTGCCAGCAAGGAAACCCTGTGTGGGCAAGGCTGACACCGTGAGAGGGAGGGAGGACAGCTGGAGAGAGTGTTGCGGAGAAGGATGTGAGGGAGGGAGGGACGAGAGGTGAGGGGAGGAGCGGGTCAGGGCGGAATTGTGAGTGCTGACAACAGGCTGGACACTGGCCACTCGGTACACCGCCCTGAAAGAGGAAACGCTGTCAGAGGGCCGAAAACGCCGCACATTGCGCTGATGAGTGATGATGAAATCTTACCTGCTGGCTCCTCTGTACTGCATCATACAGCCGGCTGAGCTTGCTGAGTGACAGATAACAATGGAAATATAATAAACACGCCGTGGTTTAATGGCCATATAAACATGGAAATGATATTCCCGTTATTCTTCCTTTTTATATTGGATTTGGGTTATTGAGACGATGCCATACAAAAAATATCTAAAGGTGGGTACACGCATAACGACAACCGGGCCATGTCGAGCACTGAAACTGAGGACTGATAATGAGGATAATTGGTATGGAAAATGGATGGATTATCTGGCGGTGTGTGTTAATAGTGATTTTTTCCCCTTTTTTTTCCCCTTCCTGATCTGCTCGGAAAGTGGTCGAGGCCCACAATCGTCAATGTTCAACCGTTTCAAAAGTTACAATCGCAAACCCGTGTGTGAGCAACAGAGTTCAGCAGAACCACAGATTCCGTGACGGTGATGTGAAACCTGACGGCATCCAATTAGGAAGTGACCTGAAGCTCACACTGCTGCCTGATACAAATAGAGGAGCAACTGGTTGTGTTGAATGTTTGTGTAACGTACCTCCCAAATCACTTACCACAATAGAAAAGACGAAGAGCAGTGTTTTTAGTTGTGATACTTGTTACCAGATAAGGTTCCCAAACTTCTTACTCTGAGTACTACCTCAAAAATATTTAGCTTTACCCCAACACAATATAAGGGTTAGTCCGACTATTTTTTTAAGTTTCCCTTTTATCGCCTACAAAATAGGCGTCCATCATAGGCATATAGGCGGACCGGTCCGTCACATAGGCGGAATGCCCAGCTCTGAAAAATATGGTAGTCTCTGTACTACGACAGAGTATGTGTGGTCACTGTAAATACTTAGCACACTACAAGAGGAGTAAGCACACATTTTTCCTTGCCATATGTTAATTTCTCATGTTGAAAAAATGAGACCTATATGTGTGTACCCCACTTTAGAATTCAAACACGATAAAGCCAACTCACTCAAGTGACTTGACTGAGACGATATCCATAAAACAATCCTTGGAAATAAATTACAGAATTCACACGCAATATACAACACTAGAATTTAAATCAAAATGTGTTAAAATGTACCGTCTCATGCAGCAAACTAAAGTAACTTTTTGGGACAGAATTAAAAAGGCCGCAGAGAACATTAAATATCTTCGAGCAAGTAAAGTGAAGAGTGCTGTGCGCAGGTGACCAGGTAAGAGCTAGATTATGCACTTTGTATCGGGTTTAGCGTTCTCTGACAGAAAATAAAAGATCTGTTGAAAATTGTGACTACGCAGGCTTCTGAACGACAATACACTGTGCAATTACACAATGCTGATTACTTGCACTGACACTTCACTCCCTGTGGTTAGACTCACACACGCGTGCACACACACAAGCACACTGCACCGGAGGTTAAAAATACACTGAAATGAAGTCACATTCACAGAATCAAGCGCTAGCACTCACACACAGACACACACGAGGTCACCGCACTCAGCTCTCAGATTCCCAACACAAACATACCACAATGAATTCCCACATCAGACTAAAACAGACGATGTCCTCTCCCTGTAACACCTTCCAAATACAAACCAAAACTTCTCCCTGCCGTGTCACCGCCACCTCCTCAATGGTATTAACATGCATGACCTTATCCTTTTCATTTGACACTCATTGCTCTCACCACCAACACTGCAGAAACATTCATTCATTTATTCTCCGAACCGATTGTGCTGGAGCCTATCCCAGCCGTCTTCGGACGAGAGGCAGGGTTCACCCTGAACTGGTCGTCAACCAATCGCAGACTGCATAAACAGACGGGAAATATTCCTACTGGTATCACTGTCTCTACATCTAAAAATAGATGCCACATGTTCGGCAGACTAACTAGCCTAAAGACTTAAATGACTGTTGATTGTGACAAAATGGGAATCTGTCAAATTAAGATAGAAAAGAAAAAACTCACTACAGTTGGAAGTGAATGGGCAGGCTTGAATGGCAGGAGCTGTGGGAGGTGAAGAAGGCATGTTGGGGAGGGAGGATGAGAGAGGAGGCAGGCAGTGGGGTGAGAGAGGCCTGGCGGAGGTGAAGAAGAGTTGGACGGTGTGGTGCTGGAGGACATGACTGGGCAACACTGTCAGACATCTGGGTGCAGGCAGAGAGAGCAGACAGTTGCATGAAGAACACACAATACAAGTGGTTAGGTAAACATTGTACGTTCTCTCTGCTCTTGTGTGGGTTCCCCCCAGGTAGATCCGCGAGATATTGTCAGGTGTGCCGTGGGAAATTATCTCATTTGTACGGTCTAGCGCCTGGCAGCGTAATCATGTCTTTACTAAATTGTAGTACTCTTCCATAACAGTAGGTAGCAGCACCAGCAGCAGGTAGCTAATTGTCTTTGTTTAGAGACAAGCGAATTAGTGACGCATGTTTATGCAAACAGGCCCATGTTTCACACTGAGTAAGTATCAATATGAAACATTATAAAATACTTTTTTCTTTGTGTTTATTTAATCCCTATTCAAGACGTTATAATATAACTTCAATGTTAAAAAATGCTTATATAAACAAGATAATACTTATATTGTTAAAATATGCTTATTTTCACAATTTCAGCTGGTGGTGTGCCGCGGGATTTCTTTCAATGAAAGAAATGTGCCTTGACTCAAAAAAAGTTTGAAAACCACAGTGCTACATCACTACAGAAGCGACTTTTTAACAGACATACAGTACAAGCAGATATACTTTTCAGTTTAGGTTCTGTACGGGGGAGGGATTGAAAATTGTATGAAGAATAGATGTGTGCAGATTAATACTAAAATCATGTGATTTGGCCAATATGCCAGATAAATATGATAGCAGCTACTAATGGGTAGTCAAATTACTTTTGTCTTGTCAGACCACTAGTGGCTGCTATTGTGCAATACTGTATGTACAATATTGGATTTGGCCTTTTGTCTGTCTCACTGCTCACAGTTGATCACCAAATGTCGGTGGCAGTTTAAGGCAGTGTTGATGTGCAACAATGGGCGCAAATCCTAAAGTGCAGAAACTGAACAGTTGCAATCAAAAAAGAACAAAATGTTTACTGTAAGTTAAAAACAAATGAAACTTAATGACTAACATTTGTTCAGGACAGTCATGACTCTCAGTACTACCGGCCCTGGTTAGCTCATCAAGAGTGGTTGACACATTTAAAACAGACACAACTGTCTTTGGCATTTGAGAAATGTGTCATATTTGGTTTGGAAGATGTCAACCAAAGCTGGACACATGACTCTTTTTTGCCGGTCCGGCCGCGACCCGCCACCCTTGACCTGGGTACCCTTCCGGCTGCGACCCCCTGGCCATATTCGTAAACATTGTCGGCCCCCGCCCCGTTCCGACCTCCGCCCTCCATCCGCGGGAGGTTTATTTAAAGACAATTAGCTGGATAACTTACTATTCAAACCCGCTGCGGACACGCTTCAAACGCGCCACTTACTCACGTACTTACCCATGTAGTGTATGGACCTACTTTTCCAGGCGTAGTTATTCGCCCTGTGATTTCCTCAGTGCATCGCGATGTGCGCGGACTGATATAATTTCAAGTGTTATCAGTGATTCAACTCGTCTGTGAATGAATTCCGTTTACGCAATAAAAAGAAGCTGAGCTCCGAGACTTCTCCAAGTTGTGAAAGACACAACAACCCAGCTGCGTGTTCTTACTTCCATTGCGAGCCATGAGGTTGGTTTTGTCGTATTGTATAATTATTTGGGTCCAACAGACAAGTCTGCAAGCAACAAGTTACCAATTTTCCACACTCCCCTCCTTCACACTTCCCTGCCTTCGAAATAAAAGCATGCCAGCAAACCACTACACAGCAGGTTTGCTACGGCGTATTTCCAGAAGTAGGGAAGTGCATGATGTGCCAGTGTCATACTTGAGTGCTGCGCGCAGCTTTATTTTCCTCCCGGACACAATTTGTTTTGAAAGAAGCCTAAAAAGAAGACTTTCACCGAGTAGGCTGAGATGAAATTTGGCCGCCTCGCGAGCACGTCACACGCATGAGGGCCGATTAGTGGGCCGGACTAAAATCCACTTCCGGCCATGCTTAGTCCAGCCATTTTTTAAAATTTGTCACCCCCCGACCCCTCCGCCCCAAAAATGGTAATTCGGCCGGACCGTAGGGTCCAGGGTCAGACTGCCCAGCTCTGATGTCAACAATCAAGCTTGGATATTGAGTTTCATGCTGCTGTTCCTGATCAGATCTAACATCAGTGCACTAATCTATTTCTCTTATGTTGTTAATGTAGGATATTCCAAGGTATACAATGCCTGTACTTTTTAAAAACCAGAAATCCATCATTCAATGTCCAAACTAGAAGTGAGCTAACATCCTCCATAGGACAGAAAGACTTCATGAAACTAACCTGGCATCCGACTCACTAGACTGAGGCAATAGATTCTCCATTCGCTCATCAGGAAATGCCTGTGACAACTGAGAGAAAATAAATAAGAAATTAAAAAAATAACATATCAAATCATGAGCACATTATTGATATGTCATTTTCAACCACACCTCATTTAAATCCATTTGAATCAATGAAGCAACAGGTTGAGTAATACTGTGGAACAGAGGGGTGGTCCTCACCTGTGAAAGTAGCTCGCTCACCTCCTGTTCAGTTCGGACAACTGATGAAACGAAGCCATCGGACCAGCTGGCCTGAAGAAAAGTTTGTATTAGGTATCATTTTTAAATACGGTCTGAGCAGAAGTGTTAACTTACCCACCTCAAACATATAATCACTTTTGTCTTCAAACGCATGTGTCACTCCCCGTAATGCAACTCTCTCAATTGCCACTATAAAAACAGTTAACACAAGCAAATGAATCATGTCTGACCAAGCAGGACGAATTCTCTGAAAGCAAGAAAACATTATAACATTCTGTTAAGTTAGCAGGAATCTCAGGATGTAGAAATGCCGTCTTAAAAGGTTGCACCGTTTCATGCCAGTTCCTGCTCAGCCCAAGAGACATATGCATTTATTCATAATTAATTCAAATGGTCCCAGGTGTCCCAACATCATGTCTGTGGCTTGCATTCATTATAATACATCAGGCATCAAGCACTATCAGAGGTGAGGTGCCGCTTGAGTAGAAGCACCTGTGGCTAAGGCCAAACTGTGGCAGGGTTTTTGATTTCTGGACCTGGAATTGACACCTCTGAGCACTATAGACATGTTTAGGCAGCATGTTTATTGCCATTGTGGAAAAAGCTAGTTTTAGGGGGCGGATCCATCTCATTCTGTGAACCAGTCTTCATCCTGCCCACATACTGCTAGGCCAATGTTGAGTATGGCAAACTTTCAACATTGGACATTCAATGTGGGCTGGATATCGCCAGCGTGTTCCTCTGGAGTTCGGCCGTCCCTCTTCTTCTGCCTTGCTCTGTGGTGAGTGCCCGCAGCAGTGGGCTGTCTGCTTCTACTAGCGGAAGCAGAGCCCAGAGTTTGAAAAACAAGTGAGTGTCACTGGTGGAGGCAGCATTTCATCACCAAGCTGTCGAATTATGCTTGCAAATTAATGAAGCCGTGTGGCGTATGACGTTGCCAAATGACCATTTAGCTGAACATCATTATAACATTATTATTATCAGAAGCTAATGCAGGTAAAACTGTTATCTGATGCTAATCTGTGTTAACACCGCAGCGATGTTTACCTTTTGGCTTTGACATGGTAGTGCTTTCACTGCCCATCAAAGTGGTTCTTTTGGTTCTCTCTGGAACTTAGTCAAGTCTCACTGTCAAGTCATTGACTGAAACTCAAAACTGAAAAGGAATCGTTAACGTGTTAGCTTGTTCACTGTTTTCTAACAGTGGGGTGGAAGTGCAGAACACCTTGCTAACAGTTTAATCTCACATTTAAGGCATTGACAGGCACTTCACTGACCCAACTACTTGTATCCAAAGTTGTCATTTTCTATTTTATCAATAAATTTGGGAGAAATTAGGAAATAATTAGGAAATAAGTAACTCCATGAATAACGCCCCTTGATAATGAGGACAATGGCCGCGCCCCCTACCGTTCTATCCATATTCGGTCGGAGTCACGGGAGGAACGATTGTGGGCCAGCCCGTGTGCGTCAATTTTGCGAGACAAGCCCCGGAGGTCGGCTTGTCAAAATTTCTAAGTTGGACTTGGAAAGATTCGGAGCACCTCATCAGCGATGAGGCTGACCATTCATCCGTTTAAAGCTGTTTAAAGCACCTCATTTTCGGATAGGCGGTGAAGGGAGGACCCTATAGAGGTGGTCTTCGAGGAAAAAGTAAGTCACGCTAACCCTTACAAATTAAAATGTAATATATAACGACCTTTGAACATTTCAGCTAACGCAAAGCCTCTTGGAATGCAATGTGTTTGAGTATCTTGGTGACTTGAGATTAAACAAAACAGACAGAAACTGCACCTAAGCTACATATAGGCTGCTCATTTATTGCTCTTTTATCATTTTGTGATGTTTTCAGAGGTTGAAATGGTAGAGATGTCCACATATATTTTAGGGCAGACTGATCCCCATTATTTTGAAAACATTAGCAATGTATTTACAAGTACAATGATTTGGAATGGACAAATAGTCTTCGATCGCTTTCGTGACTCCCACTAAGACATGGAGGGAGGGGGCGTGGCCATATTCCTCATTAACAAAGGCCGTTCATCAAGGCGTTTTTATTGAATTCTCCAAAACAAATTGATTGATTGACTGATTGATTGACTGATTGATTGATTGATTGATTGATTGATTGATTGATTGATTGATTGATTGATTGATTGATTGATTGATTGAAACTGCAGGTAATATCATTTTCCTTGTTAAAAATAAATATACATAAATTGATCTTGTTATTGAAAAATGGATCTCTCGGCAGGATGATCCCTTTAAATAATGACACCAAGCTGTTCTGTAAGTGACAGCATGTAGGGAAGAGGCATGAGGGGTACAGGGAGGCAGGAGTTAACTGTATGGTTAGTGGTATAACCTGTATAGATAGTTTTCAATCTCTATTTTAAAAAATGGTGCCATAAATGGGCTAGTACCGTATTTTGCGGACTATTAGTCGCCACTTTTTTCCTAGGTTTTGAACTATGTGGCTTATATAAAGGTGCGGCTATTCTGTGGATTTTTCTTCCACCACTAGGGACGGTCTAATTGGAATTACAATACAATACAATACAATTGCAATTACAATTACCAGGATGTGACTGCAGGTGGAGGAGTTCAACAGGCGAGGGCGCTCGCCACTGTGTTATGAATTACGTGGTATTCGGAAGTAGAGCTGACAAACTGGAGTGGCAGCGGGTAGTGAAATGACGTAAGTACTTTATTTTCCCTTGGTTCTGTTCCGTTTTAATCAGCAAAGTTGCTGCCGTGGTAAAAGGAACTGTTAGGAAAGAATTTGCCCAGGCACATTCATGTACATTTACAGTTCAAAATCGTTCTATAAATGCAGAATATATCAAATTTTTCAACATAGGTAGGTGTGTCTTATATAAAGGTGCAGCTTATGTTTTTTATTTATTTTTATTTTTTTTTAATAGAGTGGGTCTGGCTTGTATAAATGTGCGGCTTATAGTCCGGAAAAATTTATTAATTTAGCATTTTTTAATGTTGGCTATTAAATGTATAAGCATAGGAACAAAACAATGCATCAACCTCCAACATGGCAAATAACAGTTTAACACTATGGGCTCTATTTTTGTGTACAGTGCAAGTCTAGGACGAGGCGCGGTCTGAATATGAGCAGGGACAGGCTAGACTTGGTTTTGGTATTTTTCCAAACGCATGCAACTTCAGCTCGAGTCCATGCAGGATGCGGCAGTTTTTTCACTCAAGCGCAGCTGCGCCGTCTACGAATATAGAGCCCTCTACCACAATTCAGTACTACATAGTTCTCAGTCATTGTGTATATTTTCAGCAAATATCTTCAAACATTTAGAATATACTTAAGAACAAATCTAAGATGTTACTTTTTGGTTATATTTCTACAGTACATCCAATCCTTCACTTACTTGATGAGTGAAAATAACATTCACTCTTCCCTTAGTCTGCTTGTTTTTTATGCCTCAGGTGAAGAGGCAGGTTAGGGCTTTTTCACATTTGTTTCATGTCAATACATACGGGATGAAAGTGATTTGAACTGGCAGGATTGTTTTCATAGATGGGTGTGATACCAAAAATAACCTCTACTTATGAAAGGAGTCGGACTCACATCAGACACCATAAAGAAGTGTGAAACCATATCAGACATGCACGCACAAGCAGCATGGAGAAAAGAGGACATGAACAAAGAAGTGCAGGACTAATAGAGAGCATAAAGAGCAAAGGAAAGAGCCTTGATGCACACCTGGGTAGAAACTGTGAAGGACCAAACATGCTGCTTGCCATTCATAGGAAACAAGGCAGTCACGGGCATATAATAAATACAATACACACATTTGCCAGCTCATGTGCAACTATGTATGTATGTTTTGTATGTATAAGTGAAATTGTGCTGCATGCTACTAAAGTGGCCAAAAGAGGAGGTACAATATTATACTTCCAAGAATTGCATAACATTAAGATGTTTTCCTAATCCCGTATTTGGATTAATTTGTCAATGTGTATATTGAACAAAACACACAGTAAAGAAATTGCACCTTGCAGGACACACAAGCCCCTGCACTTATACACAAAAACGATAGGGTTTGGCATATAAACTTCATTTTGTCGCTGTCCTGTGAAAACACATATCTTCAATTTTGCAAACTTTTTTTAATTTTCACATTAATGTGATGTCTGTAATGCGGAAACACCATTCATACAAATATAAGAAAAAATAAAAAAATGGAGATAAGTCTTTTTCTCAGGACAGCAACGATTTACTGTACATATGTGTATCATATCATGTGCCTCCAATTCTCCACAATCATGTTTCAATGTGCTCAAAGTGACTGTTGTGCGCCTGTGTTCTTGTTGTGCGTTTTAAGATGATGACAGATATGCGATGTGACCATGAGGTAATGTGAGATAGTCGAGTATTGTGTTTCAGACAGAGGCAGGGAGCCAGAAAGAGTCTAGACCAGGAATGGGCAACTGGTGGCCTGCGCCCACACTCCCCCTCAAATAATTTTCCCAAATATTGTTTTTAATAAATTAAAAAACATATAACGTTTTGTCTACTACAGTGGACCCTTGTATACTGTCGATTTGGCACCTGTGGATTCACCTATTGCAGATTTTTTTCCCCCTGTATTTTTTCATTTGTTAGATGATAAATCTTGCCATGCCGTTCATTGAGTGTCAACTTTTGTAGAACATTAGCCACCTCAGCCAATGGTGGTTTTAACAGGATGCAATTAATGATTATTGGCAGGCCTGTGTATATAAAGCAGAATTAGCTAAAGAGAGAGACCAAATTAAAAAGAGGAAAAAAGTTTGCCTGCAGTGCGCATAATATGGCCCGTGGGACTCATATGGCCCCGACTCCATTCTTTAATCTGTTCAAAGGACATTCTCACAGAAGCTTTGCGGCTTGTCAATAAGCATTTTGGCAAATCTCAGTTTTGTCAGTTGACATAATCGGAGGGACCGTTACGCTTAATGGAATGTGGAATGATACCAACAATTTGGTCTACATGTATCAATACAGTAAATCGTAGCCAAACTATTTCTACTGAGACATATTTAGCAGGCCAAATCATGACTGAGTGCTATATATAATATGCATGACCAACGTGTGAAAAATATACCATTGCACAGTATAATACTAGTCAGTCGATAAAGTTGAAATGTTGTCCTGGTGGGCTACCTGAAGTTGCAACCATGAATGAAATGAATCCCTGAGTGACATATTACACTGCAGTGCCTGAGGCTGCATTCTTGAAGCTTAGTTATGTTCAGTGGGACTGGCATGTTGAATCTTGCCCAACGGGGTTTGACTGGGTGCACAGCATGAGACACACATTTCATCCGCATATGCACCGGGTGGAAGTTCAGTCATTCATCATTAGCTCAAGCTGACGATGACAGTGAAAGGCTATTTATAGAATATGATAGAGTATGCAAAGAGGTGGTAGGGTGTCAATCATATCAAACCATGAACCTTGGTTGGATAGGACACTTTTCCAGAGGCTCACCTGTTCCTCTTTTCCCCTGATGACTGGTAGGTGGTGCCGCAGCGTCGTGACCCTGCACAGCAGTTGGAGGAGGAGCAAGGTGAGGAGGAGGTGCGAGGTCGAGGTGACGAGCGTTGGGTTCCTGGCTGACCGCTTGAGCTCCTCTCCCAATTTTCACCTCTGATCCAGGCGCAGGGGCTGATCCAGCCTCTCTGGTTTGGTTCTGGAGAGCAAGAGGGAGAAACCATTGAAAAAGAGAGCGCTTTGGACAGCAGTAGACCATTTATTAACAGCAAATATTGTGACATGTCCTTACAAGAACACTGAATTAAACGAGAAAAAAAAAAACAGAAACTCCATGATAAAAATCCAATGTTTTCCTGAGATTCTTTGTCATAGATTCATGTCCAAACCATACAAAACTACTACCATGTGTTGTGTGTGGTGCATAGGGAGCCAAACCTGCATGCAACATGCTATTGGGACAGTCTCATAGACATCGCATGGGTTGGGCTGTCTCTCTTCCTCTCATACCACAAACACCGGATGACACATGTTTTTTATTATGGACACTGACAACGTACTTAAAAAATATTAGCTAAGTTAGGTTTTGCTTTAATGTGAATAAATTTTGTCTTGACTCATGCTCTGTCTCCGTTTTACCTCCGTCTGCGTTGACTGATTCAGAGCTCGTGCTGGGCTGAGGTCAAAACTTTAATGACCCCTTGAGATTCAACACTGTAGCTAATGTCAAGTCTGCTGCAGTAGAGAAAAGCACTGTAACACCCATTACAATGGTTTACTCTCAGGCTACGCTAAGAGATCCAGAGGGAGAGACAGCATTTCTAACTTCCTGGGGATTCACTTGAGACACACAGACACACACACACGCACACACACTGAACCAAACCACAGAGGGTTGATTTCAGCAATGAGAAATGTGCTGAGCTGCACTAAGTAGGAGCCAAGGGCAACAAAACACTAAATACAAATGCTCTACTCTGAGCAGGGTACTTTCCCTTCACTGCTCGCTCATGTTTAAACATTTTGCCTGCTGCTATTAGTTTTTGGGAAAGATTGAGAGATGTGGAAGATAAGGAGGAACAAAAGATTTAAATCCTGAGATGAAATCTATGGACTGCAACCCCACATTGGAAAGGGACCTCTTCCAAATGTGGATAAAAATCCAAAGCATATCGGATATCTGCCAAAGCAACTGCAGTGTAAACGGACAGATCAGATTTACCTCTTCGATGTTAGCCCCACCTCATACAAATACACCGACAGGTAACGTATACACACCTGCTTCTGCCCAAACGATGCAAACAAGCACGTTAAAAAAAACGTCCACTTTAAAGGGGAGTTTGCTGTTAAACAACAACAACAACACTTTTTGTCATGTACTGTATGTTGAAACTGACTGGATGACCGAACATTACAATATTATTAAAATGACCTTTGAAACTATCATCAATCTCAGGCCTCAATGTATTCCTCTAATTTTATTTTATTTGAGTTATAATTTTAAAAGACACCACACCCTGACCAGAACAGGCTATCAGTGACTGTAGGGATCGAAGGCGCGACCGAAGGGTTTTGTCAGTCATTTGCCATGCACACGCAGGCACATGCCGCACTTTCCTGGGACAACCAAAAGTTTCCTTATTTACCTCCGGTTAGCTGCAAAAGTGAAAAAGATGGAATTGGACAGCTCTCGACAAAAACAAGTATCACGCCATCATGAATAAGTCATGCTAGCAAAGTAACAGAAGTGGCTAAAAACAGCTTGTTTACCATGCGCGGTCTTACAGTGCATGTCTCCTGCAGGTTCACATTAGTGAGGGGCTTGGCTTTGGACAGAGACTCCATGGGGACGAGGGAGGAGTGAAGTAGGGCAGCATTCATACCTTTTTAGTAGTTTGAAAACTGCAACAAACTGACCCTTTAAATCTAAACAACAAAAACAGACCATGTGGTCTACTGTACGTATAGTACATTAGTAGTGTGTCAATCATTAACCTCTTACCCTAACCCTAAGCCCCCAAATTTTAAAGAGAATACTGTATGAATGTAAAGGATACAAGACGGTAGGAATTATGAACAGTTCCAAATAGCAGTCAGCGATAGCGTGAAACCTTCAGACTTCTGTTAGAAAGCAAACAATAAATAAACTATGAAACGCCTACTTGAACAGCTGAAATGTATATGGGTTTAAAGAAGGAAGAAAAATCATTCCTGTAATGGTATAACATGTTAGTGGAGTAAAGAGCCAGCACAGGCCAACTACTAAATCGTATCTAACGTTAAATAATTGTACTATTGTACAAGTATTATTTGTTATTGTTTACTTCCGTGTTGTCTCAACCAGGTGCGCTTGTGAAGATACTTACGTGCAATGTATATTTAACATAATTTTGGACTTTTGCTCTTGAAATGTATATGTATATAAATGAGTGGTAAAAAAATTGTGATTGGGTATACTTTTGTTACGTGCATTTCAGAATTCACACACAGATCTGCAATTAGACACAAGTCCTCAATTTACGAACGAGTTCCATTCCTACGCTGGCGATGTAACCTGAATTTCCGTATATGTCGGATTTCACCGTTAAAGTCGAAATTTACATCAAAATGCTTGGTACAAAAAAATGAAAATACATTAAAATAAAAACATAAGATGCTGTACTTAGAATTACTGGTGGGAGGTGGATGGAGAAGGAAGGAGAGGAAGGAGGGTGAAAAAGGCAAAGATACTGCCGGCACACTCTGCGCATGCTCATTGCTCAACCGCAAGGAATGCTGGTCTTTGTAGTTACAGAAAGTGCTTGTATGCGGAAGTGCGTTGTTTGACTCGAAACCCATCGCAAATACATGAGCAGAGGTAAACAAGCTCAGAGACGCAGCACAAAAGCAGACTTTTGGAGCGAGGAGGAAACCGGCTGCTTCATTCCTGTGGTGAGTGACATGAATATCAACAAGCGGAAATGACGTCCATTTGAGTCACGAAGCCATGTGTCGCCGGACACCGTGGGTTATTTGAATGCCAGAGCAGCTCTGTCCACTCAATCATGTAAACGGGATATTCAGAATGTTTCAGAAATCTGAATTTTGAACTAAACCCAAACATTGACTGTATGTAAAGGGAGTCACTATGGTGCTGGGAACAAAATGGCGGAAGAGGCAGGGCGTCGTAAAGTCAAAACGTCGTTGGTCGTGTACGTCGTAATTAGAGGACTGCCTGTACTTGAAAATATGTCAAAAAGAGCAATTTGGTCAAAGGCAACACAACAATGATTATAAAATAGTCAAGCATTCCTCTAACAATCAGTCCAAGTTTCCATGTCATACAGGTGTGAAAATAAGTTAACCACTGTAAATCACAAGTACCGCATCACATCACTTTAATAACAACAGACACATATGGTGACGATAGTTGTTTTGCATCTCACTGCAACAAGTCTGCTGACTACTTTAACGATATACACACACACATTTTTTTTTTTTTTTTTTACTTTTAGGGGAAATCAAATCCAAACATATTTTTTTCAGGAATATGTGTTGTATGAGTTAAGCAGCAAAATCCGGGGGCGGCCATTTTGTCACTTCTGTGGACTCAAAATGACATCACAACTGCTCAGAGCTCAGATAACGACCAATGACGGCTCAGCTTCAGAAAACAGGCCAGGTTGTAACCTGAGCGCTGAGCAGTGGTGATGTCATTTTCAGTCGATAGAAGTGACAAAATGGGCACCCCCAGAGATGGCTAAAAACGGGTGTATTAACTCTTATCCTGAAAACGCAATATTTATCAGAATTCCTTGTTTCAACTAGTGGGCTTGCGTAGAACATATTCTTGAAAATAAATATGTTTGGGTTGATTTCTCCCTTTAATGACTTGTGACTAGCATTTAAACAGTCATTAAACCTGCATGAGTATTAATGAAGCTTTCTGTTTCCCAACTTCCTACCTTCTGCCAGCAGGTGCAGGGTGGATAACACAGTTGAGCGGAAGACGCAGGCAAGGAGGCCGCACTTGCGTCAGGAAGCGAGCAGCCAGAGGGAGACAAAGAGGCTGTGCCAGGTAAGGACACACTGTTCAGGGTATAGTGGTGCTGCAGTTGAGCGTAAGAGAGAGCCACTTGATCACCACATGGGCCTGCTCCTTGACCCTCAACGCCCGCTCCTCCATAGCTCACCTGGAATATCCAAGGTATATATTAATTGAATAAAACAAAAGTTGTCTTCTTACATTCGTTGCCTCTTGCAACATTGAATGAGCAGAGAAGCATCATCTATCCGAACCACTATGCCATGTGTTTCCTTAGAGTACTGTTTAACAATATATTAATATAACATTCATGAAGTGCCTTACAAGACAGGCCTATTTCTTGCGGCTCTCCTTTATGTGCTTTTTAAAACCAGTGGCAGTGCTGTGTAGCACCAATCACACCTGCAGCTGGCGCACCTGTGCCCTAGTCGTATTCCTAGGCAATTAATGTAATGTAAGGATGTAATTACAATAAACTATCACACAGAGCCGGACTGTTGATTGTTCTGATGACAGCCTGGTTACAAAACATTTAGACCCTTTGCCACATTTCAGGCTTCAAACATACAGATTTAAAATTTGATTTTTTTTGGGTGACGAATCAGCACCTAGGACACAATTATGAAGTGGAGCAAAATTCTGAGGCAGATGGTCTTGACAGTGTTTCCATGCTCAGCTTTGTCTCTACGAGTGACCAGAAATATGCAGAGCTGCAAGAACGCACAAAAGAAAAGTTAAGCTGTCTTTAGCAGACAATCCATCCAAGTGCCTATCAACAGGCGGGAGGTGTCCATTTCAGTGCAACCATACTGGGACTCAAGAAGCCAACTAGCTGTGTCGGATGTCACAGTGTACAAGGCACCAGACAAGACAGAACCACTCCACTTGAGTCAGTAGAGCGGTCGCCAGCTCAGCTGCTCATAGGCAGGAGGTCTTGCAACAAATCGCCGACGGAGCGTGCACCGCTTGCACCTATGGCTTAAGATGCCCCAGGTTTTAAATGCTTGCTCGACAAGTCCAAGTCAACCCAGACGTTATGGTGACCATAAGAGAACAGCCGATACTCGTCTCAACCTGTAACCCGGGGATGAGGTGTGAACGTCACCATACCCAAGCAATCGTTTTATCCCCACATTTATATCGGAGAGACATTTGCAAGGGATTTGGAACTTGACAGAAATAACAACTTTTCCATCAGTGTTACTAAACGCTACAAGGTTGCTGGATGTGGAAATGGTGTCGGTGCATGGCTGAAAGAACTGTTTGGTGTCTGTTTGTTTGTTCACGTTAGCAAGGAGACAGTTATGCAGTCTTTTTAAGTTATTTTGAAGCTCATGTTACATGTTTGATTTTACAGTTCATGGTCTTAAAACAAGTTAAACAATAAGAACAGCAGATATTGACATACTAAGTATTCAAAAAGAGGACTGATATATTTTTTTTCTTCCCCTGAATAATTGATACGAATGTTGAATAAAGATGAGGTTGTTCAAGAATAACGTGTGGTCATTTCATTTGAGAATACGTCATCTTTAAGTGGCAGTTTTCATAGTGGTCTATATATGCAATATATAAGTCATTTGTAAATCATAAGAGTTGGAACTTAAATCGTGTTTGGAAAAGAAGACCGAGATGGACACAGGTTTTACAGTATAACCATTAAGTTAAACAAGCAAATCATACAAATAAAAACAGATAGAGTATGTATTTTCACAGTTATATCCCAAAATAAAAAGCAAACTGATTTTAGTATATAATTACGTTCTAGGCTCAGTTATAACATTTGTAAAGATTTTTTTTTAACAGGCCAATAACGTAATAACCGGCCAATTATTTAATAAGTTATGACGTTATTGGCCAAAACTTATTACGTTATAGGTTCAGGATTTTTATTACGTTATGGAATGTCATTACGTTATCGGCTTCCACACACTTCCCTTCCTCTGTGGCTCCACCCACATCAGCAGAATTAGTACATTAACTGGTTGGTTTCTTTGCAAGGACCTTTTGGGTCTGCCTTTTAATTTTGCATTTGCATTCTTGGTTGCAATAACATCTACTAAACTGCACATGGTTATTATGTCTACTGTTGCCTACTTGTGTTCCACGTCACGGCTGAAGCCAACCATCCTACAGGCAATATGGTGGGCTAGTAGTTTGAATCATCTCCAGCTATCTAGATCTATCTATATTATCTCCGTGCTCGCTTGGGTTTTCCCACCTTTCAAAATCATGCACATTAGCTTAATTGAAGACTCTAAATTGTCCAGAGGTGTCAATGTGATGTGGATGCTTCTTTGTCTATATCTGTCCTGCAATTGGCTGACAACGAGTCCTGGGTGTCATGATTCTGGTCTGTTGCGGGCTGCGGCGGGATTGGAAGGTGTGTCCTCCGATGCCGCACCTGTCGTGCATGAGCAATCAGGGATTTTAAAAGGACTTCTCCCGCAGCAGCTCATTGTCGTCTTATTCATCCTTGCTTGCCACCGTTGCTTCAAGAGACTAATTTTCTAGATGGCATAGTTCATGTTCCTGTTTTTTTTTTCTGATCGCGGGTTTTCTCCTGGCAGATTGCGCCAGCGACCTTGGTTGAACTTTAACGGTAATGAATTTTGTTATATGAACTTTCTCCTTGTCTACGTTGATGGGATCCACCCCCTTCCAGTCCCCAATAGAACGCTTGACATTGGGTGTACATCACCTCTACCCAGAAATCAGATAATGAGGACAAGTGGGAGTAAAAAAAATAAATGGATGGATGTATTTTAGCTACGTAAATCAACTCGCTATAAAGCCAAAAATCATCTCAATTTAAAAGAAAAAAAAAAGTAAATTCTCAATTGAAAATCCTTCCACTGCTAGATTACTGAAAAGGAAAGGTTTTCCACCTCACGTCTGTCTTTGCAGACATCACAAAAAAACAGTGCTGTCAGTCAAAGGAGCAGCTTTCGCCTACACACGTAATTTGCACGACAAAGTTCTGCTGTGCTAACAGGTGGGCTGTCATTGATTTTGACAAACCTGTAATTTGGCATTTAAGACACCATGTGAGTCTTGCATGCTCATGAGTAATGGTAATTTCTTTGGACAAGTTTCATAAACTCTTTATGTACTTTACTCTGCGTTACCCTTCTTTCCCTCTAAGTGGCTAAACTCTTCTCTGAGTTTAGTTTGTCTTAATTGAGTGGCATGGTATTGGCATGCATTATATTTTCTCTCATATACTGTATGGCGGCCAAAATATGGGAAAATCTTTGTAGGTTGTCAAATGCAGACTCATAATAGGGGGTTGAAGGCGGTCTCTAAGTGCCCACTTCACAGCCACCAAAATTACATCATCCTCAAGTGGAGATCTTCTTATGAACGTACTTTGCACACGCCAATCTACTGCATGGACTTCAGTGAATCCGTTATGCTTCCGTCATACTGAGTTTAAAGGGAATGATGGTAGCCGTTTCAATTGCCTGGGAATCAAGTGGGCTGTGTTCAGTCCCACAATGGCGCAAACGCACATTTCTACATGCGCCCGTCTACAAAAATGCCAAAAAGAATTAAAACTCCCTCCCACGAGCACAGTTAAACTGCACTTTGTGCTACACTTGCCATGGGCATTAAGTAAGTGGTTAAGTAATAACATGGCCAGAAAGTTAATTTCTTAAAAAATACATCCATGGGGGAACTGAAGAAGTTTATCCCTTGCATGTAAGGTATTACAATTTTTCTCAGTTGCTTTGGTACATTTCTCATATCAGGATTTAATTTCTCAAAATTACTTGTTCCATTTTCACAAAAGCAGTTTCTCATTGCTTTGAAAAAGTTGCAAGTACTTTGGCATAACCGTGTAAATGATTATGTCCAATTCTCTGCTGTTTCCAACATTATCAATTGCTTATGTCATGTAGATCAAAATGTAGGAAAATGGGTCTCTGATACTTTTTCTCACAGGCACACCCCACATTTTATCATTAGTTCACATGCATACAGTATAAGTCTTTGCATGCAAAATGGTTGAAAAAGTTGTCATAATGTCAAGCAAATTTCTATAACATTACCATTTGACATTTTTCCCAGGCAAATTGTGACTTTCTAACAAAGGCAAATGTTTGAAGCATTAGATCAACAAATGATCAACCAGTTTTCTGAAATGGCTCATAGCAAGTGAAGATAATTGTTGTGATGCAATGAGAATTTGTGACCAAGGAAGTAGGACTATTGCACATTTATTCCAAGAGTGTTGCATGTTTTCCCTTAGGAGAATGTCCCATGTTACCAATTATAGTTTTTTAAAAATGGTTCTTTCTTTGTGCTATGCAGTGCAATCTTTTCCTCTCTTTATCATAATGAGATGGTTTGTCAACAAATTAAAGCGCAAACAGTAAACGTGAGATGTTCCAACCGCAAAACAATGGCTGGTTAAAAATAAATATGAAACAATATAGAAATAAGTGAAACACACTATTATAAAAAAATAAAATACTTAAACAATATAAAAACTATGTATTGATTATGAACTCTGTCTAAGGAGGGGAAAAGGGGAACGAGGACTATTTCTTCCACAATAACATGGGGAAATTCTGATTAAAGTGTTTTTTTAATTTCTTTTTCTTTTCAAATTCATTGGTTGATTTTGGCATACCGATCCAGGCAAACTTTTATTGAAAGAATTTTTAAAAATCATCAAATGGGATGTCATAATTTAATTTCAAAGATTAATTCACTACAAATGTCTTTTAGCATTTTTATAATTCTTTTACTGCCTCACTCTCACACTCGCTGGAGAGCGCTTGTGATTTGTCAATTTAAAAAAAGAGCAACAGCAGAGCAAAAGAGCAAGAGCAAAAAAGAACAACAAAGACACTTGTACCGTAGCGGTGCCTACACTGCCTGATGCAGCGCCTGGGTACACAATGCGAGAGCACAGATCTGCCCGCTCATCTACTGTATGACAAGTGTGCTTCCGAATGCTCACTTTGGCAGTTTCCCTTTTCTTGGGAGCCATTCTGACTGTTGAGAGCGTTATCTACTTGTTTGGCAAAAGTTCGACAAATCGACATGGGACATACTTCCACATTGATTCATAAAAACGTGGCCGCTTCTGGCATCAGTGATTGGGTGAATGAATATATTGGATGTAGGTGGAACTTCCACCTAGCATGTACTAAGAATGTTGAGGAAGAAAATGTTTTTTGCAGGGGAAACCATGATATCTTGCTATGTGTACAAATTGTTTGGAGAAATGCATTTAGTGTTTGGCAAATTTCAATTCTGATCTGAGAAATGTACCAGAACGACTGAGGCAAAACTGTATTACACACACCAACCACAGCAAAATGAAATGAATTTACAAAGATAACAATGCTCAAGGACAGACAGACAGGTAGATAGATAGATAGATAGATAGATAGATAGATAGATAGATAGATAGATAGATTTACTTTGAAATAGCGCATTCCAATAGTGTACTGTGGCTTTGTTATTTTGACAATATGGTATAATTTCCTTTGAAATAGCGCATTCCAATAGTGTACTGTGGCTTTGTTATTTTGACAATATGGTGAAACACACTCATTCCATAGAGACATGTGTCCCACAGATGCACACAATTTTGGTCCTCACCTGCAGGACGTCGTGTATCTGGCCGAGTTGCTGCCTCAGAACCCGTTTCTGATGGAAGCTGAAAGCTGGGTGATTGGATGCCATGGTGAAAAGCAACAGAAACTGTTCCTCGGCCCTTCCGTCGTTTAAGGCCAAGCCGTAGTTGTTGATCACCGTATCTATATGCGTCAACGTTTGGAACAGGACCCCCGCCGCCTCCCGGTTGTCCGAGCCGAGCAGGGCAAGGGACACCAGCAGCTTACTCCGCACCACCTCCTCCGTGATGTTGGTGAGTCCGGATAAATCGGTGGGGTTGTTGGCTTTTATCTCAGCATCCCGGAGCGAATGGTAGTCCTTCCGGGCCAAGTCCTCTAGGCAGGAGCCGAGGAAGCGAAGCTCGATGGGGACACAGAGGTCCAGCAGGCCACACAGGAACTCGGCTCTCTGGGCAGAGGTGAGGGAAGAGAACCAGCGGTACACTCCTTCCCTCTGGACATGGGTCGGACTCTCCACCATACTCACACATCCACTGACAGTGGGTCTGAATCTTAAAAACAAACAAAACACAAAATGGAAATGTCTTTTCAACTGAGAGTAAGTTCAATTGAAAAATAAATAAATAAATTTTTTAAAAAATGTTTAAAAAGCGGGGCGCGCAGCCAGGTCACTGGCTTTTTCTTCTATTGTTTCTCTCCGCAACTGAAAGGAAGGGGTGACAAGGGTGGAAAAAAAATCTCCTTGTTCCACTTCAAGTCATGTACTTTGTGCACAGGACAACCTCCGCCTGGTCCTCCTCCGCCGGTCGGACCGCAGCTCCACTGACAGTCGAAGAAACAAACAACACTCACGGCCAAGCTTGGGTTCTGAACAGTCCCCGCCTTCTTCTGCCATTCAAGAAGTCACTCAATCATATCGACAGTCATCTTGCCAACAGTGGCTCCAAGACTGGGCCGAAGTGAACGTTTAAAAAGGCAATACTGTAACCATATCAATTGCTGCGAAAAAGTTGAGTAAGCAACGTTACCTTGTGAAACAGCACTGCAGAAAAGTTGTTTATCGAAGGACAACAAAGGACGCCGCCACTGTATGAATTACTGGTGGTGTGTACGTTATCGTTCTCTTCATCCTGTTGCGGCTCGATATATTTTGAAGAAAATAACAGCTGGGTATAACTTTATCCAACTCTGGCAGTAAGAAACGCCCATTGCTTCATATCTCCACTCCGATTGGCTAATAGTTCTGTCTGCAATCGTGCACTTTTTTTGATTGGCTCAGCGCTCAGTGGAAAGGCTCAATTTTCTTATGCGCCCACGCACGCAGCAAGTACTTAACGTTTAAAGTATAACATGCATTCAGTGAGTTGTTTTCTCTTTTTTTACGACGGTTGTCTAGGGTTACTTTACTTATGTATTAATTGCTATTATTTCGTAAGACCAAGCCTGTTATGTAATTTGAGGTGAACTAACACAACATTAGAGTTGTTGGCTGTTAGGGTAGCCTAATGATTGGTGATTTTGACGTCAGCAAACGCAAAATGCTTATTAGTCTGGGTGCGTGAGTCTTTGTGGAGTGCCTGGACTTGAGTTGTGGCCTATGGTTGTAACCTTACTCTTGATTGAATGTGTATTCTGTTAACGCTCATGCATATACTAACTAATCATAAGAATGTGATAGTGTCACCCTTAACCACAAACGAGGGCATATACTGTAGTCTAATACTTTTTATACATTGCGACATTGCGCTTTAATAACAACTACAACCACAGGGAAAATACTAGCATATAATCAAAAAATACTTTCAACCCTAAAATAAAAACATTGCTAAAGTTGAGCATTTATTATACATGTACGCTTTATTCGGGGAGGGGGGCGAGTGGGTTAGGCCTATTGCAAGGGACTGAAGCCTACCTTGGTCTTAACCCCCCCTAAATGATGTGGTTGCATTTAAAAATGTGTTTATCTTTTTTTTTTCCAAGCAAAAAAAAACTTTTAAAAACTGAAATTACATAAATTAAATATGATCAAATATAAAATAAACATTCACCTCACCAAGGGGCGCGGTGGCTATCTGCAATTTCTTGAAAACACGTAAATTTTCCTGAACGGCTGGTTTATTTCCGTGCCGGTCCTGTACGTCTTGGCCACCAGCAGCACCCCATCGCTGACTACGTTTCGGCGCATGACTGTCTATAAATCATTTGAACTTGATATATATTTAATATTTTTAATATTTTAACCATTTAATTAATTATTATAATTATTGTTGTTAATAATAATGTGATAATTATTAATAATATTAATATACTAATAATATTAATATATATTAAATAAAATATAGTGCGGATGTTTGTCTCTGTGTGCCCTGCGATTGGCTGGCAACCAATTCAGGGTGTCCCCCGCCTACTGCCCGAAGACAGCTGGGATAGGCTCCAGCACGCCCGCGACCCTTGTGAGGATAAGCAGTACGGATAATGAATGAATGAATGAATGAATATATTAAATATGTCAATCAAGGTGCATTATTCAAGACTTATTTAAAGGAAAAAGGACAGAAATTGACTACTATAAGACAGCTATATATATATGGCATGTTTCATACTCACGGTAACAATCTATTTTACAAAATTAAAAGTACAATATTAAAAAGAAAAAAACACACAAAAGAACTAAAGACACTCAAAAACAAGTTTATTTAAGCCTTAGTCCACAGTTCATCCTGCTTTAAAGTTGTGCGTGAGACAAGTACGTTTTATGACATTAAGAGCAGAGCTGGGCATTCCGTCTGTGACGGACCGGTCCGTCTATCCGCCTATGATGGATGCCCATTTTGCTGACGGTTGACAAATGATGGTTAAAATTTTAAAATAGATGGACTAAGCATAGTCCGAAGCCCATGTATTTAATCCATCTTTCGTCTGTAGTCCGTCTTTAGTCTATTGTTCGCGGCGAGGTTTCGATGGCCATGGGGAGGAACAATAGTGAGTTGTTGTTGCTTGGGGGACAGATTTGAGTGAGGGACAAGGCTGTGAACATGCTTCCATGGTGCAAAGAGTCACTGCCAGTCACTCTTTCTGTTCAAATATCGGCCGGGGCGGGGGAACTATTGAAGTTCGTAGTCGGAATCACTGACGGAAGCCCATTTAAAATCCGAGGCGGAACAGCCTATAGACGGGTATTACTTCCCCCCCACCCAAAAAAAAAGGTGAATGACAGACAACGGAAGGGTACCCATTATGGGCGACTGATATGGGCTAAAAAAAAAAATCAATATATTTTCAAAAAACACGATAATGATAATTTGCCGATGTTCTACAAAAAATATTTTAAATATGCTCTTGCTTCTCAGAACAATTATGGATTTATATTTAAAATTGCTTAATAGAGCTTTTGCAAAACTTAATAATATTCCAGGGCAATATTTAACAATGAAGAACTAAAAATGATGTGTGGATTTACATTGATTTTTGGGAATGTTTATGTTATTTAAATGCCTTTTATTCCATAATGATATGACGTATATATGGGCCATTCTACTGAATTGGTTCAAATTCAGAGTTGGTGGTCTTGTCTTTTCCTCCATGCTCTTCTGACTTTCCTTTGCCCTCTGCTGGATAATTTATTGGTAGACTTCAGCTTTCCTTCTTCCTTCCATCTCATATTTCTTTCTCTTTTCCTTTATTAAATATTCTTTGGATTTCACTGGGTCATTCTAACCCTTTGCCTGTACTCTGTCTCTGCTAGGCTTTTTGGCATTTTGGCGTTTTTCCCTTCAAATTAAGATAAAATATGAAATAGAATATTGTTAAAATCAGGAAGATCTATGTATGGCATATGTATCTATGTATTATATTATTTGAAACTTACTTTATTCAAAAATAAACATCATATTGTCACTACCGAAACCATTATGTCACTACCGAAACCTTTCTGTATGTTTCGGTAGAGACTGTTTCGGTTTTATTTTTCCCTTCAAATTAAGATAAAATATGGAATAAAACATTGTTAAAGTCAGAAAGACCTATGTACTACATATATATCTATGTATTATATTATTTAAAACTTACTTTATTCAAAAAGAAATAATATTGACAATAATATTGTTACTACCGAAACCATTATGTCACTACCGAACGTTTCGGTACTGCACTGTGTATTAGTTGTACAAACGCCTACTTTCACTGCCAAATGGTAACATGCGATGTTCGAGCACATTTACTGGAGGCGTATCACCGCAATTTCCTTACGTGTTATGAACTTGACGTTGTTCTTATTCATTGTATGTTTGTGTTGTGATATTTGCATAATTTAGACATTGATGCCTTATTATTTGTTTGTAGAACCACTCTTGACTTGATGCATCAACACCTGTTTACTGTGACTTCAACTTTATTAAACATCAGCGAACCCAAGATCGTCGTTATTGGAGTTCTAACCGGACTCACAACAGTGATTTGTGTACTTCTATCATCACATAAATAATTACCTATCTTTTAATGGTACCTTCGAGCCGGATATCAGCCCAGTAAACCCAGACGATTACTGTAGTATTATTGTCTTCCTATGTCTGATTATGACCTGAGTGGGCCAGGGGCTCTGAGTAAATTTCGAAGACCAGTTGTTGCTGCAAGGGCATTACAAGTGGAGCACAAAGCCACGCAGCACTCAACTAGTAGACCTTCATCACCACCAGTTATAGCCAGGGCCTTGACATGGTGAATTTGGGGGATGTTAAGCAAGAACAGGAGTCCAGGCAATTTATGATGCAAGCCACCAGGGGGCAGGATATCAACCTGCTCATTGAGATAGATAGATAGATAGATAGATAGATAGATAGATAGATAGATAGATAGATAGATAGATAGATAGATAGATAGATAGATAGATAGAATATACTTTATTCAACAAACTATTGTAAACTATTTAACATTATGCATTTGGATGATAACAATTTATTTTATCACCACATCTACGAATGATCTGGACAGTCTTTGTTTTCAGTAACAAATAAGACCCTTGACCAAGAAAGTACTGGCTGTCCTTTGTCGTCAGAGGTCGTGATGCTGTGATTTGAGTTTGACACCAGCAGATGGAAGCAAATCTTCAGGTTTAAACTCACACGTGACGCGATAGCGCTTGACGTGGCCATTCGTTTGATGAAAATGACACCCAGAAACACTGTTAGTTTGGCAGAATACGTTTTGGCGTATTAGTTGTTTAATCTGTTAATTTAACTTACATTTCCTCAACCATTTTTTTTCTGGTCTTTCCTGCTATTGCCTAGCTCTTGGGATGAACGGCCGTTTCCATCAGGAAGAAAGAGAGAATCGGTTGTTATAGTAACCAGGCACCTCCCTCCAAAATAGGCATGTACCTCTTCTTCTCCAGCAGGGATGCGACACTCATGCTCTCAAAGTAAAAACACAACTTCCAATAGTCACTTTTATTTTAAACACTTTAATTTCTCAACGTGAAACAAAACCAAAACAGAGTAATTCCCAGAAATAAAGTAAACAGGGGAAGGAAAGGAAGACAGAAAGATCCAAACTATAGCGAGAGCTTGGCATGCTGTAACATGCTGCAGTGTAACAAGGTGCATCGTCACCAGGCTGACGACAAACAGTAGAACCTTTATCAATCTAGGACTCAAATGAATGAAAATAATATCACCTGCCTCCTGGTTTTAACACATGAAGGATGGGGAGAAATGACAGAAATGAGACAACAGCGGAGATGATGTCGTTCAGAAAAACAGCAGCAGCTCACTACCCCCTGAAATAGTTGCCAGTGGCAGGTGGTATAGACATTTTATCCCATCACATGAATGGAGGATGCACACACATTTGTTTAGACACTCCCACGAACTTTTCATGAATGCAAGTTCAGAGGCTGATCTGCCAGAGGGATTTTAGAGACAAATCTGCTGTACGCAGACGAGTCATGAAAGTTAATGACTGCCATTAGAGTACACTAAAGTACTTTGGGCTGTCATTGAATCTGATGATTACGGAGAAACATTAAAAACACAAACTTTGAACCTGGTCATTGCTTTGAACAACAATTTAACCACACTACAGTTATGTGGAAATGTCTCAGGCCGTTACTAGAGTAGGCATTTTAATGATCTTTTCCACAGCATTATGAAATAGTAAGTACACCACTGTCGAGATTATACAGAAACACAAACGCAATTTGAACAAAACTGAGAGTGGTGGTGCGTGGGCACAGGTTAATCACATTTTGGTATATATTAATATTTATCATAGTTCCTTCCAGCCTGCCTGGAATATTATCAAGCCCTGCTCAGCCTAAAAACACAGCGTGACATGTAAAGAAGATGCATGTTGACTAAGGTGCCCTCTTTGCATTGTTTTTTTGTGATAGATTTCCTGCACAACCACAAAAAAAACCTAACAAAACTGTAGAATTACTACACATGTATGCATTAAGATTTGACAAAGTCCTCTTTGAAATATGGGTGGGAATTAACAGGATTGATCAAATAATCGATTACAGTGTTACTTTTTATAGCTTTTAAATGCAATAGGAACGTCGATTTAACTGGAACTTGTGGTTTAGCGCTAGTGTCGTACTAAGCAGAATAATGTTGCCCGATGGAGATGCCTTACTCCTTGTGTCAGTAGCTCAATTTTCCACAGCTGTTCTTTAACTCACAAACTACTGCACTAAAGTGGCAGGACCTTCGCTGCTTGCACCACTGCTGCACGCCATCTTACTTTTTGTTCAATAGGTGATTTATCAATGTTCAGTTCCACACAATCGATAGAATTCTTAAAGGTACAGTGTGTAGAATTTAGTGACGTCTAGTCATGAACTAATAGAATCCAACAACCTAAGCTCTAAGCGAATGCGCTTTGAAGCACGCGCACTACGGTGCCTCGGAGACCAAACTTTTCAAGCCTACCATCAATTTCCTCAGTAGAGGTGTAAGCAAAATGTCATCACAAGCAACTTCTAGTATTCCCTCAAGTGACGAAGTAAGTGTGTTGCATTTGTTACAAATGCTGTACTCATGCTGTTGAGGGACTACATTCGCTAAGTTTGTCACCTTCCAGTATCCGTAGCATACAGATTGGCAGCGAAACATGGCAGCCTCCTGTAGGGATGTATGTAATATAAATAACGATTACATCACCTACATTAAAAAATGTACGTTTATGTGACATATATTTTTTTGCATATTACTGAAATTAATAGTGGGTTTTTAAAATGAATGAACCTTGAAAAATAAAAACATTCTACACACCGTCCCTTTAATGCCCGGTTAATTGATTTCCATGCCAATACCTACCAAACGTACTTGATCAGACATCTTGCACCTTAATAAATTTAGTTATCTTCCTCAGATCAAACCATGAGATATACACTATTCATAAAAAGTTAGTGGTATTGGCCTTTCGGGTGTAATTCCATGATGAACCCAATATGCACTAGAAGTACAGGTCAACTTAATTTGAGTTTTTCTTTAAGTTTTTGTTTGCACATATCAACAGTTCATTGTTTCATTGCTTTTTGCACAACTTGCTGTTCTCTAACAAAGAGGTGAATGGGAAAAATTCACAACAGGTGTTTGTACCATTTATCGACTATACGTTACCGAGTGCGTCCACTTTTATGCCTTTCTGTGACTCTTCCAATCCCTCTCTATGTCTGTTGCAATCTGCTGTCTAAGTGTGTAGATAGTCACAGCTTCTGAGACTTAGAATAATTAACAGCTACTGTAAATGCTGACTTTTTTCTCCTGCAATGAGTTTACATCAGTGGTTTTGATCACGTCAGTGTGTAGAGCGGATGAAAATGCTAACTTGGCCCTTAGCCTACTACGTAATGCCATTAGCTCCCAACTCAATAAATACCCAGAGGCAGTACACATAGTTGCCGGAGATTTCAGTCATGTGAACTTAATAGTAGTGTTCCCCAGATTCCATCAGCATTTAAAGTGTGCTACACAAGGGAAAAATACTAGCTGAGGTCTACCTGAACATGTAACAGATAAAAAGGGCTATACAATCACATCACCTGACCCAAATTAAACCACATATTCATGTTTATGTTATCAGTTTACAGCCCCACCATCACCTCACGGTATATCAAACCAAAACTTTTTTTTTTTTTTTTTAACAGCCGCATGTCTGCTTTCAGAATACAGAATCTCTGAATCTCAAGACATACACAATTGCATTTCATCTGCACTTGCTCACATCAAACACTGAGTGGGCACTGCTACCACTGATGTGCCACAAGGTGTGTGCCAAAAAATCTGTGATTATGAGAGAGGTCAGGACTCTGCTTAGAAACAGAGACAATGTCTTCAGGTCTCATGACATGCAGCGTGACAACACTGCAAAGGCTAACATGAAAAGGAGAATCAAACAGGCCAAGTTGGATTATAAAGAACAACATTGAAGACTAAACCGACAGCAATAACTCCAGACGGTGTCAACTGAAGTTCGAAACATCACAAATTACAACCGACCTAGAACTAATGCTTGAAAAAAAGGCTTGCCCAAGTCCGGTCCTCGAGAGACTCTATCCAGCCTGTTTTAGACGTCTCCATCCTCCAACACACCTGATTCAAATGAACAGGATCATGGCTTCTGCAAAGTTTGCTGATGAGCTGATTATTTGAATCAGGTGTGTTGGAGGAGGGAGACATGTAAAACAGGCAGCATCGGGGCTGTCAAGGACCGGACTTGGGCACCCCTGTCATAGACGGTGATGCTTGGTTGGCAGAGGAGCTGAATAGCTTCTTCAACAGTTTCAACCCACCCAAAAGCGGACTCCAATCCCAACCTCAAATTTGAGAGAGCATCCTGTAAGACGTAGGCTTACGATGGCATCGCCAGCAGGGTACTAAAAAACGGTGCAGACCAGCTCACAGATTTTTTTTTTCCAATTTATTTGTTTATTTTACCAAAATATTCAGCAAGACCTTAGCAGAGGCCTCTGTACCAACTTGCCTGAAGTCCTCAACCCTCATCACTGTTCCTGACACGTAATTATTGACAGTGCGGGCAGCTGTGGAGAAACAGTGGTCCTCAATACCACCAAAACAAAAGATATTTTTGGGGAGTTCAGGACAATAGATCTCAACTATCTTTAGCCATACACATCAACAGGGTTTGTGTGACCAGGGTCCCTGATTTAAATTTCTGGGCCTGCAGTTCAATGAGGCCCCTAACCTAGAAAACAAACAACACCATATATTGTCCCAAACGGCACTGATGGACTGAACGCACACAGCACTTAGCATCAAGCACAGAGCACGTTATATTTGGCAGTAGATGGATATATATATTTTTGCATTTATTATTGTAAGCGATGTTGTTTTTATGATGTTGTGTTGTCCTACAATGCTGCTTATTACGCCTTCTAAATTGCCCCTCGGGGACAAATAAAGTATTTTGATTGATTTGATTGATTGATATATATACATATATATGTATGTATAGATATAATGTCTCTTGTTTATATACTGTGTGAACATTGTACACTGACAAGGATTCTGGTTCAGGTGACATTGCGACGCTCAAAGCACAATGGCCACTTCCCTGTGTGAAACATCCAACTGGAAGTCTCGCAATGGTGAGGTACTGTTAATCAATTGTTATAGCTTATGAAGATGATTTCAAACTGAGAACAGCATGATGGATAGTACTGTTTAAATACTAATTCTAATTGAATCAGGAAACGTAAGGGTTGCTTCTTCGATCAAACAACAGTTGTGAGTTTTGCCATTCAGCTTCTTGCTGGAGATCAGCAAGTTGTGCAAAGAGTACCTAAAAAAATGATAACAATTGGACACGCGCTTTCAATAGTTTAGGGAAGGTCAAAATAATTGAATCTTGGAAGGTTACAGTGCATATTAGGTTCATTCTGATATTTCAGCCTAAATTTTAGTGCCTATTGCTGCCTTGCGGCTGTACCCTACCACTTTCCAAAAGTCAGCTGGGATGGATTTTGTATTGTCACATCTACAGTGGCACACACATTTGAATATTGTCTCTAAAAGCCTCTGTCAGTTGTACAGCAGGTTTTAGGCTATGCCAAGGAGGGTCTGTCCTGACTACCACCAACTCAGAGGAAGCACAGCTCAATGACTGGGGTGTATGGAGGCGGGAAAGAGTAGGATGGAAAGACAATGTTGGAAAATAGTGGTATGCTGGATGTGGATGAGTAGAGAGCATGTCCTCGTGAGACGTTCTCTCTCTGCCCATTGCAAACATATAATGGCTTTGTGGAGGCACACCGTAGTCATGCACTTTACTCATACAGATGACGCCGAATCAAAGAGTGGGATGGGAAACAAGCCCAGAGTGTGTGTGCATGCCCAGGTTACACAGGCAGGCAGCCTTCAAGAGTGTGTCTAGGTGGTGCTGTGATTCAATCCCTGCATTTGTCTCTCCTGACAGAGATTAAAGAAATACAACATCATTCAAAACATTTGGGCAGGCGTAAGAACCAAAAAGCTGGAGTCATATTGAGTCAAGTGAAGGGCTTACAAAATAAATAATCCATCAACATATTATACATGAGAGAACATGTTCTTAAAGAAATATTACAAATCTGTTGTAAAGTATGATTTGAAGATGAAAAAGGTATACATTTTGTCTCCAGACAGTGGAAGCAGGCATCACTTGCTATAATGCCATGGCCTGGTAATCAGACCAATTTCAGTCAATATGTGAACTACTCAAGCTCACTTTAGTCCAGTTTCCGGACCGTATTATGCAGCCTCTTTACCAAGGCCGGTGTACCCTTCTTACATCCACGTCTGCGGGCTCTGCACTGCAGTGTTGCCTTCATGGTAGCTGGACTAAGATTTGAACACACTTGCAAATTAGACATCTGCAGCCCAAATCTTTTGGACCAAAATGGTCTGTAGCCCTCGATGTCCTCTTCAGGTGGTTGCAGTCATTTTCCCAGGAACACAGAGGGACAGCAGATCTCTCTTAATAACTATAGAAGTTTATAGTTGTTGCATGTCTAGGCCCATTCCATAAACAATGCTATTCTTAAACAAAAAAGTGGATAAACAAAATAGCCACTCCAATGTTGAGCAGAATCACCATGGCAACCAGGACAGCGCTGTAGGCCTGCGGGGGGAGACAAATAAAAAGGCTTAATCATAAATAATGACACACACAAAAACGCACACGTTTTTAGAAAATTCAGTGTATGTAACCTATGCGCTGCTAAAAATAGATACATTATTCTCCTGAAAGGAGCAGGAGAATCATCAAAACTGTATCTCCTGGGCACATTTTCAATCAAATTACATATGTCAGTAGATTTATAGGAAGACTCACTTGAGCTCTGTGTTTAGAAACCGTCACTACTTGGGTTTAAAGGTCTGAATAACTTAAATAATACACAGGGCTATATTTTCATACAGGTCTACAGAGGTGGGTCCTTTGACGTGCCCGCCACATATGATATTTTGGTGACAAAATGTGTTTAAATTTGACACCTGCTCGACGCATTTCTAAGTTTTGGTGCAGGTAGTCTAAAGGCCTAGATAGGCCAATCCGACGTTGGCCAACTGTGGCCGACGCTTACCCCCTGTGGCGTCGGGCTGACTTGGCAAGTCCCGCTGGTAAAAAAAAATACAACGCAACGACAGACAGCGACACTGACCATTAAGTACTTTATGCGCATGCGTGAGATGTAATACACCCTATATACCATCTCCAGCAGTAGTCACTATTCCTCACTGTTAGAAAAAGCTAAACAGAAAGATATTGGCCGGGGGCAGATTATAAAAATGTAAACAATGCATTCAGCTATATTTTTCACTCATGAAGAACTCCCACGCAAAGCAACCCACCATGTTCTTGACACAGTATCGTGAAATACTTACATTGTCAACACTCGCTCTTGTACTTGTAAGAAGATTAATTGCTCAGTGTTTATCCACATTTGTCATTTCCTATTTTAGCCCTGTGCGCTGATTCGCTAGTTAACAGCCAATCAGTGACCAAATGTCACGACTCACGACGCCAATTCAACATGCTGAAACGCCCACCAGACGCTTCCTGACAGGGACCGATACAATCCAATACAATTTTATTTACCTTATTTTCCGGACTATAAGTCTATAATTGTCATAGTTTGGCCGTGGGTGCGACTTATACTCCGGAGCGACTTGTGTGAAATTATTAACACATTATTACCTGTATATAATTTCACATGTTATTTTAACCCACATAAAGAACATAAAGATAAATCCTAAAAGCTATGAAAATGCATGAATAATTTAAACGGTTAAAATCTAATATTGTGTTGAATAAGTAAATAAAATAGTATGATTAAAAGACAATTTGACTGTTTATCAAACCATCTATACAAAAAAGTGTACTGTTCCTTTAAAAGGCGCCGTGCCTGGCAATGCATGGTCTTCAGCCAGCCAGCCACACGCACGCACGAGAGCGGAGGAGAGAACAGATAATTACGACTGGATACAAAAATACTTTTGGAGACTTGGAAACATTCTACATGGTCGGAGATAAATAAAATACTTATTTAATCGATCTATGACCGTTTTGGTGAATTTAAAGTTATCTTACCGTAACTTTCTTGTAATGCCACATGTGTGGGTGTTAGCTAAATGTTGCCATCGTTGCTCGGTGGAAATTATGTGTACTAAGCGCACAATTTTATTAATTTGATTTATATGGGCACATTTATTTGCGTTACGCGATAGAGACAACTTGGATTCCGAGAGGGATATTTAGGTTTTTTTCATCTGTATTATGCATTTTATGGCTGGTGTGACTTGTAGCGCATTTCACAACAGCTACAACTGTAACATAGCACTTTACATACAACAACAAAATAGCCATAATGCAACAAGTGAAATCAATGAATTAACACAAAACACTATTTACAACATACACCAGAAAAACAGCCGAAAATTTGTCAGTCTCAGGCAGGGGCGGAGCCAGAACGTGGCTGGGCAGTCTCTCAATCTGGGTGGGCCTGTGCACACCCCGGCCCAGCCATGGCTCCGCCCCTGGTCTCAGGTCAGATCAAAAGCCAACGAATAGAAATGTGTCTTCAAACGGGTTTTACAAATGGACAGAGAGGGTGCTTGCCTAACATCCAGTGGAAGGTCATTCCAAAGGGAACAACAGAGAAGGCTTGAACCCCGTGATGAATTTGATAGGGGCAGAGACAGACAGATTCTGAGCTCCGCGGACATATGTGCTGAATGGCATCATTGTAGAAATCGCTTAATTGAATGCATTATTACCATTTTCATCTTTATTATATGTTTTTAAAATCATCCCAGTTGCAGTGCAGCTATGGAGGGCAGGGGTAGCGGATGTGGGGTCCCACACGGACATGAATGATTGGGGTGGAAGGCAGTCTCCAAGTCATAGTAGGCAACTTTACCTCATCCGCCCATGCAGGTCTGCTTGCAGTTCCTTATAAACGTAATTTGTGTGCCTTGACCTGCCGCAAGACTCGAGCAAATCAGTTTCTTATTCCACCGTGTCAAGGACTATCAACATGCACCGCACGTGCTGTATTTAAAGCGAATGAGAGGAGCTGCTTCGAAGTTGGCTGTGTTGACGCCAACAACAGCGTAAAAAAAACGTTCTTATATCGCTTTGCCTTTGCGAAAATACCAAAACAAGGCCTCTACCTCACCTCCATGCAGATTTAGAATGCACCAAGAACTACACTTGCTCTAGGCTAAAAAAAAAAAAAAGATCCCACGATGTTTAAAGCTCAACATTGTAAATTAGGGATGTTAACCAAACTTTTTATTCTTCATGTCAACACCCCTGGTTTATGATGGCCCTACATTCAGAATAAGTCTTTAAAAAAAGCCAGAAAGAACTTAAAGAACAAGGAAAACTCCAAAACCCAGGTGCAGTAACAATACTTCATATCGTCTGTGTCCTGTGAAAAATTCGTAACTCCAATTTTGGAAACTGTTTTAATTTTCACATTAATGTGATGTCTATAACGTGGAAACACCACTCATGTAAAAATAAGAAAAATGAAAAAAATGGAGGTAAGTGTTTTTCACATGACAGCGACGAAATGAGCATTAGTGACATTCGCTGTAAAGGGGAGATAAATAATGAACATTCTAAGGGCCCATTACTGACAGTGACAGAGAGCCACAAAAATTCTGTAAGTATTTGAGTGAGAATTTTTTTTCCAGGGGGCTCCAAATCCAAGGCAGAAACCCTTTTGCAAGCGCGTCAAAGTTTAGTGTGACATCAGAAGCATATATATTCCTAACAGGGGCGGAGCCATGTGTGGACCTGGTTAGGCACAGGCCCACCCAGATTGACACACTGCCCACCCAGTGAGATCCATGAAAAAATATATACTTCTAAATTTTTTGTAAATTATTTTTGAATTTGTGTTTCGTTGTTTTTTATTTTATTGAATATTAAGGATGGTATAGTTATGGTTGTATAAGGAAGATTTGAACTCCATATTATTCACTTTGTCTTTTTACGTGAATATACAATGTGTCGGGACAGGAGGATTGTGCTCAATGACAGAAATATTCAGGCCCACCCTGATTTTTCCAGGCCCACCTATTAGCCACGTTCTGGCTCCGCCCTTGATTCCTAAATGTATGATCCAACCAACCTCATTGGCAACTTTAGAGGTTCCACTGTATTTACAACCTAAGACTAAAACATTGCCACAGGAGTTGGTGTCTAATGACCAGATGTGGGTAGAGTAGCCAAAAAATGTACTCAAGTAAAAGTACTGTTACTTCAGAATAATATGACTCAAGTAGAAGTAAAATTAGTCATCCAAAAACGTGTAATTACTTGGGTAAAAGTAAAAAAGTACTTGGTGAAAAAAACTACTCAAGTACTGAGTAACTGTAGCAACGTCTCGTTTTTTTGTGTTTTTTTTAAACAACCATTCAATGTGTGTTTGTGTGTGTGGGGGGGGGGGGGGCGTGTGTGTGTTTCAGTCTGTATGTATGTGACAAAACATGCAAAACAAACATTTTCCCCAAAGATTCACTCAGTGATGTCACTATTAAGCTTTAACAGTAGTTGGCGCTCAAGGCTCTTGCAATGAAGCTGTGATCGTTTAGCAGTGAACAGGAGTCCAGCATGACTGAAAAGTCTCTCACAGGCTGCAGATGCAGACATTTTCGATCCGTTTCACCGAAAACAACTCTTTCTCGCAGCTGAAGTTGAATATGATCATGTGACGAGACGGCCATACGTCTACGTTTGATTGGTGAAGCACAGTCACATGAGAGAGAGAGAGAGAGAGAGAGAGAGAGAGAGAGAGAGAGAGAGAGAGAGAGAGAGAGAGAGAGAGAGAGAGAGAGAGAGAGAGAGAGCCGAGTACGTTCGCGGAGGGGATTTAAGGGTTCAATGTAGTCTGATGTAGCGGAGTAAGAGTACAGTTTCTTCTTCACAAATCTACTCAAGTAAAAGTATAGTGATTTAAAACTACTCAGAGAAATACAAAATGTCCCCAAACTTACTCAAGTAAATGTAACGGAGTAAATGTAACTCGTTACTACCCACCTCTGCTAATGACACATCAGCAGATGGTCACTGACAACTAGGGTCACGTAGGTGAAGGCCAGTGTTACTGACCACCTGTCCCATGTGGCTGGCAATTAGCATTATTGATGCAGGAGTTTCTGGCCCATGGATTCCAACACATACAATTAGGTCTGAATTAATGTGTTGTGTATTGTGTTTATGTATTTTTTATGTTTTATGTTTGAAATTATCGGTATGTTGTTTTTATTGTCTTGCTCTTATCACTTATATGTAACTGCCTCTTGTGCTGCCTTTTGGCCAGATTGTCATTGTAAATGAGAAATGGTTTGCCAATGACCTATGTGGTTAAACAAAGGATAAAATCACTGTACATTACAATGTCAAAGGTCATTAAAGAATACCTCTGTTGTCAGATGAAAAAATAAATATGTCTTATTCAGAAAAATTGCATCTAAACGGGTTTTGGTTACACTGGCTGTATTAAAGCAAGCTTACAATAGCTCTCGGGACCTATCTATCCGAGACGCCATCGCAGCTAACGCATGCAGACATACATGCTTCTTCTCGGCCTACAGGAAGAGGTGCCAAGACGTGGTGTTATTGAAAGGTGAATCTGGATCGATATTGGCTGCCGTGGCAGTAACTGCTCACACAGGATTCTGGTCTATGAAAAAGCTATCAGGGCGGAATGCAAAGCGTATGGATGTCTCAATAACAAGTGAAAAAACAAGGAAAAGAACTACTTTTGCGTGCCTGAACTTGTTCATCTAGAATGTAAATTGATCGCAGAAACGTGGCTGCAAAACTTAGGCACAGGACACTCTGTGAAATGTTCCCGTTTGGCTGGAATGTTGTAGTTTGCGAGGAGTATTTCGCTAAATTGTGCCATGAAGAGAATTTACAGGCAAAGCTATTGAGATACTAAGAGGAAGCCAAATCTGATCTGGTACAACAATATTTCACCACTGGCCCCAAAAGCCAGAGAGTGGATGTGAAAATAAGTTGGAATCAGTAGGTTGGAATAGGTCGGAATATGAAAAAGGTGTGCAAGCATGCAAATGAAATATTATTCTCAGTCAATGTCCCACTCCTCCAACTCCCATTCAACTCAACTTTATTTATAAAGCACTTTAAAATAACCACCATTGCACACAAAGTGCTGAACAGAATCAAACAAATTCTCATACAACAACAAAATCAGTTAAAACAATAAATTAATAACAGTAAAACACCACGATGCGCTAAAACATTACAGAGTCCCATGCTGAGTCAAAAGCCAAAGAATAAGCTTAGCTGGTGTAAGTGGCCAGCATAGTAAATTAATTAGTTAATTGTGTAATTGTGGATGTGGTTGCGTGCTCCAGAAATGACATAAATTGACGTCACATGCCACTTTTGCCACACACCTGTCTGTCTTTGCAACGTGTATGAGAGGGAGAGTCAGGTAGTGTCGGAATGTTTTGTAGGTCTGGAGTCCACAAGCCCAATTAGCAATTTACAAAACAACTACTTACTCAATGCGTGATTGTTTTTTCTTTCAAGAAGGTATCCAAGACAAATAAAGATTAACACAAATCAATTGAATTTTCTCATCAGTTTTCTTTACCATCTCTGAAGTTCAGGAATCATACAATGATCGGATCTGGGCAGCTTTTCCATCCTCGCGAATGCTCTCACCCGAGACGGGCGAGGGCAGAAAAGGGGCGCGGTCTAACATGCAGCCCTCACATTTATACTGTCTTCAAAATCTAAACATAATGTGGGTTGGTCTCCTCCCTGGCTGGCGCTGCCTATGGGGCTGATCTTCACCAGCTGGTCCCGTGCTCACATCAGGGCATGCTGACTGTGAGACTTTGAACTGATTTTGCAATGTGTAATTCCCAATTTGGTTTTTGGTTAACCTGTTGACTAATAGAAAGTCATTCATATAGATTCAGATCCTTTAGTAGCGAGGAGGTTATTGGCCGGTAAAGGAAAGACACAATGTAAGTGGATACAATGAGTCCATTCCTGTTTTTTATTTTATTGTACCTGACCTTCGGGGCATGTGTTGATTGCCGAGCGCAGTTATTTCGCCGTCGGCTGGTTAGGAGCAGGGCGAAGGGAGGTGCGCACCCTTGGTAGGCGAAGCAAGGTATGTGGCGGCTGCTGGAGTGTTGGCTGTATTTACTTGTTTGTAAAAGCGATTAACAATTGAATGTATGTAAATGTGTGTTTTGTATGGTAAGTGTAATATGAATTGTATTTTGTATGTTTTAGTTTCACGGTGCTCGAGATCTGAGAAATAAAGCTTTGCCCCTGTACAATGCAATGCCGTCTTTTTATTGATGCCAAGGGCAGCTACTGCTGGCTTTAGTTAAGGGGGCCCAGGTCAGCAGGACGGGATGTACAAGAGCGACTGGGATCAACCACACACCATGACTTCTTTTGTCTTTTCTCTGAAATTCTAGAAATTCAGTGCCATCCAGGCCTTGATTTCCTCCAACTCGTCTTTTTTGCTCAGCGAGACATAGAGCTGACAGTCATCTGCATAGCAGTGGAAGGAAATACAACCCTAGGGCAACATATACAATGAAACAGCAGAGGCCCCAGAATTGAACCCTGTGGAACACCATACGACAATGGGACAGTGCGGATCTCAGAGCAAACAAATAAGATTCTAAACCACTCAAGAGCGCTTGATGAGCTGATCATTTGAGAAAGGTGTGATGACATAGGGATAAACCTAAAACAGGCTGGATTGTGGCTCTTGAGGACTGGACTTGGCCACCCCTGTCCAGGGTGGTCTCCAATTGTCTGTCACATTCACGGCCGACTACATCATCTGAAAGCGGAGATATATACAGTTTGTGTGCCAATGTCATGCATGACTTCCAGTGTGCCTAATTTCTGTTTCTGCAATGTTCAAGCATGTCGTATTTGGGCGTGCGTTCCGTCCTACCCTGATTTTGATGCAAATGAGGGATGCCGTGAGGACGGGCTAGGAAAACACTACGTTCTATCCCACAATGGTGCACAAAGGCGCAAGTGCTCCGTTACACCAAATTCTCCCGGCGCAAAGTCTAGCAAAACATCAAAAGAAAGAAAACTCTACCCATGTGCGCAGTTAGACTGCGCTTTGTGCTAGACTTGTGCTCAGAACGAAAATAGGACTCATAGTCTCCAGTGTCATTAGCCAGGAGGATGTCATTAAAAACTTCTAACAGGGCTGACTCTGTGCTTTGCATAATCTTAAAACCTGACTGCAAACGTAAATGATATGTTCATCCAAGAAAGATTTCAACTGCATGTGCACCACATTTTCCAGACACTTTTAAATAAAAGGCAGCTTGGAGATGGGTCTAAAATTTGACAGCACACCTTGATCAAGGCCAGGTTTCTAGAGCAGGGGTTGCACCAAAGCATTGTTGGGGGACTACAGCAGAAGACAGATAGCTGTGGATAATGGCCAAGACCAATTTACCAAAACTTGGGAGAACTTCCTTAAAGCGTAAGTCAACCCAAACATATTTTTTCAAAGAATCTATTCAATGCAGGCCCACTAGTTGAAACACAGCATTCTGATTAATATTGTGTTTGTGGAATATGAGTTAAGCAACAAAATCCACCCGTTTTTAGCCATCTCTAGGGGTAGCCATTTTGTCACTTCTGTCGACTGAAAATGACATCACAGTTGCTCAGGGCTCAGATAACGACCAATCATAGCTCAGCTTCAGAAAACAGCCGTGAGCCGTGATTGGTTATTACCTGATCCATGAGCAGTTGTGATGTCATTTTCAGTCGACAGGAGTGACAAAATGGCCGCCTCCTGAGATGGCTAAAAACGGGTGGATTTGCTGCTTAACTCATATTTCATATTAATCATATTGCCTTGTTTCAACCTGTGGGCCCGCATAGAACATATTCTTGAAAAAAATATGTTTGGGTTGACTTCCTCGATAAAGAAATGAGGAGGAACAGAGTCATAAGGGGAGCTAGATGGCTTAGTCTGGCAAACCACATCCGCTAAAAACTTCAAGGCAACAGCTTCAAAAGAAATTAACACGCCAAACAAGGGAGATGGACAGAGGCTGTAGAAAGAAACCTTATCAATGAAAAACTGCAGGAATCTCTCAATCAAAAATGCCGCTGGACTGACTATGACAATGTGGTTTAATCCATGTGTGTGTGCGGCGGTGGGGGTCGGTGATTCTGTGTGACAGTTCGACAGACCTATACAGTTCTACCAGTCAAAACATGCAACCCTTCTTTCTGTTTACAATATATTTCAAGTTCGCTAGAACACCGGATTCTGAATCCAAGGACCGTTCTGGCTCAAATATATATGCCTGTTGGCCAATTGCTTCTTGACTTTCTTGAGAATACTCCATCATATCAACGACTATATGACGTATCACTCAATAGCAACTGGTGGGTGCAAGGGAATTCCCAGTAAATGACGTGATGTCACATCTGTTCCTATTATAGCGCCTTGCATTAAAATCTGATATGGGAAATTCAGGCCCAGAAAGTAAAAACCCTGCCACAGTTTGGCTTGAGCCACAGGTGCTTTTACTCAACTGAGCTCGTTTACCTGTCGGTTGAGTAGAAGCATCCGTGGCTAAATGAAATCTAATCAAATCAAATTGTATTTATATCGCACTTTTCACACATAAAAATGCAACTCAAAGTGCTGTGCAGTAAAAATATCAAAAGACATGGCAAGGCACAGAGAAACCATATGAGGAAAGAGTACCCAAGGGGAGCTCATCCACGCTGAGAAGAATGACAGCCCATAGCCACGAGGAGCGCCACCGTCACAGAGACCCCTGGGCCACATAAACCACATAGTGCAGGAAGGCCAGCCACACCTCCCAGCATGGAGGCCTCCCATGAGGAAACAATGGAGCTAAAACAATTAAAATAAAAAAAATAAAGCCAAACTGTGGCAGGGTTTTTACTTTCTGGACCTGGATTTTCCATCTCTGATTAAAATTAACCAGCGGGATTGCGGGTGCTCTGTTTTGGTGAATACAAGACTAGATACAAAGATGGGAACACACTTAACAATATCACTCCATTTGCCCAGCAATACCCCCCAATGGGCCACTGGAGGTACACTTTAAATCACCAGATGCAGTAGTCACATGGTTGCAATTGCATTGCAACAGAAAACAAAAAATGAAGTTATCTGCCAAAACAGATATTGATTAACATGAATCCTCACTTGATTAACATTAGTCCTCACTAAGATGCCTGGTGCAGATAAAGTAATGGTGTGGGCCGAGATATGGGGTGACTGAATGAATTATTGGCCCACTTTTTGTTGATAGAAATCTTAACGCAAAAAAAATCTTAACATGTTGCAAGAATAGATTTTTCCATTCTGGCTAAATGACGATGCTACATTTCCAGTGTACTTTTTGCAAGATGGAGCTCCATCTCATTATGGTATTTACGTACAGTACATGTGTGGTTATATCAGCAGTTTTCAGATGCTTGAACTAATTGGTGTGGTCCTGTTGAATGGCAAACCAAACTACAAGTTTTCAGATTCAATGTAATCCCAGTAAATACAGTAACTGTAATCTCAGTTCTCAGCTACCACTGACATTTTTTCCACAGTCACATCAAGCAATGAGCAGAGTATGATGATGATGATGATTCCAATGAGACCAGATGTGTGATGAGTCATGGAACTTTGACTACGACCTGGAGACCAAATGCCAGAGGCTTCAGCGGAAGAGTCTGACGAAGTCAAGGCTGAAGAAAGCAAGACAGTCAAAGTTCAAAGTTTAAAGTCATGTTGAACACACTTCAAGCACTGATCGGGAGGCAGCATTACTGAAACACTGTGATAATGAGGGTTCTGCTGATGAGCCCTATAATGGGCTTATCCCAGATCTGTGGCATATTATCAGGCCACAGGTGGATGAAATCTGACAGACTGCTCTTTCTGGATCTACTCAGCAAGATAACTATGCTACTCAGAAGCACAATGAGTGGCAGACATACAGTATGGAGTGTTTTCCCATGAGTGTCGAAGTTTCATTGTTAAAAGGAATCATGTCATGGTGAACGCCTCACAACTCTTATCTTCCAGTCATAAGCTTGGTTATTCAGCATTTTTGTTATGGTTGCTGACACTTAAAACATAACATTAGCTCTTCCATTTATACCATGACAATCTATTTTTTTTAGGTATAAGGTGTCTTTATTTGAATATTTCCTGTACTAGAGGCAGGTTGCCAGTGTCAGTGGGTCAGTCAGGCATCTTGACATTCTACAGCAAGCAAGTGTCACTATTTGCTAATGTTTAGCCACTTGGTGGTTCAAACATGAGTAATATCTAGTATGGCAGTACTGTATGTATGTATAGCATGTCAAAAGTGTTTCAGGAAAGCCAATTCCAAAGTCCCTTAGATGGTTATGAGCTTCCCTTGCAACAGATCATTGTTTTATAGTTGCCTTTTTTTTATTTTGTATATAAAACAATCAAGGTAAACATGATGACCAATAAGGTTTGCTCTCAATGGTTGTCATTACAATGGCATGCCTGGTCTTACGCTAAGTGTATAAAAATATTGGAAGTAGAATCTTTGATCAAAATGTATACTGTAAATATTACTCGAGTGTTTCTTCTTAGTAATAGCTCATATTGTCGTATCTCATTATATCTCTTGTCATTTTCTTCTGTCTGTACCAGCTAAAAGATCCCAATCTTATCACCACAATATAAATGCACTTTTAGTCAAAACCTGCGCAGGGTATGAATGATTTGGAGCTTTAATTCAAATACACTTTTTTGGGGGGCATTCAACAAAATTTGGCACTCAGTACATATTGTAACACCAGGTGCGATCACACTAAGTAATTGCACATCAATTCAAAATAGCACACAGTGTTGATAGAATCCACTCAAGCGCTACAGCACAATCCACTACAGTAATGTCTGAACTGGTGTCTTTGCAATTTCATCCATCTCAGTTCTTCATTTAGGTTAAGCACATTCTCCATGAACAATTTACTGATGAAGAGCAATCTTGACGTCCCTTATTGGTGAAATTCACTTAATCTAGTCATTGCACAAAAGCTATGAGCGAGGCTAGCGTGTTGCAGCATTCTGCGTTTGTTTATCTCAGTGTGACAATAACTGTATGCTCCGAACCTGTCGTACACAAATCCCGCTTGGTTGTCTGCAGCTGCAAAACACACACCCCATCTCAACCTACTGCCCCCCCCCCCAAACCCCCCACCGCTGTTGCTGACACCCACCCACTGATTGGCCGCTGTCGAATCAATGCATAAGCTGTTCCCTAGCAACAGAGCGCTAGTTAACCAATAGGGGGGCATCTGAGAGGAAGCCCTACTTTTCCTATCTGCTGTTACTAAGGTGCAGAGAGGACCAGTGGGTTTCTCTTGGCGTGCGTGTGTTCATGCAACGGAAGCCAGCAGCCACCCAACTACTACATAACATAACTGCTGCAGACTAATGATATGGAAATGAACCAGCATGAGTGTGAAGCTGTATGCACACACAATGACAGTGTTGGTGGGTTTTTGTACATAGGTGTGCTCAGTGTTCAGTATTCCCCACGTCATATTACCCATTTTACTGTAATTTGCTGAATGCTTATTGTGGTGAATTCGCCATGCACCTGAGTCAAGATAGAAAGGATTACATCATATATAACCAAGAAAATCTTCTGCTTGGTCATATACAACAGATGCATCTTTAGAATATTTCCCAAAGTAGAACCTTGTGACTGAGGATTATCTCTATACAAGGGATGACATTGTTTTATGACACAAAACAACATGGAAAGCAATCATTTTAGTCATATCACTGTGTTGCAGGACAGGGGCTATTTTAAGATCAAATGATTAGGGGTGCTGAGCTCCCGGCCGGGCAAGATAACTTAAATAACATTGTACATTTTAATGCAACATCATCCCCACATTTATGAAAGAAAAGCTTTCTTTAGGAGAAAGTCTGTGACTCCACCATCAAATCTGGTAAAGGTTATTTAAATGTTGAGCCACAGCAAAAGAGGAAGAGATTAGATTTATCAAACAAACTTATTGTAACCTAATTTCTGGTAGAAGATAACCCATTGTGATCCAGTAGCACCTCTATACTTACATTAATAGTGTGCATTTTTTCTGAAGTGAACCAGTTCCCTAAACTGAGTACCAAAAATGGGTCTTGGACATTTCGGGGGGGCTTTTACATGAAATGCAATGCACAACATGCAAACCACTTAAACAGAAATTGACTTTTGTGAATATTTGGATTTATAAAGTTCTCTCTTTGGTTCTCACTCTCTGAGTGTCATAATAGTAGTTGTGTTTATGGGCATCCAATAATTTGGGTTGTTCCTAGCTTCTTGTCTTAAAAGAGATCATCCTGCCAGGATGGTCTATTTTTCACTAACAAGCTCAATTTATGTATTGCCTTTAATCAGGAAAATGATATTAGCTTGCATTTTCAATAATGTAAAATTGTTTTGGAGTAATCAATAAAAAATGAACACCTTGAATAACGCCCTTTGCTAACGAAGAATATGGTCACGCCTCCATGTCATGGTGAGAGTCACGAGGGGGACCGGAGACTATTTGTCTATTCAAAATCATTGTAAATACATCGCTAATAATGTCAAAATAACGGGGATCAATCGGCCGAAAAATGTATGTGGACATCTCCACTAAGGCTCACGTCAACCTCTGAAAAACAACGCAAAACGATTAGCCTTTCCATAAAAGAGCAAGAAATCAGCAGCCTGCATGAAGCTTAAGTGCCGTTTTTGTTACGCCGGTCTGTTTTCGTTCATAAATCACCAAGATACTCAAACACAATACGTTCCGAGAGGCTTTTTGGAAGGTGAATTTTTCATAGGTCATTATATTTAAATTGTTAGGGTTAGCTTGACTTCCTTTTTTCACAAAGTCAACTTTTTTCTCATCAAGTGTCAGAATCTTTTTAAGTGCTACATAGAAGGCCGTGGGTCATCTGTGGATCGGCCTTCTTTTATGTATTCAAACTTCCATAATTATTCAGAATTATTGAGGAGAAAATTTTAAAGTGTCATCTTCAAAAAGAGACCAAAACTATGCCGATACTCCAAATGGTTCAACAGCATCAAATTTACTTTGGTGCACCTTTCGTTCAGGTAAAACTGCCAGGTGGAATTGCAAAGGGTTAAAGCATTCGCCTCGCTATGGCTGCATGGACGGGAGGCGACCGAGACCCACGTCTGGCTGGTAAGAAGCTGATCTCGTTCTGCTAACCTTGTCTGTTTATCCGACGAAACCTAATTCTGCCTTGACAAACCACAGGAGCTAACAGCCATGGATGCCTGCCTGTCTGCCTATGGAGCTATAACAAAACCTAAGCATCGCCAAATGTCCAAAGACTGCGACCAATCGCCACCAAAATTCATGTGCACATTGCTACTACTGTCCACTTTAACTTGTAAAAATGCAAAAAAATATGCCCCCCCCAAAAAAAACCCCGGATCAGTACAATATTTTTGATTTTGTGGAAGTGATCGCGGCTTTTCCTCATAGGAGCTCACATTTGATGTTAATAAATCCAAATCATTGTGCAGATTGCTTTTGTATATTATATTTTAACATGTTGAAATGGACGCAAGTAGGAATGTGCATATGAATTCTGGTGGCACCCGATCACAGACACGAGGTGACAGCAGAATGTGACAAACCAAACCAGGAAATAACACGTATTACAATGCTTGTCTCCCCACTATGATGTGAACAGGCTGGGATGGAAAAAAAAAACAAGCCGAGCTCCAAAAGGGGGCGGGCCAGTTTCTGGTAGATCTCATCCCAAAAAGCCCTTAAATCACCACAGATTATTTCAGGGGGATGGATTTTACTGCTGACATTCATGATATTTTTACATACAGATCTAATATAGAAGTGCCAATGTTCAGCCCACTCATGTGTCACTTTAATAATACCAACACATTCCCATGACACAACAGCTAGCTTCTCTCATTCCAATTCAAAGAGGGGATAGTGGTGCTGTCTCCTCCCTACCAACATAAACAGTGAGATTAAATGCCAAAAATATGGAAAATGGTAAAGATAATTGTGTGTTGGCATTGAGTGGTAGAAGTTATGAAGGGGTCAGCACATTATTGGTTTAAGCCAAGTACTTACACTACGACTGTTGGAGGTATATACTGCTCTGTGCAGATGGCCTGCTCAGAGCCTGGTTGGGGAGAGGAGGGAAGGACTGTGTGGAACAAACCATTTTTGAGGCAAGGGGTGTGCCATATTCTTCTCGTTATTATGTCTCAACAGAGGACTGCATATTTGTATACTGTTCTACCTTGTTTAAAAGTGAAATTAGAGGGGGGAAAAAAAGAAAATCCCTCAAATTTTAGAGGTGCTGGGATTCAATTTAGGGGTGCTTAAGCATCATCAATATATATATATATATTTATATATATATATTAGCACATGCAGTTCTACACCACTGCAAACTATTGGTCAACAATAAAATGATACATGAAGAAAGGACTGTAAACCACAAAGGCAGAAGCATTAAGTTTTAATGTGGAGCAATAGAGTGGGTGAATAATGTATTGTTTTAGTTTCATTAAACAGCTGTATAACCACTTTTATTACACTTAAGAGTGTTAAAATGTTACTTAAAATATTTCATCTGCAGTTAATAATGCTTTTATATATGGCAAGAGTTGGATCTCAGAACAGATTAATGACCGTACTTTCCAGACTATAAACTGCTACTTTTTTCCTATGTTTTGACCCCTGCGGCTTTCAATGTGACGCGGTTTATTTATGAATTTTTACGGACAAGCTTCAAGCCGCCAATAAATCGTCACCCTCTTAAAATAATCGCTTAAGTCATTTTTTCAATTTTTTCAGAAAACACGAAAAACTGAACCGCATTCTGATAATTTTATGCGTATCAATAATTTCATTTCATGCGTAAAATTGAATGATCTGTTTAACGAAGGATGCAGTTTAACGAAGGATGCAGCATGAGGAGATGTTTAAGGCAAAAAAAAAAAAATGTTGTCAAAATGACTTAGGCCATTATTTTACCAGGCTGACGATATTTACCCATAATCTTCGTCACATCCGACCAATGAAATTACCGAACACGTGACAGTGGATCAGTGCAAGTGTCCGAGTCTGCACTCTTACAGCCATTTGGCCTGGGAAGTGTGGAAATCTGTGTGCAAAGCAGTGCACAGCTGTGTAAGAGCAACTGAGGTCAAAGAGAAGCATGGGGAACGAGTGCCATAAATACTGCCATCTCTGCTCTGTTTGTTTGGCAACTGGACTCCCACCATCGGCGGCAATGGAAAACAGGCATTATCCTGGACGACAGCAACTCGGGCCATGGAGCGGCATCTATGCTGCATCTCCCAAACACGCAACAAACGTGTTTCCAAAGGCTTCACTGCGGTGTGTTGAGGAAGACTGGACAAGCTTGTCACAAAACCGATTCTGTACAATTTAGTGGTGCCTCGATACAACTATTTGGTGTCATTTGTGGCACCGTCTTTTAGAATTCTGTTTGTCGTGTGTGTTGTGCAGTGCAAGGGTCTTACTGAGTGGCCTTTACGTCGTATGGGTCCGTGATCCTGTTGCTCTGGTGCGATGGGGGAGGACTTCAGAGGGGGGGAGAGGGTGAGGTCCCGTCGTATAGGCCGAGAATCCACCTTGTCGCCCAGTCGTACGCTGTCCAGCTGGTCTTTGCCTTCCCTGCCCTCTTTCCCCTCCCTTCCTTCCCTCCCGTCTTGGTTCTTATGTCTCTGTCGCTGCAATGTGCGTGAGCGCCCCTCTCCGTGAGAATGACTGTGCCCGTGCTTCTCCTCCCCGTGCCCATAGGGCTGATGGGTAGTGGAGTCTCTGGGCTGTAAAGGCTTCATCTCCATTTCGTAATTGCTAATTTTCTCTTCGTCCTGCTCGAGAAGCCGCCCTCCCCTGCTGTGCGCCCCCCTGTGCCCAGACGTCCAAGAAGCAGAAGAGGACGTCTCTGTCCATCTGTCCCTCCTGGTTTGTTTATGATTAGATGAACTATGGTCCCGAGACTTGTGATTGGAGGAGCTGTGTTTGTGTCCATTGGTCCTGCTGGTGCCTTGTCCGCTAAGTGCCCCTCCCCCTTTGTGGAAGACCCCTTTCCTCTTTTCATCACTCCAGCTTTTTGCCCGCATGTACTCCACCTTTCCTACTCCGCCTTCACTCTCCCTGCTGCCTCCCTCTATCAAGACCTGAATTTCTGTCTGTCCTCCAGGCCCTTCTTTCTCACCCCGATCCCCCCCTTCTTTCCCCCTGTCCCCGTGGTCGACTGCAGTCTGCCGGTGAAAGCGAGCACTTTTACTGCGTTGGGCTGGCCGAATTAAAGCAGGAGGACTGTGGGGAGGTGAGGAAGAAGGGGGACTGAGATCCGGTGTGGCGTTGGAGGGGTCATCCGAGCCTGTGCTCCTCACATAGAGGTCGGGGCTGTCCGCGGTTCCAGCGCTACTCGACAAGCCCTCACCCTCTACTTCGCTGGACACCTGACATTTGGGACGTTGCACCTCCATGCCTGCGAAAAAAAGGTGTGACCGGAAAGAAATTTAGCATTGCGGTTTATTTGTTGGATTGCACTCTGAAAAATTATTCATGGCATAATTCATTTTCACGTATTTTCATATAGTCACTTTGATTTAAATCATACCACTTTTAGAATTGATTTATTTACATTCCTTAAAATCTGCATAAATCTGTGAATTTTAAAACTAATGAAAATGAATTACTCAAAACATAGAATATATTTTAAATATGACAGGCTGTGGACTAACCAAGATTCATTTAGTTCAACTGTATTCAATTGCTTTCCATAAGGTTTTCATAAATATTTCCGTACATCTATGATCCACATTAGGTAACGGTAATGCAACAGTATGCGACAGCATTTGAAATCGACAAGAAGAAGAATGTGTTTTTTTCCCCCAGCTTGCCTAGCTGCATTTCTACTTTGTAAATAGCTACAGCCTTCTAACGGGCTTGATTGCAGCTAATTACATGTTGTATCGTTAACATTACTTTTCGTTTGTGTTTTCTTGTTGCGTAATAGTAGTTGTGTGTATTTTACTTGTAGTGTATAATTTTGTGGCCCTGTAAGCTAATTTAGTGTTCAGTTTAGTGTCACAAAAAGTGGATGGATGGTACTCGTACAGCAATCTCTGCATACCTGATACATATTAATTTAAAAAAAAGTCCTACTAGCATCCCTGTTACTGCTGTCACGGCCCCTCCACTGTGCTGCAAAAAAAAAGTAAGTGGTTTGTCATGAGAAATAATAGGTTTTCATCACTTCAATTCGGGTTCTCTTTTCTTTCATCCATCAATCCAGGGGCATAGTCAGAAATGTTTCATTAGTGTGGCAAAGTGACACAACATCGCACTGGCCATAGGCATGTGGGCGGGAACCTACGTACGCACAGGCTCAATATGCAAACTCCATACAGAAAAGTCCAAAAAGATTCAAACCCTGAACTGTAAAGCAGACGTCTTAGCCTCATGTATCACTGTGCCGCAAGACTGATTAATTAACTGTTTACTTGGTCTTTCCTAAGACTTGTATATGTATAAAATCAAATACATACATTATACACACAAGTCTTAAGTGCTGCACTAAAGTGTGGACATGGGCAGATGTGTTTAGCATATAAGTATCAGTAAAATTCCATGGGTGTATGTGCACCCACCATTTCCCGGGTGCTGGAAGGAAGGGGAGAACTGCTTGGCAGTCACTCTGGCCATGCGACTCTCCTCTTGAGCTTTCTGGGCCGCTCCAACAGCTGCCTCTGCTTTACCCTGTGCATGAGCAGTCCTGACAGACAGGAAAGGAAATTTGAAAAAATGTCAATCGATACAGAAGTGAGACAGCGGCCATGTTTTTACAGTGAGTTGATAATAATGAAAATAGAGCCACTTTAATCACTGTACTTCTGTCAAGCACAAAAGCATAAAGGCGAGAGGTATTGCTTTGATTTTCATTCAATAAGTGAGCAGTTTTACACAAAAAATCATGACAGAGTATTTATTTTCTCCTTCCGCCATGAGCGTTACGACTGAACCGTAGCGTGCATGCATGCATATTACGTATTCATTTTGCGTTTTTCTTCGCGAACCGTATGTAAACATATAAAAATGGTTTTGTATCACATTATTTTCTGTGTACCACATGTTATGATTTGTCTTTTTGAGTTGGCGTTGTGTTTGTTTACTTATGGTGTGAATTTATGTTACTTATATTCAGAGTCTCAGCAGGTCAGAGTTCTTTCCTTTAACATTTATGTGAGGGTTCACGTGAACACTATTCATTGCCATCTACGATTTTCATGTCGTGTTCTTATCAGAGCATGTTATGTGTCTTTCGCAGAGCTGGTCCGTTTTGTGGACAGTCGGACGGAGGATGAGAACACTTTTAAAAAGGACGGACTCAGCAAGGACGGAGGCAGGTTTTCGTCCGTCCCTCTATTCGTCCCTAACCGGGTGAAGTCCTGGCTTGACGTGTTGTGTTGGGTTCTTTTAAAAAGCAAGACTGTCGTGCAACACTGGAGTGCTCTTTTTCATGTGCATTCCCTCCCTGCATTATTGTTCTCACAGGCATAGTCTGCCCTCTAGTGGACTCCCAAAAAAACACTGAAAGCTATGAAGTGGAAGACATTCATTCTCCTCCTAAAATAACATAGCCTTATCTTGCAAGAATTATTTTTATTGCGAAATAATGCAATAAAAAGTGAAAACGTGCAACAAAGCCCTATTGTGTTATTACATAATCTTAAGTATTCTCGTGATGTCCCCTGGCTTGCTCTGCCTCATCATCATCATCATCATCTTCATCATCACATCGGACGGTGGTTTCTGGCAGCCAAAAAGATGGCTTAACAGTTGTAAACAATTCAATCCACTCACGATACTCTGAGCTGGTAAGTGGATGTGCATAGGAAATTAGCCAGCTAATGAGCTTGAAATAATGTCATGCACGGATGCTTTTTTTGGGGTGTGGGGATGGCTGCAGCAGGGGTCGGACGGACGGAAGATAAGGACGGAAGTGCTTTAAAAGGACGAGGACAGACGGGGTCGGAGGACCATAATCTTTATGGATAAGAACAGAGGGACGAGGACGGAAGGGTACCCAGGTTGCGGACGGAGGACAAAGGATGGAGGACGGACTGGCAAAAAAGGGTCAAGTGGCCAGCTCTGGTCTTTAGAAACAAATATAGCAATCCATAATAGTTTTTTCACATTTGTTCAGATGCAGTGAAACTTTCAGAACATTTATTGTGCAGATCTGAAAATGCAAAATAAAAATTTAGCACTCTATGGTGCAACATAGCGCCAATGCACACAAACAACATTCCTGGTATAAATATTTAATGTATTTTTTTATGGTAATAGATTGTTTACCTTAAATGCTCCTCCTCCTGGCTGACCTACAGTGTGCGGTAGCATTTCCATTTTTCAGATGTCATCTGTGTCTACTTAGTAGGTGTATTATTTTGGCCTAGTCCCTGAATCAACCTTTTCGTTTGCTTTGGCTTACTCTCTACTGTAATACAGGTCAGACCTCTGTTAAAAGTGTCCTGTACCCCCTATGCACTTAAGCCCCTTTTCCATTGTACCAGTTCCATCCCAAAACAGTCAGATTCCGCCTTGTGTGATCACCCTTTCCATTACACATTTTTGGGGCTGTGCATTTACAATGGAACCGTTCCTCAGAACATCTTCCAACCTGTTTCTAGAACGCAGTCCAAGGAGGGCCATGACATCACTGTCATCTGATTGGCTGACAGATGAAAGCGATTCTTTAAGCAATGTGGTAAGTACCTCAACTGCACATTTCCTGGCTCTAAGGCTTGAAAAACAATAAATTGTGCTATATATTTACTTATATAGCACATTTCATACACAAGGCAAATCAATGTGCTTCACACAAGCAAAGAAACTAAAAGTGCGTAAAAGCACTCTCACTCTCATTCATTTGGCCGCTTCTCCGAGTCAATGGACTGTCATTCTCACTCTGTGACGTCTGAATACCTGTAGCGGACATCCAAAGCCGCCATCCCCGAGGCGGGTGCCACGATCGGTCGGGATGGGGTACCGAGAATCTCTGCTCTGCTACTGGAGACCTCTCATTCAAGTGAATGGGAACCGGCGAGCTTGCGAAAATGTTTATCTTTAATGAATCATCAAAAATGCATCCGCTAGTACATATTAAATTGTAAATACGGTTCAGCGTTGTTGTAAATGTTTATATGTATGTTTTTCTTGTATAAACTGTATTTTTATAACTTTGACGACAGCTTGTATAAAACAAGGAAATGGGAGTTCCTTGCTGTGTCGCTGTCGTCCAATCAGATAATAGTGACGACACGGCCCTGGTCGGCCCAAGAGGGCCATCTCCGAGATGGTTCTAAGAAGCAGCTCCGTTGTAACCGCTCGGCCTCGAAAAAGTCTAATCGAAAAGCAAACATCCAGGGCAGAGTGAGGTTATTTCGGTGTGGAACCGGGCTAATGGAAAAGTGCCATTAGTCTGGTTGTGGTTCTGGCTCTACATTGCATATTAGCGTGTTAGCATGGCTTCCCCATCTACTCCTCTTACCATTTGTTGCTTTTCTATGTTTCTTGCTTCTCCTTGTCCTACTTTGGTAATAACGATACTTGTCAGAAGTTTACTGTTGCTTATTTGCCGCCACAGAGTGAGGATTAATGATTCATAGGATCCGTGCTAGGGCAGCGTTTAGCTGCGATCGCTAGCCAGCTGAAGCACTAAAAATGAAGTAAATGGCATCTCTCTTATAAAATACGTGGGGGGAAAAAAACTAAATTAGAAAATAGGGGCACGCTAACGGGGAGCGTGATTTGATGAATACTTCTAAAGTAGGTGATGTGGAGGGGTGAGGCAGATTAACGGTGATAGAAAGGCAGGCAGCAGGCTGTGAAGATAAACAGGTGGGTTGGCAATGATCCATAATGACTCAGATAACTATCTGCCCACGAGTGAACATAGAAGTGGAGGAGATATACAGTGATGAGCACATGATTGGCATGTGTGTGACAATAACATTTGAGTAATGGACCAAGAAAGCACGAATGTAAGACCTACAGTCCACAGTGGGACAACCACACGCTAACACACCGACAGAGGGGATTCACAGAAGACCCATCCTCTATGTCATACTCAACCAGCCATCCATCCATTATCTATAGTGCTTGTCCTCATTAGGGTTGCTGGTGAGCTGTCTAATCAAGCTGGCATTGGGTGAGAGGCGCAGTACGCCGTGGACCAGGAGCATTTGTAGCACCCAGGGAGATGGATCAGTGAAGACATACTGTATTTCTTTAGTTTTCTGTGTGTTTCACAACAAACATGCTAATAGGGACCCATTAGAAGATTCCCAAACTTCAACAAGTCACTGCAGTGCCATCGGGGGGTTCCAGTTGTGCCTTTGACCTATCCCAATATAGGGCGCCTCTCAGGGCCCCCTACTAGCCACCAGCCAGCAACAGCTAGTAAGTGGCCCCAACACGTGTGTGTCTAGCAGTGCCACTGTTTCGTCATTCATATTGGCCAGCGTCAGCCATCTCTTGGGATCTCCTTTAACTCAGGGTCCTAGGCAACTGCCTGCCTTGTTGCAAAGATTGAATGTTCTTTACTGAAAACAGATTGCTTTAGGGTTTATATTAAGATCAATTGTACTTTTATTCTATAAATATGCAGTTAATATTTAAAAAGAAAAACTTGTGGCAGGGTATCAAGTAGTCTACGAATACTGCATCCATGTGAAAATGGCAGGAAAATTACAAATATCAACATTTTCACTTAGGTATGGGGTAGCCTTGGCCACACCTGGACACCCCGTAGTTCCGCCCCTGCCTAAAATGAAAATCCTCACAGGAGTGCCTGAGGCAAGATATGAACCTGGGACATCTCTACTGTGAGACAACAGTGTCAACCTATTATCTGTAAACAAATATTTGTATAGAATGACAGACCATAAGGTCTTGCTAGCTGTATTTTTTATTTACTTACAGTATATGTTTATTTATTTATGTATTTATTTATTTTAAAGAGGGAGGTGTCTTTGTCAACAGTCTGCTCCATTAACATTTAAAGCTGTCATAGAACATTAGGATGAGAACTGTTTATTGTGTGTATGAGGTGAACACACACTAAAATAATGTAAATACTAAACATATTACATACTGTATAGACAACAAATATCAAATGTGTTATTTTTGGTACTACATTTCCCCTATTTATTACAGTATTATTATACAAAACCATTTCATGCTATGAGGAGGGGCACACAGGGAAATTGATGCAGACATCTCTTCCCATCCCTCGCCCCACCCTCCCTCCAGCCTCCTTTTGCTCTCAGGGGTTCAGCAGCCGTCTTGATGCAGTGTTACATGTCGATGGACATTGATTTTCACCTCGCTGCCTCTTTGTTTATCTGACCCTGATCCACACTGTGTGCCAGCCATGTAATGTCAGGCACACAGCAATTTAGAAACACCTCTTTTTGCTAAGGGGAGGGGGCACTGGAGGATGGACGATGCTTTTATTACAAAATCATTCTTTTCGGACAACCACAGTGCAATAAGTAAAAGTATGATATCTCCCACACACAAAAAACAAATCCCTTGTTCTGATAATCTTACCCAGCCTGACTTCACCTTGGTCCTCACAAGACAAAACAAAAAAACTCTTAGTCATAGCGCCATGGCGCTCACTTTGTCTTCTTTTAAAAATAGGTTAAAGTATTTTTTTTTTTTTTCAAAAAATGTTTTTTTCCAGTGAAGAGACAACTCTCTTACCTTCCCGAGAGTTTGGGCTGTCACTTCAGCCCAAACTGTCAGCTAGGTAAGAGATTTTTCTCCTTGCTGGAAAAAATATTTGTCTGAAAAAAGCAACTTTAAACCTCTTAGTCATTCTCATAACTTACTGTATGACGCATCTCTTCACCCACAGCAACCTGTTCCTGTAGCAATAAATCAACATCTTGTATGGAACCTAAGCGCATGCTGAAAGGAAGCATAATTATACCACGTGATCCCTTCTCGAGTGGAGAAAGGAGAGATAGAGCTGTGATAAGAAGTATGAGAAGGAAGTAGGTACTGTAACAAAGGAGAGACGCAGAAGTGTCTTTGATAAGAGGAAACCGGTCTCCCATATTCAACATCAGTGAGTCTTTATCATTAATTGTGAAACAGCTTAATTACAGACACGTTCAAAGGACTCACGAGTTTAAGTAAAAGGAGATGAGGGAGAGCAAGCACAATGTCTGTTTTATGACTATTGGACAGACTTTTTCCATTCATTTTTTCGGCTATATGGCTGATCAGATCATTGGGATGAGACAAGCAGTCATAGGAAACAAGCTGTAAAAGTGATGTAAGTTGTGACCTTAGGAGACCTCGGACACCCTAAGGACACACTGTGAGCAGGATTTGTTTGAAGGGGGTTCAAACGAGGAGAGAGAGAGAGAGAGCACTTATAGAGTACATGAATTACAGTATGTCACAATGAGAGAAAGATTACAGGAAATTAGGTATTTGTGTGGAACTCCTCACAGCCTCGTGCCATCACTTACATCAGTTACACGTAGAATATAACATTACTTGGGGATCACAGCACGCACACAAACACTCAGTACACTAACCTTTAACCCGGATTTTTATTTATATTTATTAAATTTATGTTTTATTATGTAACCATAATAAATAGCAATAAGTGATATTTGACACAGCTTTGCTGTATAACTGTGTCTCACCTCTCTGGGTATATCTATTAGGCCGGGTATTACGGGTATTTCCCGATGGGAGACCCGGAAATACCCTGCTGATCTGCTCTGGGACACAGACAGACAGAGAGAGAGAAAGAGGGAAAGGGACAAAGAGAGACAGAGAGTCAGAGAGAGGATGCTGATTTATGTCTCTTTGTGTCCATGCCGTGTGATATGTTTTATAAGTAGTGCATATATAGATTGGTGGCCTTACTGTAAAAATGGTACTTTCTACATGTTGTGTTTGACAGTCACTTGCCCAGAAAATAATTAATGAATTGGCGAAGTGTCCCATTTGTAGCGTTGACATAAATTTGAGTAAAAGTGGGATCGCTGAAGTGCCTTAATGAAACCCATATTATTACAACATATTACTACAGGTCAGAAATTTGGCTCTTGACTAACTTTTTGTACTGGTTGCATTGGCGCACCCAACCTTTTCTCTTAGTTGAACCAACTTAAATGAGTTGCACCATATTCACAGAGCTGCACCCCTATAGAAATTCATTTCTTGAACAATTTATTTAAATTTCCTAATTTTAAAATTGTGTCAAGAACATTATACCGTGACTGCGTGCGGGCAGTGTTTAACAAATATATATAATATTAATGCTTCAAAGAATAAATCACTCTAAATCAGCAGTGACATTTCAACAATGCACACGTACTGTACACACATATTTTTAAACTAAACATGTCAGTAGAAATCGACATTTTCATGTGAAGACATTTTCATGTGAAGACATTTTCAAAGACCAAAATAAAACAAATTATTAAAAATATCACTCACTTCAACAAGTCGTGGCCATTTTTGCCATCATGACTGTAACGACACAGAGGAGTGTCAAAGCGTTTGTTATCCATCCATCCATTTTCTAAAGCATTTATTCTCACTAGTCCTTCGAATTATTATACATAATAATCTGGCGATGAAACTTTACTTTGTGCTGCAGTTAGCCTCAAGGAGAGTTAAATTGCAACAGTCCCAAACGAAGCGATTTCCTGCTAGTTGTAGTTCCAGTTTACACATTTTGTGTATTATATGGATCAGCCGTGGAGGTAAAGGGGCTCGGCAGCGGAGGTCTGAGTGGCTAGTCATATTAGCCATTAGCTCGGTAGCCCCGCTATTGTTTACGTTTCCTCCGCCGGCTACAGTGCCTGACAGAGGCAACAACAATCCACGGAGGCTGCGCGCTCTTTCATCAGTAATGTTGCAAGTGCTTATAAACATAAGATAACACATGTTAGGTGACAAATAAAAACACTAGAGTGTCATTATTAAGCAAATAAAGAGGGGATGTTTTAGATCGGTCTTTGAGCAAAATGAATGAATCAAGAAATGAATAGCAGGTCACCAGAGCTGGGCACTTGATCCTTTTTTGCCGGTCTGGCCGTGACCCTCCACCCTTGACTTGGGTACCCTTCCGGCCGCGACCCTCCAGTCATATTCAGCTGGACAGTCCGTCCCAGGGCCAGACCGGTCGGACCCTCCGGCCCGGACAACCACAATTATGCCATTCTTAATATTCAATACAGTAAAAAAAACACAAGGAAACACAAATTCAAAAATAATTTCATTTTAAAAGTATATTTTTTTCATGAATTTCACTGGGTGGGCAGTCTGCCAATCTGGTTGGGCCTGTGCCCAGGCCCACCCATAGCTCCACCCTTGCAATAGGAGCTCACAATAAAGTGTGAAATTATTCAGTCTCATTACTTCTTGAGGTAGATGCACTTTAACAATAGTCACACACACAATAAAACCATGTCAAATCTCAAGTCAACATGTAGAGCATGAAGTGCAGTAACAATTTACTACAGTAACAAAGACAATCCAAACTAAGACAGGCTACTACAACTACTGCAATTCAAATTATTTTCAAATTAAACAGCCATAGCATAAAACGAAAATAAAACAAGAAGTATATCAAAAATAGTCAGGAGATAACAATACTGTAACTACAATAAATTCCGTTGTAAACAAACGTGCCACCATAGCAGCACTATGCACTTCCAGAACCAAGGAAAGCACTGATGAAACTCTTTAGGTTATGTCCATCACAACTCAAGTCTTTCCGTTTTCCCCATAAGAGCAACAGCAGCTACAAAGTTCACAGAAAGCTTTATCTGACTCGTCTTTCACTGGCTTCACCCACAGACAACGAGTTCCCAGGCCAGAGTTGTTATAACTGCATTTCATGTTCTTTGCAGTCTTCTTACTTCTCCTTACAGTACTTCATTTTCATTAATTCAACGCAAATGTATGGAACGCGTCGCTAAAATGCTTGTTTTTGGTAGGCATATCTTTAAAAAAAACTATTGCCTGCATGTGCGTCCGGCTGTTTGATTGACAGCATACCCCTGCCTCTCACAGTCTCGCACGCAGTCACACCAGCCCGAACACCATACACCCCCCCACTCACACACACACACACACACACACACACAGCCTAAGACCCACCCCCATAATAGCCTCCTGTGTGTTGTCTGCTCTGAGTCCTCACATAAGCGTTTGATAAAAAACAAGATTTTTGGCACAGGTTTGAAAATTGGTCCCTGCCGATCAGGCATGCGGGACAGCGAGTCAATTTGCGGAACGCATCAAAAATCATTCAAATGCGGGACATATGGTCACCCTAGGGCCGTTGGGTGACCAAATAAGAATTGGGTTACTTGAACCATGTGTGTCAGTCCCATACCTGTCAACTTGTAGGTTTTCCCTGTATTTTATAGGGTTTTTTTTCATCATTTCAAATCGTGCCAACTTCTGCCGTACAGTGTTTTAAGTTGATTTTGCACGTCTGTGTGAGCTGAGATTGTTATGTCGTCACCTGTATATAAATGTTTGTAATTACACAAAGGATTGGAAAATATTTCCAATGTTTCCTAGATGTCAATTAAACAATACCTAAATTAGCTCGTCGGGATGGATGTCTGTTTTAGATTCTTTTTGCTCTGTTAGTTTCTCACAGAAAATGAAACATTCTGACTGTCCGAGGTTGTGCACTTACTGGTTATAGAAATTCCAGGAAAAAAACACATAATGACATCTGAGAAAATGATGTGAGATGGCTTCTTTGTCTTATTAGAAGTGAGGGTGCTGTTGTGTTGAGTATGTGGCGGTGAGTACCCTTAACACAGTCATCAAAAGTCGAATAGGATTGGCTCTTTCCTAGCTCATGTATTCTCTTGCATGCTCACAGAAGCATTTGCATAGTGAACAACTACGATAGTAGAGAAAGCTAAAGTGTTTTAAGTCTTTCATGGAGTACCGGATTCCACTTTTCTTCTGTGTTCTCTCATATCTAATTGAATGTGGCACTAAACCACTGATGGACAGTAGGACGTAACAACTCAATTTATTAAAGGGACGGTGGGGCCGGGGTGGCCATGTTTTCACTAACAAGTTCATTTTATATATTTGATCAGGAAGATGAAAAGAGTTGTCATATTCTATTTTATCAATAAATGTGGGAGAAATTAGGAAATAAGTAACTCCTTGAATAACGCCCCTTGATAATGAGGATAAAACCCCCTAGCGTTCTATCCATGTTCGGCCGGAGTCACGGGAGGAACCGATTCCAAACTCTCCATTGGAAATCATTGTACTTTCATTGCTTTATAACATCCAAAAACGGCGATCAATTGGCAGCAAAATGTATGTGGACATCCCTACTAATGCCCACATCAACATATCAAAAGGATTAACCTCTCCGTGGCTGATTTATATGAGAATGAGGAAATGTGGAAGTGAGCAGAGCTACGTATAGCTTTATGCTGGGATGAGCGCACAGTGCTTCTTTGCTTAAAAAAAACAAAAAAAATCACTGCTTCTTTGCTGATCACAGTTACGACGGGCAAGGCATTAAACACCAGTCAGGATATTTACAGCGACTGAAGTGGGAATGAGTGGACGTGCACATTTATTTGGATGAGGAATGTTTTTCGACCTACAACACGCCGTCCAATTTGGAACAGCCGAAAAGGTACGTTCCCTGGAACTTTTTGTTCGCTGAACATTGCCGCTTGTTCGATGAGGGCTTACCTCACTCTCACGCCGCTTCATTCAGGCAGAAGGTGGCGGCTGCAAGCAGTGTCGGACACCGCACGCGACTGCTTGGGAGGCAACGCCGCGACATGAAGACGCAGGCTCATGTTCACCTCCACATGCTGGGCCGACAGTTAGGAGCTAATGTTGTTGTGTTAACGCTTTTTGTTTTAACGGCCTGAAGCTAGTTGTTGCTATTAGCCGTCCCGTTATCCTACCTTTAGCCTGGGAGGGAAGGGGTTGGGGGTATGAAGATCCAATCTGCTGCTCGCTGCAAGCCGCCGTCTCCCTCCTGGGAGTTGACACGAGTTTAGCGTCGGGGTTCGTGTGCGCATTCATGCTCTTGTCCGCTTCAGCTTGTGAAAGTGGAGGAGCAATCGCCACAGTATTTTTGATTGTGATCATGATGAGATCACGTTTTTATATAAGCCACGCCCCAAAAGGGGGCGGGGCAATTTGTCATAAATCTAATCACAAAAAAAAGCCCTTAAAGCACTACAGAGTCTTTTGGGTGGAACATTTTAGTACTGATGTCATTTTTACATGCAAAGCTTTCATATAAGTGCCAATGTTAAGATCACCCAAGTGTCAATTTAAATTCAAGGTTAACGCAACGACTCAGGCCTCCCTTTTACATGTGCTCGATGTACTTTACTGAACAGTTATTGAAGATGGCATCCGTGTGTGTACCATTATTAGAAAATTGATTGGTTTCTATGAAAACTGCTAATCAGAGAGTGCTTCTAGCCCCATCTTCAGAAATATAGTACAATCCCAAAATCTGTATTACTGACTCACTATCAATGATTGCTTTCATTCTGATAGTTTGTCATTTAATGTGGGACACCTTTCGCTGTGAGTGAAAGGAATAAGGACAATAAGTAGGGGCGGAGCTACAGTGTGGCCAAGGCCATCCCTTGTCATTCTGTGGCCACCCCACTGGCCACCCGCATACATAGGGGAACATTTTGATATTTGTGACTTTTCTGCCAGTTTCACATGGATGCCAGGTTCTTAGACCTGTTGATACTCTGCCACAAATTTTGGGGGGATATTTAAAGAATAAATGTACAGTTGATCTGAATACAAATGCTAAAATGAGCTGTTTTAAGTAAAGAACATTCAATTCTTACAGTCAAGGTCAGTCAAAATCATTACACATTTCACACCATAGCATGCAAACATGGCCGTGAAGTAAATGATCATACCATCCACAGTCATGGTTTCACGAAATAAAATGCACACATATACCAATCTTGTACACACACTCATAATACAAGCAGAAACAAACCGAAACAAAGTAAAAAGCATCATTTAGAATTGTGAGGATTTAAAAGACTTTTATGTCATTGTGCTTTTTAGATATGATTTGAATTAATCATCTATGCAAAATGGTGTTGGCCTTCTGTGACAACTGATGTGCATGAGTGCATGAGTTAGAGGGAGACTATGAGAGAACAAAAAGCAAAGCCACTGTAAAGAAAATGTCATTATCTAGTAAGTTAAGCTCAACAAAACGATGCTTTTTACTTGGATATTTTCCTGCTTGATTATGGATTTGTTCCTGCTCGTGATGGACATTGTTCTGCATATGTGTGAATTTTATTTCATGAAACCCTGACTGTGGATGGGATGAAAAAGAATGACGGACGCACGCACGGCCACGCCTCACTGGAGTGTTGCATCAACCTGGTTAACCCACTGAAAAATGTCCGCCTACGCTCCTGCTCATGAGTACAGGGAGATGCAATTAATTCAATAACTCAACTCAACTTTATTTATGTAGCGCTTTCATAATATTGCTGATAACAAACGCAGTCGTCCAATGAAGCAAACAGTGCAAAGTAAAAACAGCAAGACAGACAACGCTTTTACTCATGAATTTTGATGCAACTACAAGTGACTAAAGGATATAAAACACGGATGGCGCACAGCTGCTGTTAATCCAACAAGCAACAATGGCTAATGGAGTTCCATCATTTGACGCTTTCATACGTAAATGTGACAATCATTTTCATAAATGGGATTGATCAAATCTGAAATCTTCCCACAGCGTGACAAATCTTATCTGAGAATTAGTTCATCTTCTTTTGTCGTGACTCAACTCATGTTCACTATTTGCTTGGTCAGCCATTGACTAGGACGCACAAAGTCTAACGCTTTGAAGTACCGTTGGCATAGCATAGCTCAACAATCAAATTTTCTAACAGTAAAGGTGATGAATATCAAAGTGGTCTGCTCATCCTTAGTCTTTTTCTGTAATCATCAAAAAAAATGTGGACACACCCCGGGTGTCATTTTATCTCAATAGGTAAGGTGTTCATAATACCAGAGCTACACTCAATATAATGCTCTATTAGTAAATTAAGACCAACTTCAAATTAAGAAGAAAAAATCAAGGGGAATATAAAAGGAAACATGGATACTTTGATGTAGAGTACATGAGATTCAAATCATACAATGACTACATATAAGGTGGCAAGCTACTTTTGGATTTGCATCCTAAACTGAAACTGCACAACTGCTTTTCAAAATTGAAGCACTGTGTTTTTGACTAAAGTGAATGTTGTCTTGTTTTTTTCCCACAAGGAAATTCAATTGAAATTCAAACTGCTCTCTATTGTGTTTTCAAACATTACACCACATAGACCACACGCATGCAAGTAACTTGCAATAGGGTGTTGTGGACCTTTTCCATGTCCCTGAGCTGAAGTCGGGGAGGGTTGGTGCCTTGCTCAATGACACCTCAACAATAGTCACGAAGCAAACTAGCATCTCTCAAACACCTACTCGTGGTTTCATTGGTTTTCTGACCACAATGGGATTCCAACAGTGACCTGCCGGTCCAAGCGGATTGAGACGTTTGCTCTACAAGTCAGATACACTCGTCAACAAAATAATATCTTCCTGTTTTACATTGTATTGGATTGACTGTCATTGCCCTTCAAGTGAGTCATCCCGGTCTTAAGACATGCACTATAACCTCCCTTAATCCTACTTCCACTTTAACTGTAATCCTGTTCTTAATCGGGTAGAGATAAAATAATAAAGGATTCGGCCACACTGATCCGACTGTGGGACAGGGAAGCACGACCAACAAGATGAGGAGAGAGATGAGATCAAATTCACACACAGCACAACATGAAACACAGGGGGAAGAGGTGTTAAAGTCAGCATTTTCCCAAGTCACTGTTGTATATAAATTGCACTGACACGGGGCAGTGAAGATTCACACCCAAGCCTCACTTCTCCTGGCGGGTTGAAAATAATTGTTGCTCTCCAATATGCATTTTATGACATCAACAAGGTAGCAAATATTGAGCATGTTTGTACCACTAACTGCAACCATGCTAATATAAAGATATACAGTTAGACAACTTAATGTTCTTGTACACACTTTGGAGCAGCCCAAGGTCAGCGGCCTTTAGAAGCAAACTGTCCGTTTGAACTGTATTATGGACCAAACCTTGCAAGAGGGCTCAAACTGGTGATTATTTTAGTCCCATTAATGCCAATTTAGCACTTTTTATCTAGATTCTGCAACCTTTCAGGCTAGCGTAGCAACTTTTTCTCCAAAAAGCACCCAACAACAAATTTTGCTGCCTGTAAAGGGGAAGTCAACTCTAAAATGTTCTTTACAATAATGTGTTTTATGCAGACCCACTATTATAAACACGGTATTTTGATTATTATTACGTTTGTGGAATACGAATTAAGCAGCAAAATCCACCCATTTTTACCCATGTCGGGGGCGGCCATTTTGCTTCTTGCTGTCAACTGAAAATGACATCTCAGGGCTAAGGTAACAACCAAACACACCTCTCCTCTTTTCTGTGTTTGTTCATGTGACGTTTGAAAACTGAGCAACTGTGGTGTCACTTTCAGTCGACAAAGTGGCAAAATGCCTTGAGATGTATAAAACGGGTTGATTTTGCTGCTTAATTCATATTCGACAAAAGTAATAATCTGACTAGTGGTGCCGCATAAAACATATGAACATATTGTAAAGATTTTTTTTTCCCCCTTTAAAATTAGTGTGAAAACTTTTTGTAACTGGTGAAGTGACTCGAATGCACACATTTACACTCAAAATATTTTTTTCTGTTACATAATCAGAACAAAAGCATTTTGTTAATGAAATCATTTAAATGATTTAGTTCAGTGTGTGCGGTTAGGAAGTCACAAAGTCACATACAGATAAAAATCTGTGTATTATGTACGTAATGTTGCACATACATTTATGTGCGAAAGTATATTATCACACAATGAGAATGTCCTTTTGCAATGTTTGCAATGACACAACATCCCCTGAAAATGAGTTGGCAACAGTGGAGCCACCAGCAGAGGACATTTGCTGTGTTCACACCTAGCCAACCACACAGCACCAACAGCAGACACAAACTACAGCAGGATGCTGTGTTAGAGGACAGCAAGTTGTAGGAATATTATAATATTTATATATACTTCCTTGTACTCTAAAAATCAAAAGCTTGTTGGTAGATTGTGTCACAACTCTGATGTTGTAATTTTGCTGGATCAATGCACAGTGGCTTATTGTTTTGTGTTGTGTTACTGTTTTGCTGTAAGCCTGGTCCGCCAAGGAAAAACATTAAATATATTCATGGTCCCATTCTATAACGGTAGGAATTTACATGTTGATACAGTATATGTGTAATGGCAGAAATTCTGCTTTACCATCAGCCTTTGTTCATTGTTCATTCGTTGTGGGCAGTCAAAGGTGGTTCTGACTCGTCCGTAGCGGCACATCTTTTTATCCGCAGCTTTGAATTTCATTCAAGTCCTCATACGGACTCAAAGGAACTTTTTATATTCTTGTATTGAAAGTTTTGCAATCCAACATAGTGAGCAATGTCGTTCAGTACAATGGGTGGACAACATATACTTAAACTACGGGAACGGTCAAAAGCTGTTTTGCTTCCGTGACTACCAGCACACTGTCTAGTACCACTCCTCTGTGTCTGCACAGGGGTTCAATTCAGTCGTGCATGCGCAATGATGTCATGTCATGCCATCATCCACATCGCTTATCCTGTACAGGGTCGCGGGGAGGTGCTGGAGCCTATCCCAGCTGACTATGGGCGAATGGCGGATTCCACCCTGAACTGGTCGCCAGCCAATCGCAGGGCACACACAGGCACCGTCACTGAGCGGGAACCGAACCCACGCTGCCCACACACAACTCAGGCGTGTGTACCACTACACTATCAGCGACTCGCAGTAAATCTCAAATCAGAATGATCAAACTAGCTAAACAATCATTTGCAACAAATGTCTAAATCCCGTTGTTTACTTAGAGGCACAAAACACTATCTATACATACTGATTATGAAATACAATGCATAAAAAAAATACTACTTTAAAGCACTGGCTCTCGCAATACGGCTTCTTCATTTAACGCCGAATACTGTTGGGTACTCGTGGAGGCTGCCGGTACCATCCACTGATACTTAAGTCTCAGAAAATCTGATATCGAATAAGTCCTACTTGGCTGTAGTTGGCGCTATACTCCAGCAGTTTGACACATCGGCGAATCATCATCTGCGTCAGAAGGAAAGGTTTGGTTCACAATGTGCTGTCATTATTTTGAATTAAATGTTATTCAGTTATTCAGTATCAAAAGCACTAGCGGTATCGGTACTAGTACCAGTGAGTACTCAAAGAGTGAATTCTTGTACCGGTATTGGTCTGAAAAAAAGTGGCATCGAACATCCCATTTCATTAGGATGAGCTGGAGTCTATCCAAGCTGACTTTGGGCAAGAGGCAGGATACACCTTGGCCTCCAGACAATCGCATGGCAGATGTAGACAAACTAGCATTCAAACTCAAATTCACACTGAACGATAATTTAGAACCTTCAATGAACCCAACCTGTTTTTCAATTGTGGGAGGAAGCTGGAACAGCCATAGAAAACCCACATGGGGATAAAATGCAATCCCCACACAGGAAGGCCTGAGCCCACATTTGAGCCCTCAGCCTGAGAACTGTGAGGAGGATGTGCTGAAAATGAGTGTCATGTGTTATTTTGCTGAATTAACTACCTGGAAAGAGCAATCTCAGCTTTCTGGCGTGCGATGTCTGCTGCCTTCTGTGCTCCCTCCACGGCTCGGTCCACCTTCTCTCTGATCTTACTGGCCCGGAGCGGGATCAGGTTCTTCCTCTTGCCACTCACCAGGATGTTCTGCTTGTATTTACCCTCCTCTTTAGTTCCGTCAGGAAATGCCGTACAGCCATAGCCGTGGCGTTTGTTGCTCAGCCACTCCCCCTCATACTGCAGCCCATCGGACCGCCGGCTTACTCCGAATCCTGTCCTCTTGTCATTTTTCCACTCCCCACAGTAGGTCTCTGTTGCTGTGGCGTCCACATCATCATCAGCGACTGCCAACTCCGCATCTGCATCTCCAAGGCTAGAAAGATGATCTTAGTTAGTTTAGAGGAACAAACTGTTGCATGAATATACAGTGTATCCGCCTATCCCAGAGGTCTTCGGGCAGTAGGCGGGGGGACACCCTGAATTGGTTGCCAGCCAATATGAATATATATATATACAATTGGCTTGATTCAATAATTAACGTAGTGTTATTTTAGACTCTCTTTATCAGCTTATTTACGTTGCAAAAATGACAACTATCCCTATAATGACAACAATGTTGTTATCGTTTCGGCTTTTTACCCTCAGGGGTCACCACAGCGAATCAAGTGTACGCACAATTCGCATCATTGATTTGGCAAAGCATTTTACGCCGGATGCCCTTCCTGACGCAACCCTATTAGCAGGGCACACACACACAGACACCATCACTGAGCGGGAATTGATCCCACGCTGCCCGCACACAATTCGGGCACGTGTACCACTGCACTATCAGTGACTCCTATAATGAAAACAATGATAATGATAATGGTTTGATGCCTGTTGTTCACATGAATGAAATACGAAATACTCACCACATAAGTCTGCCAAGGTCAGAATCTGAGAGTGCCTGTGCCCCAGATCAAATTCACTAAAATCGCAATAGACCAGTTGCTGGGAAAGCTTTTAAACCGACTTTCTGCCACCAAATTGCCACTATGCCAAACACCTTGACACAATCTTTCTGCACCAGATCGCCCAGCTTGGCGCAGAGCAGTCTGGCCAATTGGCAAGAAAAAACACCCAACTCTCCCTTGCAAAGATTGCATTACCTCACAACGTTTGTGAAGGAAAGCAAACGTTTGTGAAGGAAAGCAAACCTTTGCAAGCGAAAACAAAGTTGTTGTTTTTTCTTCCATGTCACTTTAGGGGCTCCGTAGTTTCCTGACTTGTGTTAAAAGATTCGTTTTCCATTTTTCAATTTCCAATTTTTAAACGCGGAACGGGAGATGACTTGTTCCGTTTCCGTTGAAACAGCGGCATACGGAGGAGGGACGGCCTTTCCTCATGGGAATATCTGAGACCTGTGTGTGTGAATATGTTGAACCGGCCTGTGACGTTTGTCTCAAAAATAAATGAGTGTCCGCTGATCCACAAACATTCAACAATTCACATGCACTCTTGAATATTTACAATTGATAAGTCATGATAAATGCTCAGACAACATCAACAAACAAAAGTAACACGTGAATATCGCGCATATATTTCAAAAACACGTTGAAATCAAAAATATATTCGCGTGACTAATTTTTTGACAGATCGCTACCCGTATAATACCACCCCATTTAAATTTCTCTGCTCATGATTTGGCATCTATTCTGGACCAAGAACTGCAGTCTCCAATGATAACATGGACGAACAATTATGTCAAAGTTAAAAAAAAAAAAAAAAAGTTAAGCAAAGCACTGTTAGCAAGGTTAGCAATAGCTATCGGCATCATCAGTGCTAGCTTCTAATAACCGGCACATATCCAAATATTCAACAGTCACATAAACAAATCCGCACCTAAATTGACTAATATGATTCAGTGGCATGAAGAAGTGTGATAAAATGCTGCTTCCATGAGTAAAAATGTCTTTGTGGGGGCTCACTTTTGTCTTCAGACTGTGCTGTTTGAGAACAAGGCGTCGCTTGCCTTGTTGCCGCATCCGAGTTCCCTTGGCCGTCATGTTAACGAAAGCTATGGTGGTGAGGTGAGCAGTGGCTCATTTGCACGAGACAGAGCCATTCGTGTTTCAAGTGGTTGTCGTGTGCAGTGTGCTTCACCCAAGAAAGTCCGAGAGTATGAAGTTACCAAAATGCATAATGTCTCTTTAACCCTAACCCTCATCCTAAAACTAAATTGACAACTAGTTGTCCTCACTAATGTTGCTTGTTACTAGTATGCAAACTAGAACACACTACAATTCTTCACTCTGCTTAATGCCATCTCATACCTGATGGTGGAGTTGATGTCCGACGCAGCTGAAGACACAGTACTCATCCCAGCCTCACTCCTGAACGAGCTCTGTTTAGATCTTTGAGAAGCCAGCGAGCTCCTGGACTCAGACTTCCTCAGTTTAAGCCCCGACAGAATAGACCTCCTGAACAGTCCACTCTTCCGCTTCCCCTTTAAGAGCTCAGTTTCACTGTGCGCCGTCAGTACGAAGCCCCCTCGAGACACTGCAGGACTACTGCCACCGCTTCCTGTGCTGCACATGGAAACGCTGGTGGACAAGGTACCAGGAAGAGGGGGAGGAACGGGAACTACTGTGCCACTCCGGTCAAGTAGAGCTGTACCGTTACTGTGTTCCGAGCTGGAGCGAAGGGAGTTAATGGAGGTACGGAGAGGGGAGCGGATGACGGCCGCCATGCCATACGGGACACTTTGGCGAACGCCATAGCCGTGCCGCATCCCACCAACCCACTGGCCCTGAAATGTGCCTGGTGAAAGAAAGAAAAAAACATTCAGCCCCATCTGAACAAAAGTATTTTTACAGTAGTTACTGTATGATGATTTCCTTGTTGGACTTCCAGCCTTCTTCTGACACAAAACTGGACATAATTAAAAGTAGAAGAAAGAAAACCTTTATATTTCCTTTCAGGTATCCTCTGGTTTCTAAGAATTTGTTGTGGTACCGACTTGAGAATAAGACAATCAAATCATTGCGGTGCCAAACTTAGTGGACTCTATTTTCATACGTCTAGCATGATGCATAGTCTAAATCTCCATGGAGTTGGGGTAGACCTTGTTTTGTTATTTTCACAGACAAGTGAAAGTCAGACAGTGTGGCAGATTTGAAAAAAATTGCATTCAACGCCGTTGTGGGCGTGAACACAGACGACCTTAAATGCAGCGCCAGGGGAGCGCTGATAAAAGAATAAAGAAAAACAGATTTGCTCTAGTCCTTCGGCAGGTCGAGGTGCAAAGTAAGTTTATAAGGAACTGTAAGCAGACGTCCATGGGCGGATGATATAAAGTTGGCCAGGGAGATCACAGATCACCGCTCTGAAATGGGTACTCAGAGACCACCTTCCACTCAATCGTTCATGTCTGTTTGATAACCCCCACACCTCTCCTCCATAGTTGTCGCGGCCGGTGGGAGGATTTTAAAGATGCTAATAATGATGCATTGCATTAATTGATTTCTGCAATTATTAAAATGGTTCGACGCACGCTTGTCATATTATCATATTTCTGAATGAAATATGATGACATCCATCACACATGTCCACGGAGCTCAGAATCTGTCAACCTGTGCACCGGTTAAATCAAGTTCGACAAGTGATCTACCTTGTGCCAATAGTTAGACGTGATTCCAGCAGGTTTAAAGTTTATGCACATTTTGTGCCTCCAAAATGTCAGCTGTGCTCCCAAACAGGCGAAATTAAACTTGCACCAGCACGAAATCAAGAGGCGCCAGTTTTTATGCTCAAGCTCAGCTGCACCATCTATGAAAATAGAACCTATTGTTTTGCACCAAGGGGAAATAAAACTTTGGATGTGGCAACAGTAAAAAAACATGTTCTTGTATTTCAAAGATGTTCAGCACTTATACTTACAGTATATTCTGATCATGTCTAGAAAGTCCCTACTTACCAGAGTGATGATTTCATTAAAATACCAGTTAGTTTTGTACTGTATTGGATTGTAGTAAAATAACACAACAAGTTACTGCACTTGTAAAATAAGATTCACTTTTTCCTCTGAAAAACAAAGCAGTTTAAGTTGTAACCTTTTCAACAGCTGACCAAAGCTACATTTCCACCACAAGTATAATATGGTATGCATTGTAAATGTTTGCAGAGGTGGGCATTGCGTCAGACTGACGGACTGGTCTGGACAGATGCCCCTTTTTCTGATGATGACAGTGACCAACAGTGGCTTTGTTAGCAGCTAAATACTATCTTGGTTGACACATAAACAGTTGTAAACAGTGTGGGGAACTACTGCACATACATCGTATGGTGGCAAGCGATTTGTCAAACTTAAAACCCAGAAGCGGGCATCCGTAAGGTAAGTGCATGTGAATAGGAAATTAGCCAGCTGATGAATAAGCTTTAAAGGGAAGTCAACCCAATTTTTTTTTTTTGAAGAATGGCTGTAACTGAGCGTTGCTTTGTGTCACGACATATTCCTAGACTGCTGCACAAAATAGTTCTTCCCTTCCGTTTGTAGCCTTAAAATCTACTAAATATTTGGATTAAAACACTCCTGGTGTCAAGTCAAGTCATTTGTCCTCCTATGTCAATCATGGCCACTAGGCCATCACTAGGAGGTGTTCCTGGACCGAGAAACAGCAGGAAGTCCAACAAATACATATTATCAAAGGAAACTTTATTATGAGATGAGTTTATTTATACATGGTTTTACTGCAATTAAACTTCTGATCTGTATTAAAGATAAAATACATGTTGTAAACAAACCCCCAAAACGCCTTCTGGCGGGATCCTAGAGCCGCTGTCACCTCTGCCTCCTACACTGCATTTTATATTGCCTCCAAATAATCCAAATATTGTCCGTAATAAGTCGAGAGGTGCTCTGCTCCTGTCAGTCATTGCCTTCCCGTTCTTTCATCACAACTGAAATTGCATAACAGTAACACACATTCACTGCTGCACGATAGGACTTATATCTCAATGTTGCTGAAAAGTAGGGCATCTGTGTGTGTGTGTGTGTGCGTGTGTGTGTGTGTCTTTCCATCAATCTGCCTCTCCCTCAACCACACACACACACACACACACACACCCTCTTGCTCTCTCAAACGGAAGTGTGTCCCAATAGAGTACAAGTGATCCATCCAGTCTGCCGTAGCTGTGATGTAACAGGTCTGTGAATCATTCTGTGCACTAAACCAAACTACATGACCAAATGAGGACTGCAGCTACGCTCCCTCTCTCTGTCGTAAACACACACAACCATTTCCCCGGTGGGTTTAAGTGTCACTGAAGTGAGAAGTGCTGAATGAAGCCATTTTTATAAACCAATTGTATTGTTGCTTACGTTATAGAACAAAGTCACACAATAATAACATGCGCCTACAAGGGTTATTTAAAAAAAAACAAAAAAACACTACAGTGAACCCCTGCTATATCACGGTTCACCGTTTACATGCCCACTATAGCGCACATTTTTAAGTGATTAGGGTTTTTTTTTTTGTAATGTTTTTCCACAGTTGTAATGATAATGACAACAGCAAAAATGAATGTAATGCCCCTTCAATATAATACAGTACCGTGCCACCTTCTGACATTTTCTTATTCATTGTTCCTACAGAGCAGAGAGAAAATATGCGTGGTAGTTTTGTGTTTTGCTCAATTTATTGTATATGTGTTACTGCTAGGTGCATGTTAAAGTAGCAGTTGTTTGAAGGTTTTAATTACCTAATATCTATGCTAATCTGTAGGCCCGCTTGTGGCATTTATAATGATGGGTTAATATTAATCTAGTGTATTTTTTTTGTTGACGAAATTACGTGGTTTGGTTGAAAAGTTTGTGTTTGAATATGCATGTTAAATTCTGTTTTGTTTTATGATTCAGGATTCTAGTAAACCTCTACTAGAAGTCCATCCATCCATTATCGATACCGCTTCTCCTCACAAGGGTCGCGGGGCGTGCTGAAGCCTATCCCAGCTGTCTTCGGGCAGTAGGCGGGGGACACCCTGAATTGGTTGCCAGCCAATCACAGGGCACACAGAGACAAACAAACATCCGCACTCACAATCACACCTAGGGGCAATTTAGACAGTCCAATCAACTTAACATGCATGTTTTTGGAATGTGGGAGGAAACCGGAGTACCCGGAGGAAACCCACGCAGGCACGGGGAGAACATGCAAACTCCACACAGGGAGGCCGGAACCGGGATCGAACCCACGACCTCTGAACTGTGAGGCGGACGTGCTTACCAGTCGAACACTGTGCCGCTCTACTAGAAGTCACCTTTCTTGACAGTGAGAGAGTGAAAACAGGTTAGGTTTTTGCTGAGATTAAATGTGTTTAAAGCATGTGGAATGGGTAAAAGTATAAGAAGGTTTTTTTCTTTTTATGGTCTCACTATAGCTGAATCTGGTCTGGAACGTACTCTCCATGATAAATGGGGGTTCACTGTATCATGTTCTCATTTGGGCAGCATCTTCGCAACTGTCTCACACACAGCAAAGCGCCCGTGTCAAAGACATCTGGCCAGCACATCTGCTCAGGCCTTTGTAATCATGTCAGGACACAGCTGCACAACCATATGACGGACAGATCAAAGTCCATACAAGGACCCATGGAACAGTGTTACAGGATTAGCATTTTAAACATTAAACATCCACCACAAAGCTTGGTCAATCGAAGGAGGCTGGGGCTGGCTTGAAATAAATGCACCAGGCTGCAAAATAAGACACACAAGGCAAACAAATGCCATTGCCCTTCATATCCATATTAAATTGCTCTACTTCTGCAGTATGACACAACTTTCACATCACAGTCCTCAGAACTGAAAGAAATACGCTATTATAACCATAATGTAGAGCTCAGCAAATATATAGAACGTAAAGTGCTTGCACCTGAGATATCATCTGAAGTCATAACTTCAGTTTGAGCAGCCCAATTATAAATCGTTGGGATTGAATGCTCATCTGATGATAGACCATTTCAGAACTAAACCAGGGCCAAGACCAAGGCTAAACTAACTGGCTTCTGAGTGTCATTTTTTTATTCACCTTACAAATAATTGAATTCCTTTGAGTAGTACGAAAAACAAAATGCTATAAGTACATCAGAGGCTGATAAGTAAATTGCACTTACAAGTTGTGCTCATAAGTTTATATCCCCTAGCCCTAGGGGATGTAAACTTATGTGCACAACTGTATGTCTGCTAACTAGTAGTGAATGGTGATATATACATTTGTGCTCATAGGTTTACATACCTCTAAGTTACCTGTGTCAAACTCAAGGCCCAGGGGCCAGATCTGGCCCACCACATCATTTTATGTGGCCCGCGAAAGCAAATTATGTGCATCGACTTCATGTTTCTTGTTAAAATACTAACATTGCAAATTGTCTTCACTTTAAAAAAAATTTTGAGATATTGGAAACATTTCATGTTACCAATCTCCCATTTAAGATTAATATAACAATATTTGAACACGCAGTTTTTACTACACTGATAAAAAATATATATATTTGGTTTAATTCATTTACTTAATTCGGACATTGTTCATCAGTTGCACATGATTAAAACATGTTCAACTATCATTTGAACGAAAGAGTAGAAAATAATCACACTTTTAATCATGAGCAACTGTAAGTTAAATACTTTTCTTTCAGTACAGCCGCTGATTTTAAATCTAGTTATCCATCAATTTGTTGTGTTTATGTAATACAAGGCATTCGTACATTTATTTGGGTTCACACACATAACGGCCCTCCGAAGGAAATCATAACTACGATGTGGCCCGCGACAAAAATTTGCTTGACACCCCTGCCCTAGGGGATGTAAACTTTATGAGCCCAACTGATGATGAGTTTATCCTCGGATCTCATTTGTTAAGCAGACAGCACGACCCTCTAAAATACAACAAGTCCACCTTCTGAATTGACTTCTGAATCTGAATTTCAACCAACATTTGCTTCATACCACGACAAATGACAATTTCGGAATGGAATTTCTAAGAAGTTAAGGAATATACTGCATGTATACACATCACAACTATTATTTTCACCTACAATGAGCTATTACAGAAAACTTGCTGATCACTGGTTGACCAAATGCTTCACGAATTTCCATTCGTTAGAAAAGTCAAGATTCACATGGGGGAAAAAAGGTAAATAGAAATGTATCGAAATATGCTTGACATATTGTGACAACTTGTTCATTTTTGTATGTAAAGACTTACAAGTATACAATGAACTAATGCTAAAACGTTTTGGGGTGTGAGACAATTCAACAAAGACGCATTGTCATACTTTTTGATCAACATGACATAAGCCATTGATAATGTCGGAGGAAGCAGAGAATTCGACATAATCATTTGCATGGTTGTGCCAAAGCATTTGCCACTTGTTCAAAGAAATGAGAAACTGCTTTGTTGATGTACACATTGCACAAGTGACACAGTGATGTGAAAATTGAACAAGTAGTTTTGAGAAATTCAACTCCCATGAGAAATGTACTAAAGCAACTAAGAAAAAACTGTAATGCTTTTGGAAAATCCAGTGCAATGCCTCTGTTACTAAAATATGCAGGGACACAAGGCTGTGTGTCGCTTTCCATGGTGCTGAAAAATAGAGTCTGCACAGCAGGCATTTGGTGGTGGTTCTTTACAAGATCCATTCCAAAGAGACCAATTTAATGATAAACTGTGACTGGCAACATCCAAATTCTAGAACGGAGGTATCAATCCGAGCAATGTGGAGTGTTTCTTCATTGTCAAATAGATGTGTTAGAATGTGTCCTCTGACAATGACCGAGTGTGCAACAGCTGATGAGCTTATAAGGCCCTGATAGAGCAAAGCGACGTCGGAGGTCGTGAAGCGTCGTGGCGTCTGAATGCTCCGTCTGATTGGTGTAGTGGCCACCGTCGTAGTGTCGTAACGCGACAGTAAGCATCTAGTGAGCGTTTAAGCATGTTGAATCGGCGTCGTGAGTCGTGAAATTTGGTCACTCTGATTGGCTGTTAGCTAGCAAATCAGCGCTCGGAGCACCAACGTGAAGTGACAAATGCGGATAAACAGTGAGCACGCCTCCGCTGCCTTAATCTTCTTAGAAGTGCAAGAGCGAGGGTTGACAATGTAAATATTTCACAATACCGTGTCAAGAACGCGAGGGTTTACTTCGCGTGGGAGTTCATTGTGAGCGAAGAATATAGCTGAATGCATTGTTGAAGTTTTTTATAATCCACCCCCGGTCAACATCTTTCCGGTTGGATTTTTCTAACCATGAGAAATGGTGACTACCGCCGCCGATGGTATGGAAGGGTATTACATGTTATGCATACGCAGAAGGTACTTTAATGGTCAGCGTCGCTGTCTGTCGTTGCGGTGTATTCCTCCAGCGTGACGTGCCGACAGCCGGCCCCACGCCACAGGGGTTAAGCGTCTGTCACTGTTGGCCAGCGTCTTTTTGGTCTTTAGCCTTTAGCCGTGTCTCACCATCACCATTGACTGTGTGTAGCAAGCACTGGGTACGTGGGTACGTAAAGCTCCCTGTGCGTACAGTTGCAACTCACATGCCAAAACGATTTAGCAGATTCTGCCTGGAGGCCAACAGGAAGCACTTTTGAATTATATGGGCCTATAATTCAGGTCGCGGCTACCGTAGCACAAGGCTGCCGAGTAGAAGAGCGTTAACGTGGGCAGATCAAGGCTGCGTAAACAACACAGAAGCTCCACAATTTGGTCATGCACCATTCCCATCGGGGAAATCAACCGTTCTGATAAATATTGCGTTGTGGAATAAGACTTAATCCACCCGTTTTTAGCTATCTCCGGGGGCGGCCATTTTATCACTTCTGTCGACTGAAAATGACATAAAAGTTGCTCAGGGCTCAGATAACGACCAATCACGGCTCACCTGTTTTCTAGGGCTGAGCCACGATTGGTCGTTAACTGAGCCCTGAGCAACTTCGATGTCATCTTCAGTCGACAGGAGTGATAAAATAGCTAGCTAAAAAGGGGTGGATTTCTCATATTCCACAAACGCAATATTTGTCACAATGCCTTGTTCCAACTAGTGGGCCTGCATATAACATATTCTTAAAAAATATGGCACATTGACCCATTCACTGTCTCAAGTAAGATACACGTCATAGACTGCTTTTGGTGCCCTGTTGCAAGGCTTTAAAATACTGTACATATTTTGCAGAGTAAGGATGTACACCTGTACATGAACACACATGAAAGTGAGGACACACATACCAAAATGTACTTTGAAATCTAGGTACACGATAAAAGATTTATGTGTTTTTCTCCATATCAGCAGCTGCATGTTGGGAGAAGTGTCACTGTGTGAGGCCACGGGAACTGCAATGACCCTAAACAAGACTGGCCTCATCAGTCTTAGATTTATAGGAGTGCATGCATTTACCAAGTCCAGCTATGGCACAGATGTTAAACTCAAGTCACGGGGGCCAAATCCAGCCCACCAAATCATTTTAAAAATCTCTACCAAAATTGCACATTTCCTTAACATTGAGAGCTTTACATGTCACGTTCTGTCTCTTTCTTTCGTTCTGTTCTTTTTTGCTGTCAGCTGTTTCTTACTTGTGTTTTTCCGTTTCCCTTTGGGGTGCAGTAAGCACGGATTTATATACTGTATGATTAGATTATCAATAGGCCCCTCGCGACTGAAGCTGACTGAGGGCAGCCATCTTACATTGCCACTGTTAATGACAACTTCTATTATTTTTGAGCTGAAAAGACTGTTATCAGTACAGTACAGGTTTTATGCTAGGATCCCTGTTTGGAGTCATAAGAACCTATTCAAGAATGAATTTCACTCCTTGCATCAACCATTCAGACTAAATTATCTCAGTATACTGAATTATGACAGGCAGAGGTTGGGTTTGCATTTCACAGCAAATTTTGTCCCGATGGGCTTTTTTTTTCTTCAATGCATTGTTGATTGTTTTGACAAAATCATCCAGATGAATCTTTGAGTAGGACTCAAAGATATACCTTATGAGAATTGCACTTCTACAGATGAAATGTGTATGTAGCACTTCTTCATGAAAACGCCATGGAGAAATCAATGTGTTCAGGCGAGGTGGGCTTAGTGAGTGGCAACATAAGATTCCCACTGGTGGCTTCCCTTCTCCCTTGTTAGTCCATTCATATATAAGTCAGTGGCAGTGAGCTAGGGGGAGTGAACATGTAGGCGTGCACCTGGGAGCAATTGCCAATCAGCTCACAGTCTTGGAGGTGCACACCTGGGAGCGATTGGTAATTAGCTCCCAGTCTTAAAATGCCAGAAAGCCGCCAAGAAGATTTAGGATTGTCCCTCTGATTCCTTTGTTTGGCAATGTATGCATTCTGTTTTGCTTCAGTTTGTTCTCACCGTCCAATTCATTTTGTTTTTTTGTAATGGTTCCTGAGAGTTTGACACTTGCTCCCTCTTTTCACCGTCAGCCGCGTATTTCATTAGTCTTTGTTTTTGTAGTTTGCGGCTTGTTTTCAAGTGTTTTTGTCTTCACATTTTGTTTATCCGTTTTTGCCCTTTTTGTATTTATTTTAATTAGCTACTTTAACTTTTTTTAAATCAGCACTATTAAATTTTCTGTATACTCTGTAACTGCTTTGTGGTTGATTCCACCTGTCGCCGGCCGTAACGGTTTGTAATATCGATTAGGTAATTTATATTGTACATATTTTGTTTTACAGTCATAATGGCTAACAGGGGAACATTCTTTAACTGCAATGTGGCCCATGAAGTAAAATAAGTTTGATCTGCAGTCACTCGCCTGTACATTCTGAGAAGTGCTGCAGTATCACTTGAAAATGTTTCTTCACATTAAATTTGAAGCTGATCAGGGTGATTATTCAATGGCCAACATGTTTTTGTTGAAAGATGACATTATGCCTTTATTTCACAACCCTCTTGTCAACTCACAGGGAAAGGACACCTATAAGAACCTCTTTGTGGGGGGGCAGTTATATATATTAAACTCGCTCGCAGATACATTTTCAGAAATGGGGAGTGGAAAAAAATGATGACATGGTTGTTGCAGGGACTCCAGAGACAGAGGTATTTATACACAAGCCATTAAAAGACCAATTTTCATAATATGTCCCTTTGCAAAGATTATCTTAATCATCAAACATTAACTGCTTCATTTCAGCAAAGGGAAACCAGGAGGGACAGCAAAAGTGAATCCCAGAACAGGATGCCTATAAGCCTGAAGCTCTGTTCTGAACTTATTCACGTTCAAATGCAAAGCAATAACAAAAAAAAAGTAGCCCCAGTCTGCTGATTCCTGCAAGAAAATATTAGCATATAAACATTTTAATGGGGTCCTAGTAATTTGTCAGTCCAGCATCTGAAAACACCCCTCAAGATACCAAATAAGAACTAAATATGCCTGCGGAACTGCACTCCTTTCAGTTTCCTGTGTCCTGTATTGCCGCTATTGTATATGGTTGCTGCTTAGACAGATTTAGAAACAGAAGAGAATGAGAAGAATGGGTGGTTTGAGCCATAATTATCTTGTTTATGATCCTTTCGGTTTTAGAAATAGGTCTTGTTACAATATGGGCCCTATTTTCACGCTCAGCCCAAGTCTAGTGCAAAGCATGATCTAACTGTGTGCATGGGTGGAGTTTTTTGTCTTTTGGTATTTTCATAGACGCGCACAGATGGGAAAATGGGCATTTGCGCTGTTGTGGGCGTGGACACAGCCGACTTGCTTCCCGGCAAGCGGTTCCTCTCATATGGTTTTAAATTCAATGCAGGAGAGGCACGCGGTCTCTATGGCGGAAGCAGAACCGATTTGCTGAATTCCAAGCAGGAGTTCGACGCACGCAAAATACATTAAGGAACTGCAAGATTTCCACTTTTGGATGATGTAAAGTTGGCTGTGGTGATTACAGATCACCACTCTGAAGTGGGCACTTGTCTGTTTGTAACACCCAACATTACAATCCCCACACGCCATAACTGTGCCGTGGCCAGGGGGCGTGATTTCAAAAATATTATAGAGATAATAATGCCTTCAATGAATTCATTTCTACAATGATTTAGAAAGTATGTTGCTCGCTGTAAGATTAATGAATGAAATTCATGACACATGGCCATGGAGTTCAGAATCTGTCTGCCTGCACCTCGATCAAATCTACCAAGATTGCCACCAAGACCACCTGCACCAGAATTTAGACGTGCTTCCAGCAGGCATAATGTTTAATCTACTTCCAGCCACTAAACCATAAGGTGCATCGCTTTTGGCTGCATCTTCATTCAAACGGACAGGAAAGAATGAATTCACAATATAACGACAGCCTCACTTATGTTTTTTCAGAAATAGTGTCACAACGGACTTTGCTTCATGCCGTCCTGTTTTTTATTTTTTATTTTTTATTTTTTTGTGGTCCAATTTCTTCCTCTGGCCATTCAAACTACTGAGTGTTCCCTTTGCTGCCAAGCAAGCAAAAATCATCTCAGCATCATTATGCTTCTACTCTACTGCTTCAGTGCACTGCGACGGCGCAACAAAAAACTAATGTATGATACCAGATTAAAAATCCTCATGATTTTATGGATTAAAATTTGATATATTAGTCCACTCCACTGCACAAATTCCACACTTGTGGATTTAAAAACTCCCACACAGCTCCCGTCCGTGCTTGGGTGGGCCACATTCCAAAAAACATGTTAAGTTGATTGATCATGCTAAAGTGTCTTGAGGTGTAAATGTGATTGTGAATGGTTGTTTGTCTATATGTGCCTTGCAATTTGCTGGCGACCAGTTCAGGGCGCACCCCACAGCTCACCCAAAGTCAGGCTCCAGCTCAACGGCGACCCTAATGAAGATGAGCAATATAGTGAATGGATGGATGATGTGCAACAGCAGAAAAATACAACCTGTCGAACTGGACCAAAGTGCTGGCGCCCTTTCATAACAGAACGAAAAATCCACAATGCACACTAAAATAACTTGAAGCTTGTGAGGCTGAAATTTGCCAAAATGCAAATTTGCAAGCCACAAAGCTACTGGGAGAATGTCCTTTGGACAGACGAAACCAAAGCGCAGCTTTTTGGCAACTACATCAGCTCTACGTTTACAGATGCAAACATCCAAAATGGCTGAGAACAAATCATTGGACTATTCTGAAAAGCCCTGATGTAAATCCTATTAAAAATGTGTGTAAGGAGTTGAAACAGGCAGTATGGAGAAGGTACCTTTCAAACCTGAAGCAGCTGGGGAACTTTGCTCAACAAGTTCTTGTTTGTGCACCTGTCTCATTGACAGAGGTATGACTGTTGGAAAACTGTAATCCCACAAATTATGTATGTGTAACATTTGCATAAATGGTCATTGATCACTACAAATTGATATTATGGCAAGCATAATAATCTGTGGCCTTTTTCAGATAATCCAGGAAAGAGCCCACGCAAAGTGCTTTCTGGGCAAACTCCCTCGATGGTTTGTCCAATTATTACTTCATCAGCACTGATCCTGGCTACATATCCAAAAGAGATTTTTGGAATTTTCATATGAAAGACAGCTCCACTAATCCGCATTTCAAACATCCTAACTCCCCTTATATAAGAGAGGCATGTACGTATTATTATTATGCTGATACAGTATGTGTTTTTTTGTGCAGAATCAGCAGGGAAGGAAGAGCCTTTTGGGCTTCACGCTATTCTGGTGCTAAGAGAAACTGCACTGCACTCTCACCTACATCTTGGATGGTGTTTGCGATCTATGGAAATAAAAGTGCAATATCAAAAGACGCATAAAGAATGCAAGTAGTTCATCCAAGTAATAACTTTGATAGTGATTTCAAAAAGATCAGGCCACTGACCTCACTAGAGGGGAATAGAAAGAGTGGAAAAACTCATCAAACTAATGTAAAAACAGACAGGTAGGCATACAACAGGCAACGCAGACAGCAAGGCCGACGTCCATTTGAGCATTATTCATCTAAACCAGTGTTTTTCAAACTCTGTGTGCCGCGAGATATTGTCAGGTGTGCCGTGGTAAATTATCCAATTTGTGTGCCATCGGTCTAGCGCCTGGCAGCGTAATCATGTCTTTATAAATTGTAGTACTCTTCCATACCAGCAGGTAGCAGCAGCAGCAGCAGGTAGCTAAATGTTTTTGTTTAGAGACAAGCGAATTAGTGCCGCATGTTTATCCAAACAGGCCCAAGTATCAACATGAAACATTATAAAATGTTTTTTCTTTGTGTTTATTTAATTCTCATTCAAGACATTATAATATAACGTCATTCTTCAATGTTAAAAAATGCTTACATAAACAATATAACACTTATATTGTTAAAATAAGCTTTTTTTTTCACAATTTCGACTCACGGTGTGCCGCGGGATTTTTTTTTCAATTAAATAAATGTGCCTTGACTCAAAAAAGTTTGAAAAACACTTCTCAATCCTTATTGAGCGAAGGCACATATTTCACATATTTAGATGGCTAAAAACGAGTGGATTAACTCTTATTCCACAAATACTTATCAGAATGCCTTGTTTCAACTAGTGGGCTTGCATAGAACATATTCTTGAAAAAAAAATGTTTAGGCTGACTTCCACTTTAAAGGCCTAGATAGACCAAAACGACGTTGGCCAACAGTGACAGACGCTTACCCCCTGTGGCGTCCGGCCGGCTGTTGGCACGTCACGCTGGAAAAATACACCGCAACGACAGACAGCGACGCTGAACATTAAAGTACCTTCTGCGCATGCATAATATGTAATACCCTTCCATACCATCGGCGGCGGTAGTCACCATTTCTCATGGTTAGAAAAATCCAACCGGAAAACTGTTGACCGGAGGCTGATTATAACAACGTAAACAATGCATTCGGCTCTAGTCTTCGCTCACGATGAACTCCCACGCGAAGTAAACAAACATCACGTTCTTGACACGGTATTGTGAAATACTTCAATTGTCAACCCTCGCTCTTGTACTTGTAAGAAGATTAAGGCAGCGGAGGCGTGCTCACTGTTTTTTCCGCATTTGGCACTTCACGTTGCTGCTTCGAGCGCTGATTTGCTAGCTAACAGCCAATCAGAGTGACCAATTGTCACGACTGGCGACGCCGACATACGTAAACGCCCGCAAGACGCTTACAGACGGGTTACGACACTACGACGGTGGCCACTACACCAAACAGACGGCCTCCGACGTCGGTTTGCTCTATTAGGGCCTTAGGTCTTCATAATACATGGGAATTGTTATTTGCTGTGGCTGTGTCGCTGCATTAAGCAGTCAGACACAACAACTGACTACTGTAATCTCTGGCTGTTACCGGCTGCCTAACACAGTGACAAATAATCTGCCTCTCTATTGCTCTCTTCCTCATTGTGTGTGTGTACGTGTAAATGTGTGTGTGTGTGTGTGTGTGCGCATGCGGGGGTGCGTCTGCGTGTGTCTGTGTGTGTATGTGGATGTAATCAGTCAGCTTAGCTCCTCATCTCAGTAAACACCATTAGCCCGGAAGGCCAAGCCAGCCAATCAGAGCCTTGTACAGCCCTCCGAGTGACCAATAGCAGCAAGGTACAGAGTCTCTCGTGACACGCTGACCTGCTGCACATCGATGTGCGTTGCTATGGAAACCCAATGTACTGTATAGAGGAGCTCTGTGGAAATGCAGTGGGATGCGGGAGGAAAGGGAAAGGTGGGAGGAGAACAAACGTAGGAGAGGAGTAAAAAGCCAAACAGCAACAAGATGAGAGGAGAGGAGAGCTGTTTCATATCAGATGTAGTGGAGGGGAGAGTGGATCTGCCAGATGATACACGACAGAGAAAGATTGCTGGATTTATGCACAGTCAATGAGATACTACACTCGTATAGAATATATCAGGAGTGATACGATGGCAGACCTTAAAAGCGCAGGGGAAACTAACACCTGCAATGTGAGACACACGAGTGGAATTGATTGAACGTTTCAGCCACAATTGTAAATAGAAATAACAGCCGTGAAAATGCATTTGTTTACAAGGTGAGTTGACCGAGATGAAGATTGATAATGAATGTTTCACATATTGAACGGGAAATAAAGTATAAATAGTTGAGAAAAAATAACCACCACACATCAATGCATTGTCACAGCTTGGAAAATCACATTAAAATATTTTTTTCCTGTGAAACTGATATGAAACGTTTTATTCCAGAAATTACATGAGAAACTCAGACTCACAGTTCGGGTACAAAATTTTGCTGTGGTTAACTTTATTTTACGTGTGTTTCAGTTATGCACGTTTGCAAAAATGAGATATGTGATACTGATATGTGACTCATCTTTGCATTGGTTCATAATATTAAGACTGAGTGTTTTTATTTTTATCTTAATATTACTAAGGTTGCCTCATTTTTACACGTGTATGATCTTCAATAATGTTTAAATTTTACTTGAAAATTGCCAGTGCCGTTAAAAAGTGTTGAGTGGGACGTCAACCACCATTTTAGAACAGATTGCCATCCGCATTCCACTGAAATCCACAGTTTCACACATTTCTGCTATGCAATGACTAAGGCTAGGTTCATACCGCAGGTCTTAATGCTAAATTTTTTGTGTAAGTGTTCATATTACATTATAAATGCGACTTCTGCCTTGTCTGCTGTATAAACACATGCGTCGTCAAAGTGGCCCGCATGCGCAGAAGGAGAGAGACGACGTCACTCTGACGTTGTGTTTGTGGAAGTGGTCCAGCGTGTCGGGGCTTTTATACAGTGAAGCGATTAGGTAGGAAGTAGAAATACAGTAATTGGGGAAAATCACGAGGCAACGCTTTAATATCTCATTTCATGGAGACATCACTAACGATGACGTCACGTCATAACCGTGTGTAAAAAAATGAATCGATCCGAGCCGTGGCTGAATTACTACGATCGCCATAAATGTGCACTTCATGCTTCATGTTCCAGGTGGGATTAAATTAAGGTCAAATATAAAGTCAATAGTGTTACTCAAAACAACTTTGCAGGTTCGATCCTCTGCTGCCAGCACTTTCCCTCTGCCTGCGCCGAGCGCATTTTGGGCTCCAGATGACGGCAATGTCGGATATATGCGACCTGGCCGTTCAGACACATTGGAAAAGATCGGATACGTATCCGATCTAGGACCACATATTAAAGCGACCCAGGTCGCATTTTAAAAAATCGGAATTGAGCCGTTCGGACTGTCTTAAAAAATCAGATACAGATCGCATATGGGCAAAGAAATCCGATCTGGGTCGCATTTGCCAGTGGTGTGAACCTAGCCTGAAACTCCTGTGATACAACAGCTGTACAATAGCTCGATGAAATCAAGCGATTATCTCCCATCTCCTGGATTCATGGACATGATCACAAACTAAAGACGCAAGCATGCACAAAATACTGCACATAATAGTTATTCACCCATCCATTTTCTATAGCTTGAACGGGAAGCTGGCCATTGGAGGGCAAATAGGAACAAACTACCCTCCACACTCACATACAATTATAGAGATTTAAAGTCTTTAATTAACTTAACCTGCATGGTTTGGGGAATATGGAAGCAAGCCAGAAAGAGCCTGAGCCGACATCTGAACCCACTTATGTCTAGACCTCTCCACTACTTATGTAAATGTCATTTGACTGTTGGTTCACGGCAGGTGTCAATAAAAGGGACAGTAATGTCTGCCCGTTACTGTCTTCAGGTAATATATTTTGTTCCTGGAGTTCGTTTTGTCATGTGAACACCTTCTGATAATACTTATTATCGTCAGATTTTGTGGACAGTCCGAAACATTTCATGTAGGGGTGTGCACCTCTCCGATAGAAGATATAAAGTAGAACGATTCCGTTTGATTCGATTCACTCGCATCTTTTAAATCAAAACTCATTTTCTGTTTCAAATCCTTTTTTATTTTGCTACACCCATATTTTCATGTCGTGTGCTTTCATGTAGACATACCTGTCAACTTATACGTTTTCCCCGTATTTTCTACGTTTTTTGATCATTTTAAATGCGTACGCCATATAACAATTTTTGTACGGGGAAAAACAAAAAACTTTTCGGCTCTAATCCGGAGCGTCCGTTAGCGATTCGGACTGCAAACTTCGGTCGACTTTCACAAGCAAGAAACGAAAGAGTCAAACATCACACGTTCAGTCCAGAGATTATAATTATTTTCAATTATTGCTATTGGCGCAAGGTAGAGCGCTTGTCTAATGCGGTTTTGGCAAAGCAGTCAGCCAAATCCCCAAACAGGCGCAATAAGGCTTGCGCCTGCAAAAAAATTGCTACAATGTCCGCATTCGCCACCTACGAAACTATAACCCTAAAAGTTGAAATGCATTACAGTGATTCAAACATCCTCAGCCTTTGCATGACTTTGGTCATTCCTCATCATATTCACAAGCTCCCTCGTCCTGATTAAAAAGTTCTTCTGATGACGATGATCATCCAGACAGGCCTCTTTATGTCATGTGTTCATCTAAGTGATTCATGCAGTTGTACAGCTGTCCATCCCGCTATCCTTTACATTGTCTCTTCTGGCCCATCTGTCTGGCTGAATGTCAAGCCATCTCTGTCCTGATGAAACCCTTCAAACTAATCTAGTCTCCGGATATCACCACATCGTCCGTAATGGATTGTGCATGTGTTTGTGTGTAGTCCTGAACCGTATTGTCCTAGAACATCCTGCTGTTCATAGTAGACTTATGTAAGTAGACTGCATGCATATTCGCGTCAGCGCTTTTGCCCAGGTTACAAACACACCACCATGTTTATGTGTCTTTGCAATCACAACATCTCTGTGAACAAAAATGCACACAGTCACTGACAGTGAGCACATTTCCTCAAAGGAATTTGATGACACTGATGACGTCATGTATGATGTCACACCCAGATACACAATCTGGGGTAAAAGGCGGTCTGGTCTCCAAGTGCCCATTTCACAGCGGCCAACTTTACATCATCCACAAGTGGAGATCTTCTTGCAGTTCCTTTCAAATGTACTTTGTGTACGCTGATCACCTACATCTACATGCCATGTATAATGCGCAGCTCTCGCTGTCCTGAATTTAAAGAAGATGAGCGAGCCCCTTCCACTGAATGGCAAACAAGTCGGCTGTGGTCCCTCCCTCACTGGCGTTAACACCCCCTTCTACCTGTGCTAGTCTAGGATAATACTAAAAGAAAGAAAACTCCATCCATACACACAGTTTTACTGTGCTTTGTACTAGACTTGCGTAGGGCATGAAAATAAGGTCCCTCATGTGCTCTAGAGCAACACGATGATTGCGTTTTTTTTTTTTAACTCCACACTTCTAACGCTTCACCGTGCACCTGTTTGTGGACCTTCAGATTGCACAGGAATTATAACCTCTTCTTTTTTTTAACTTGTATAAACACTGTGATTCATATTTTATATATTCAATATTATTAGTAGTTCTACCTGGTTTGCCTTATCTTGTTTTCATTGTAAAGACTACAGAACAGTGAATTTCCCCTATTTCCCCTAGCTAGCTAGGTAGCTAGCTAGCTATCGATGTAGCACTATCAAACGATATCAAGCTATCTACAGTATCACACCAGAGGTTCCCACACTTTATCAGCATGCAAGCTACTTATAAAGAACCAAGTCTAGCTACTTATTAATTAATTAATTTATTTATTTTAAAATATACGTAGAATTCTTTATACATGCAATATTATATCGGTGTACCTTGCATAAATGCATGAGCCCATATTGCACAATGCAACTAGTGTACATTTTTTGTCCTTACTTTACTCCGATGATTTGTGCTGAATGGATTCAGCCAGAGTTGGAGTCCAAACAGGAGCTGCTGATAACCAGCCGCAAGCACATTTTGCAATGAACATCATTCATGTTGGAACTGCACTTGATGCACTTGACATTAATGTTTATCAATGGTCCAAAATGCCGCCCCACATTTCCCTCCTTCAGCTGGCGAGCAAGCGCCTGGGGCGGACCAACCGGCGCGAGACACAGATCAGCCGGCCGGCCCGGTTCCCCAGCACCACTACTACCACCACATCAACCGGCAGCTGTGACACGCCACCCGGGGGGCCTCCAGCCCCATGCTGGTGTTCGGGTGGACAACCCCTCCATCCCACGGTTCATTCTCCGGCGTCGGGGGAAAAAGCCAGTGGTGGGCACCTCAGTCCCTGAGTCTTCATTTCGTCATTATTTCAGGCTGGCCCAGGTCGTCCGTCGGCGGCTGCGACGATGCGACGTGGGCTGACGTGCCCATCACAGCTGCGAGCGCGGGCCCACCTGCTCCGCAGCGAGTCCAAGATGGCCCACTGACCGCCCCGCCCCCGACCCCTCCAAAAAAAATTCCTCCTTTTGCTATGCATGGAAATACTTGGTTTACTTGGTCCACTAATCATTTTTAGACTTTATTATTAAGTTTAGTATAGAATGCAAAGTGCTAGCTTTGCCACTTAGCACCCTTGTATGCGCATGCGCGGTGAGGCATTCAACAGGCGTGTGACTGGCTCCTCTGAATGTCAATCAAGTGACAAATTTCCCAATGATAGGCAGGAGTCTACTTTTTTGATTCATTCACTGCTGTTGACAGGCAGATATATCAATAGCATTAAACTGGAGGCCTGGCAGTTATTGAGTTAATGCCATGCGATCAACACCCCTTTCATGAGATACTGGTCATTTGCGTTTGACGTAATGGGGCCCCGATCGACACGATCAAAGTCATTGCTAGTTGGGTATTTTGTAATCATAAAATGTATAAACAATGGATCTCACTTTGTATCAGTAATTGTCGCTCTCCAACAGCCCCAAACGTCCTGAATAGCACTTTTTAAGTTACCATGAACATTTTAGCATCAGTGCAGTGGAGGAGCCTGGGGTTACCATGCAAACTCGTTGTCAACTTGTCAACCTGGATGGCTGTACGGTCATGTTAAATAGAATAGGAATAGTCATTATTTTCATTAAAGGGGAGGAAAAACATTCCACAAATGTTCTGTTCGTCATTGATGTAACAAATTAAGGCCTACATTCTGTTTATGTTATAAATAACTTTACTTTCTTGAGACTTTCATTTTGAAGCTTTGTTTTGTTGTTTTTGCCCTCTGTCCTGTATCATTTTCACCCCTTACACTTCTCTGACCTGACCTGAATGCATCGAAATCCACAACGTGCCCTCATACCATACGAAGAACAAAAAGGGTAGAGTGTATTTAAGCAACACAAACAGGTACTTTTTCCCTTTAGGTTTTTGAAAGGGAATTTACGCACAGACTACAGTATTGTTCACACCAATGTGCGAAATTGCATGTAATATGCATTTCTGGCCTGGAGCAACCCAAACCCTGTGAATACCATCTGTGAGGTTTATGGGAGAAACTGATTGTGGCATATCCTTACAGCTTGGAGTTGGCATGTTCTCCTGGTCCTTTGGCTTCCTCACACACTCCAAAAACATGAATGTAAGGTTAAATGAAAATTCTTAATTGCTATAGGCGTGATTGTCTACAAAGCGCCCTGTGATTGCCCGGCAAACAGTCCACGGTGTATCCCAAGTCAGCCCAAAGTCAGGTGGGACAAGCTCCAATTTACCAGTGACCCTAATTTAGGACCAGTGCATAAAAAAACTAATAAAAGTTGAAGTATGCAACCAGTTGGACTCTGATGGACACATTAGCATTGTACACTTTGCTGAAGAGGTCTAGAGCCACAAATCCAACAGCAGTATTGTGGTCTACCATTGTTTTGGTTGTGATGTACTTGACTACCCAGAGCATATAACACGCATGTGCATGTGTTCAGCATTTTCCCACAAAGTATCATGGTGCCGTGCTGGGAAAAAAAAATTACAGTTTGAAACCGATGTTGAAATGTTTGCGTTTTCAGCCTGTTGTGTAAAGTTGCAGGCCAAATGTCAGTGCTTTTATCTCCTTTGAGTTACTTCACCCCTCTTCCCGAGTTATAAATGATATATTCCTGTAAACCAAGTGGTAGTAGTAGTGTCAGCATCTGCAATTTTTGTCACTGTTTTCTTTTTTTTTTAAAGTTCAGCCCTGGCAACTTTCAGCGCTCTTCTGGGTGCTATTACATTTTGTTTCTGTGTTAGTTTGTATTGACCATTTAAAAAGTCCCTATCACTATCAAGCTATTACTTTCAAACCTCTACTTTGAGACCTTTGAAACATTTGTCTTATCGGGCTCCAAAGCAATGCTGTGATTGGTTACCTTAACAAATGGCGTAAAAGGGCTCTGTGTCGAGAACAATGAGAAAATGAGTACCGTCGGACGAGACGATATGTCACTTCTGAATGTCTGTGTGTGAGCGCTCGCAGGGCAGGATGACCCAATAAGACCTCTTGATGACCTCGTACCATTGTACATTTCTAAACTCTCCGTCACCCGCAGTCAATCCTTTTTCAGTCACACAGTTTTCTGAATCCCCTTTTGCCCTTTGCCAGGCATTCATTTCTCTAAATGTGTTTCCCTTCACACCCAAAGCAATCCAAAAACGTTCCCCATCTTACCTCCGTCAGAGTACGTCTCAGTGCCGTATCCGTCTTGCAGCCCATTGTTCCACGTCCCCTCGTACTTGCCGCTCATCCCGGTGCTCTCCCGAAGGCCGTAGCGTCCCTTAAAGCCGTGCGTCCATTCCCCCTTGTAGACCCACCTACCCTTGTTCTCCACACCCACGCCGTGTCTCTTGCCCTGCGCCCACGTGCCCTGGTAAGTGTTCCCGCTGGGCCAAGTGTAGACTCCGAGCAGCTCGAAGCCGTGGGCCCACGACCCGCAGTACTCGCCCTGGCCCTTGGGTCCCGTGCATATCCCGTGGCCGTGCGCCTTGCCCTCCTCCCACCCACCGCAGTATGACCCCCCATCGTCAAAGTTGAATCTGCCTCCAGTGGACATGCATGAAACAGGTCTCGGCAATTCACCTGAAGCCTCGGCAAAAAGAAAAAGAAAAGAAAAAGAAAAGAGTGGGAGTAGAAAGGAGGACAGGTTGGTGCTAGAGGGATCAGTCCATGGAGCTGAGGTTTGAGGTGGAGGTCACATGAGGAGATGAAGAAGAGGGAGGAGTGAGTGGGAGGGAGAGAACTCCCACTCAGTTCAACGCAGGCCGCTGTGCTCAGACGCAGTAAGCTTTACAAACCCAGGAAGAAGAAACAAGGTGGTCCTGCACGGCGCCGTCGGGGATCTCCTGGCAGGTAGTTCACACCATCCTCCCGCTGGCTTCTTTGGAGCACCGACTCACAACTTGCTGGCTCCTGAGAGATGTGAGAAAGGAGGACGGCGGTCCCATCGCTGCCTCTCAGCTGGAGATGAAACCGTGAGAAAGCTCCAGCGGTCCGCCATGGGCCTTCCTACGCGGTCCACAGCACTCACTCGCCTCTTTCCTGCTTCCAGCCGCCTCCTATGTGACTATGCTGCCTCCTCCTCTTCCTCCTCCTTCTCCTCCTCCCCTGTGGCGCGTGGAGCACAGAAGTCTCCCCAATGGCAACTCATCAAACATCCACGCTTAGGCTTCTACAATCAGGACCGAGGCCCCGACTGCACGGGCATGTGACATGCTGTCGGATCGATCGAAAAAGCACTTCCTTCCCCGGACATTGATGTTTGTCTTCAGCTCCGCGCTTGGTGATCAGGCATCGCATCGTTACATCACACAACTAAGTCAATCTGTAGCTCACTTTTGGCTTCGCACTCACACACACACACACACACACACACACACACACGTCGAGGCGGGGAGCAAACGCGTACTTAGAAAGGCTGGGGGGGAAAGCAGGGACGAATATGAATTCAAACTGTCCATAGAGTGCCAGCAAGCAGCAATGCAGTCTCCCCCTCACACACACGCACACAATGAAAATAAATAAGTGAATAGATGAATATCTCCGCCCGTGTTCGTCCTGCAGCTTGTCTCAGCCTGTCCGCAGGTCTTTAATCCACTGCGTCCATAAGTGGTTTATCCTCTGCGTGGGTTGCCTTCAGCTCGATGAGATAATATCCATTTATATCATCTTGTTTTGCTGTCTTCCATGCTCTTCAGCATCTCCTACTCATCTCCACGCTTCCCTGTGGAGGAGCGGCTGACGCATAACCTGCTTGTCTTGCTCCCACAATTTCTTCTTATCCTCTCTCTCTCTCTCTCTCTCGCTCTCTCTCTCGCTCTCTCTCTCTCGCTCTCTCTCCCCTAGAAAATCTGCTCATTACAGAGGACTGTTCCAATGCGGGCAGCCAACCCCACTCTCTCCCTCCTCCTCCTGCTTAGAGAAACACGCTCCACCTTTTAAAGAGACACACGCTCTCACTCAAATCCTCACGCACTTGTAGCTTTTCAACGCTTTTCATTCTGTGCCACACCTCAAATGTGCTTTCCATGATTCTTGCACTACAATCATCAACTACAATCTTTTGTGTGTTCAAAGACACTTGATGTAAAATTCACAAACGAAAAAACAGGCAAGCAGTTGGTGTGTCTAGAGTGACATCGCCAACTACTGCCCTGGTGTGCAAGCCAACCCAGAATATGTTCTATGCTTGTTGAAACAAGGCATTCTGATAAACATTGCGTTTGTGGAATAAGAGTTAATCCACCTGTTTTTAGCAATCTAAGGGGGCGGCCATTTTCTCACTTCTGTCGATTGAAAATTACATCGCGAAGGTAACGACCAATCACAGCTCACTTGGTTTCTGAAGCTGAGCCATGATTGATCGATATCTGAGCCCTGAGCATCTGTGATGTCATTTTCAGTCAACAGAAGTGAAAAAATGGCAGCCCTGACATGGCTAAAAACGGGTGGATTTTGCTGCTTAACTCATATTCCACAAATGCAGTATTAATCGGAATGGCCTGTTTCAAATAGTGGGCCTGCTTACAATATAGTCTTAGAAAATAATAAGTTTGGGTTGATGTCCCCTTTAAATCGTTGGAGTCATTTTTTTTGTAGTGATTTGTGAGGTTGAATGGAGAGCAAAAGGGGATATGCAGCATGGTAAAATTTAGTGGTTAGCCCTCTGCAGGTACTCCGGCTTCCTCCCACTTTCCCCAAAACATGCACGATAGATTAATTAAAGACTATAAATTGCTTGTGGTTATTTGTCTATATATGCCATGCGATTGGCTTGTGACCAGTCCAGGGTACACCCCGTCTCTCGTCAAAAGTAAGCAAAGGGAATTAAGGGATAGGTCCCCGCTCAAACACAATCCTCACACTATGAGGTTAAGCGGTGTAGCAAATTGATTTATGGATGGATGTTTGTCTATATGTGCCCTGTGGTTCCAGGATATTTACCAGTGCAGGTCATCACTCAGCACTTCTGCAAATAGATTCTCTACATAAAATGGAAAGCGTGCGTGCTTCAAGCTGTTTATTTGCCACTCCCGCCCGGTTAAGGTTGAGTGTCAAACTGACATAAAACAAAAGACGTTCAAACATTGTTTATTTAAACACCTAACTGCTCAACGAAACCAAACTGTATCATTTCGGTTAACAGAACTCTTCTACTAGCTTAATATTAACGAATAATACAAAATTAGCATACTGTAAGTGTAAGGTGTTCAAACATCCATCCATCCATTATCGATACCGCTTATCCTCACAAGGGGCGTGCTGGAGCCTATCCCAGCTGTCTTCGGGCAGTAGGCGGGGGACACCCTGAATTGGTTGCCAGCCAATCGCAGGGAGAGTTTTATAAATTCCTGAAAATGCTTTAATTGTTTTTTTGTTTTTTTGAGCTGTGTGTGACGGAGTGCAAAGTTACCGGTGTTTGTGAAATGGAGGAGTACATGTGTTTCAGTGTATAATAAAGGTGCCGAGACTGAGAGGTGCGTTACGTTTACAGTTCAGAGTCGAGGACAGTGACGGTACACGAAAAAGGTAACAGTGTGCAAAGCTCCCATGTATATGTTTCAGTGGCGTGCACAGACATGGATGACGGATGGGTACCAAAGCTGCTAATGGATGACGAATGAATGACCGGCAAACTTTAGTAAAATGCCCACCTCTGCAGGCAGATTGTTACAGTAGTCAAACAAACTTTCATCACATTTTGAAGTCAAAATCACATTTTGACTTAAAAATGTGATGAGCTGGGCATTTTACTAAAAATTCGAGCTCCGTTTATTGCCTATTGCTTACAGCAGGGGTACCCTTCTGCCATCTGTCTATCCACCTTTTTGTCCGGCTGGGAAAAATTGTAATCGCCTATAGGCCGGTCCGCCTATGATTTTAAACAGGCTTCCGTTTGTGTCAAACTACCACTCACTAACCCCCCTGGGTCTGAAGTATACCAAAATACAAACGATGCTAATATGCCCTTCAGTAACTATTATCTACCCAAGCCTTCCTTTTTCAACAGTCCTTCTGCCGTTGTCCTTGTCCTTCCGTGTCTCGGAGTGCTAAACCCATTCCGGGCCAGATTACGGTAATAAAATCACAGTGAGGTTAGGGATTAAGGTTAAAGATTCTAAACACGCGGGTGGAAAGACGTAAGACGTGTGGGTGGAGAGATGAATGGTGGCAGGGGGGCACAATAAGATCAGGACGAGCACCTTTAGGAACGCATGTGACGGCATAGATAAAAACATGACATCACACATGTTAAATCAATTAGGCTAGGTTCACACGGCAGGCAAATGCGACCCAGATCTGATTTTTTTGCCCATATGCGACCTGTATCTGATTTTTTTATGACAATCTGAACGGCTCAATTCTATTTTTTCAAATGCGACCTGGGTCGCTTTCATGTGTGGTCCTAGATCGGAGACGTATCCGATCTTTTTCAATGCGGCCGCGGTCTTTGACGTCATCCGGAGCCCAAAATGCGCTCGGCGCAGGCAGAGGGAAAGTGCTGGCAGCAGAGGATCGAATCTGCAAAGTTGTTTTGAGTAACACTGTTGACTTTATATTTTACTTTAATTGAATCCCACTTGAAACATGAAGCATAAAGTGGACATTTATGGCGTTCGTAGTGATTCAGCCATGGTCGATTCATTTTTTTTAAGCACTGTTGACGTGACGTCATCGTTAGTGATGTCTCCATGAAATGAGATATTAAAGCGCCACCTCGTGATTTTCCCCAATTACTGAGGTCGCATTTACAATGTAATATGAACACTTACACAAAAAAATCAGATTTTTTTTTTTAATGCGAATTGAGCATTAAGACCTGTGGTGTGAACTTAGCCTTAGAGTCAAGGGCCTCACTGACTACGTTTACATGAAGCCAATAAACCTTTTAAAACTCTCCTAATATACTACTCCTAATATGGTATGTTATGTTGATATGTTTTATGTTATTTTTAGTTATGCTTTTGATCATTATACATGTTTGAAAAAAAAAAATCATTCATTCATTCATTCACAAGACACTATGTACATTCATGTTGTTCCACTTATACTTAAGATATTTTTACGTGTGAACTCATTATTTTGGATCATGCTGAAAGTATAAAAAAAAAATTAAAAAAAGATTTATTATGGGATATATAATTAATCATCCTGAAGGGGGGGGGGCAGATATTTTACAGATCAAAAATTATTTATAATGTGTCGAGCGATAGAGGGAAGTACACAGAAGCCCCCAGAAAGTCTTTCCGTTGCCTGTGCAGTCATTGAGATTCTTCTTAAAAAGACGGCAGCTTATAGTCCTGCGGAATGATGAAAATGACTTTCCATCCCTGATTTGCAGATGCTGCACGTGCACAAAGGTTCAGGAGCAGAAGTCCCATTAACCAAGTAAAATAAACATTCAGGCAGTTATTTTGCAAATATTTATTTTCATTGTTCAGTGAAATAGTGCTCTTTTTTTCCACTGTATTTTTAAATTCATAAATTTTGTTTGCGAGATGAATAATTTAATTCCAGCTTTTTAATTCATTTGAAAGGGCGGCACGGTGGACGACTGGTTAACACGTCCGCCTCACAGTTCAGAGGTCGTGGGTTCGATCCCAGCTCCGGCCTATCTGTGTGGAGTTTGCATGTTCTCCCCATGCCTGCGTGGGTTTTCTCTGGGTCCCCCGGTTTCCTCCCACATTCCCAAAACATGCATGGTAGGTTGATTGGACACTCTAAATAGCCCCTAGGTGTGATTGTGATTGCAGATGTTTGTCTCTGTATGCCCAACAATTGGCTGGCAACCGATTCAGGGTGTCCCCCGCCTACTGCCCAAAGACAGCTGGGATAGGCTCCAGCACGCCCGCGACCCTTGTGAGGATAAGCGGTAACGATGACGGATATATATACACATATCTTCCTTTTACGTCAAAAAGTGTTCGCGGCTCTTCGTGTTTTCCATAGAAACCGGGTCGAAATGGCTCTTTGAGTGTAAAAGGTTGCCAACCTCTGGTCTAAACTGTACAGTCAAAAGTACAATTAAGGCTTGGATAGAGCAAACCGACGTCGGAGGTCGTGAAGTGTCGTGGCGTCTGAATGCTCTGTCTGATTGGTGTAGTGACCACCGTCATAGTGTCGTAACTCGACAATAAGCGTCTGGTGAGGGTTTCAGCATGTTGAATCGGTGTCGTGAGTCGTGAAATTTGGTCACTCTGATTGGCTGTTAGCTAGCAAATCAGCGCTCGGAGCGCCAACGGGAAGTGACAAATGTGGATAAACAGTGAGCACGCCTTCGCTGCCTTAATCTTCTTACAAGTACAAGAGCGAGGGTTGACAATGTAAGCATTTCACAATACCGTGTCAAGAACGTGATGGTTTACTTCGTGTGGGAGTTCATCGCGAGCGAAGAATATAGCTGAATGTATTGTTTATATTTTTATAAACCGCCCCTGACCAACGGCTTTCCGGTTGGATTTTTCTAACCATGAGAAATGGTGACTACCGCCGCTGATGGTATGGAAGGGTATTACATTTTATGCATGCGCAGAATTTACTTTAATGGTCAGCGTCGCTGTCTGTCGTTGTGGTGTATTTTTCCAGCGTGATGTGCCGACAGCCGGCCCCACGCCACAGGGGGTAAGCGTCTGTCACTGTTGGTCAACGTCGTTTTGGTCTTTCTAGGCCTTTACGCCAATTGGGTGATGGTGTCATTTACCGACTTCTAGTGACTTTTACGACAGCCAATTGGCCCTTTCAGACCGCGGGAACTAATGACCAATAAAATCAGACTTTGCAAAATGGTGTATTATATTGCAGTTGTTGCTAAATATGTACTGTTACTCATTGTACACTCATATGCCTATATAGGTTAAGCGGAAGAAGGACAGAGAGAACCTCTTCATGGATGTCTTAGAATGAATGGAGGAAAGAAGCCAGGCCAAGTTCATGGAGGAAATGGACACGCGCAGGCAGGAGCTCCACGTCCTCAAGGAGGCCAGAAGGCACGAGCTCCTGAGTTCAGAGGAGAGCACCAGACTGGAGCGAGCTCTTCGGGGGAGAGCAGAGTGCAAGACAGGGACTTCCAATTGGGCTTTCTAGCAGGGATTAGCAAATTGGTGGACAAAATTGGCCAGAACCAATCATTTATTTAATTTTTAAAATCACTCATTTGTTGTTGTTTTTTTAAACAAATAAAAACTTGCAAAGCACAATCTATTCTTTTTTTTTTATTTGGGAAAAACAGATCAATCCCTTACAATGGTATATTTAAGAACTTCATAATAGCTGCACGGGCATGGAGGGGTAGTAGATTACTCCCCTCCCCTACTGACTTTCATTATCAGTCCAATTTGAATAAACTACCTTGCCCACCTTGTCGCTCTGTGAGAACGCAAACTAGTGGTCCACACACAAGTTCTTACTACCAGGAACTCCTGTTCCCAGGAACTCAAAGTTCTTGGGCTGTTTGGTCTGAAAGGCGCTAATGTGTGCTAAAATGTCTGGAGTCACACATGTCTGTTACAATGAATAACGTGTTTAATGAACTGTTAAGTTCCCCTCAAGTGTTTCTTGTTATGTGGACCCACACGCTTACACAACACCAAGGGAGGTGCTGACATGTTGGATGTTCCAGAAGCTGTTAGCCCGTGAGCTAACCATCAGCTAGCGTGATAAACCGTTATCTTGCCCTGAAAGTGTCTTTGTTATGTGGACCCACGAGGTGAACCGGGGAAGATGGTGGCAAGTTTTTAGGCCGTTAGCTAGCTGCTGGCTCGCGGTCGGCGGCTGGGTCTTCCAATTTGCCAACGCCTCGCTCCGTGCGCCATGAGTGGGTCCACACAACAGACACTGCAGCCCAAACAAATAATACTTAAAGGAAGATGCATTTCTTAGCATACAGTAGCTACATGGCAAACTGCATTCTGTAGTGGCAGAAATTGATCAAGTAATTATTACTAAATAACTCACGTTTATCTATCTATATTGTGGGATGAGGGCCGACTCTAGTCAGGGGTCCAAGTGCGTCACTGGGCCCCATGTTAGCCATCCCGAAAAATTCCAAACAACGGATAAGTTTAATACAACTTTGAACATCAGTACTAAACTGTTTGGTCTTTTCACATTTTTTCCTTTTTCACATTTTTCTGCGCTTACTGTATCTTCAAACTTATATTAATGTAGTTTTTAGAAAAAAATTACAAAAATGACTCAACAGGATCTTTAAACATATCTGCAGGCACAGATGCTGAAATTGCAAGTAAATAACTCCACAAGGGTCAACATCATGCAGTGACAACTCAGATGTTAACTACAATAAAAACAATTGTAAAAATAATAATAAACGTCACACTGAGTTGAGGTCGCATGAGATTTTTTTGGAAGTTTTATTAAGGTAAAGGTTAAATGAATGCAATGCAATGAGTGCAATTTAATTTGTCTTCTATAGATAACTTTAGGTAATGATTAGGAATGTTAGACGAGACAAAAAAATAGGTCCCGATTTGCGTGTTTTTTTTATGTGGTTGGAAGAGATCTCGAGCAACGTTTGTGTGCGCGTGTAAAAAAAAAATGTTCTAAACTAATTTTCTTTCTCTCTTCCTTGCACAATTAACACACGTACGGAACATCTTTATCGAATACTACGTCCCCCTACGTCATCTTAATGCACCCTGAAAAAAATGTCTTTGGTTATTTATGGAACCTTTTTTGTACCAGAGTTAAAATTAAAAAGGGGGAAACGCAGAGAGACCAGGGGCTATGAAGGAGGGAGGCTGGAAGACAGCCTCATTCTCATCCATCTCTTCTCCTCCTCTATTATTCATCAGCCTCTTCTCATCCCTCATTCAGCATGCTGATGGAGAATAAAATAGGTCAGAGCGGGGTAGACTGGTGCTCAACCAGTGATTGATGTCTTCTCTGGCACGTCGCGCACTTTGTCCTCACCACCTTCTCCGCTCCGCATCTTTTGTTCCTCTTCTCCTTCTTCTTCCATCTTTCCGCTACTCGCTCCTCTCTCCCACTTTAACTTGATTCAGCTCACTACAATGCTTACTTGCAATGAAGCGGAAAGCATGTACAAAGCAAGCTGAAGCGTTGCAAAACAATCAAGTTGTGATATTAAAACGTGGGAACTGTATAATGAAATGTGGACTTGTCAGGTGAGATTTTATTCACTCAAGTGTAAAAATACATTTGATAACCAAAGGGTCATCTTTCCTAACACATACGGGGATGAAATATTCTTGCATAAGCCATCAATAGTGACACATTTTGAAATGTCAATCACTCGATAAACTGAACTGACAAAAATGACAACCACATAAAGACAAATCTATCCATCCATCCATTTTCTATACAATGGCACTTACCCTGATCAGGTTTGCAGAGAGCTTGAGTCTATCCCGAGAGGGAGGCTGGGGGGTGGGGTCTACACCCCGCACTGTTCGCCAGTCAAACATGAGGCACATACAGTACAGACAATGTTCACACTCACAGTCACTGAGTGGGAACTGGTGGCCACATATCAAGGAAGATTTGAGACCTATGACTTTCCTGCCATTTTCACACGAATGCAGTATTCTTAGATCCCTAGATAAGAGCTGCTACAATACATGTAGGCTATATTCAGACTGCAGGTCTTAATGCTCAATTCCGATTTTTGGGTGAAATCCGTTTTTTGTGTAATCGTTAATGTATCCGAGTTTTTGCAATGCGACCTTAACCTGAACGGTCAGGTCGCATATATTCGACCTATATGTCAACCAAAGACCAAAATGCGGTCAGAGGGGGCGGGAAACGGCGCTTCAGGGAGAGATTGACAATTGACCGTGAATCTGCAGTTGAGTAACAGTATTGAATTTATATTTGGCATTGATTTAATCCCACTTTCAACAAGCTGTTTCAAAAATCCCTTGCCAAAATATCATCACAAAAATAACATAGTATTGTTTTATTGTAAAACAGCACTAATGTAGAACCACTATTTGTACCCCAATATATACGAATTTGTTGTTCCGTGTTTCTCTACTTTACTCAGGTTCTCATAAACGGTGCCCTGATGTCTCCTGGGTCACGTAGGTTTTAAAGATGCTGGCCAGTACAAATTTGATAAATACCTGTACAATGAAGTCGACACATTCTTGCATATGTGGGGATTTACCCTCTTAAATTGATCAATCCGTTTCAACGCACTGCACACATTTTAAAGAAGCTACGTCGCTAAATATAAAATAATTCATATTTACCGTATTATATCATGAATATACGAGGCCAGTACAGTACCGCTTCTGTCGGCCACTAGCCGCCCCCTGTTGCCCAGGATGAATAATGCAAGTGCAAGTTCATTCATTTGAAATACAAAATTGATGGGTCAGATGTCAACACCCTGGACATATTTTAAAATGTGATTCGTTTCTCATGAATATGGAAATACACTTCTTTTGAGTGGGTTTCATACCAGCTCTAATACCCCTGGACAGGATCATAGTCACACCTGTGAGCAATTTAGAGTCTTCAATCAACCTAACATGCTGACAATTGGCACTACAAGTTCAATGACATCTTATATGAAACATAACGTGCACATAATGTATTTTACAAAGCGTGGTCGAAGTCACTCAAACGTCCTCCGCATGGTCTTCATAGAAGACTTTGGCCATAGCTAAGGCGACCTTGGCGACTTTTTTGTCTTTGGCGTCCGCACCCATGTTGGTGCGTGCGAGTCCGATCCAGTACTGCTCTGTGCGGGCCTGGTAATTTGTCAACGTCTCCCCGTCCTTCGCCGCTGGGTGCTCATCGTCATCTGGACAAAGACAGATTCCTCTTGTTTTTATTTTATTTAGTCAGCTCGTACCACAAGTGAGAATAGCCTGTGATGTCTGGCGATAGCTGAGCTCTGCCTCCAGAAACACGCATTGAATAAAATCCATCAACATAAAGCTAAATTCTTCAACAGTTCTGGATTCTGTCCATTTCTTCCTACTATTGTCGCACTCTGTTCTTCTTCACAGACAGAACTGTGCTAAAAGGCCAGTAAGTGTTTCTCTGTGATTAATAATTTGGGTAACATGAATTGTCATTTTTATACTGACGCTAATTATGATAACAATGATGACTTAGTCACAAGATTTCAAGACTGAATCTTTTGGGAGAAGCAGATCAACTCTCACTATCCATTTTTAGATACTTTTTAGCCTCAAGATTATAATGGATTAACCCCCTACTTCTGTTTTTACTTCTGTTCTTCACTATGGTCGACAGATGCTATGTTAACTTTTACTGAGCATGGCGGTCGGCCAAAATTGATTTAAGCATTAACGTTAGCGATGTTTTAAAAATGAAGCATGTTTTGTATTTAAATATGCAATTTGTGTAATTATTTTTCCTGGTGTGTTTAGTTTAATGGTAATCCCCAAGTAGGGTGTCATTAAACATCTTAAAGCACACTCAGAGACAGAAGAATCAAATACACTACACGATTTCTACGCAAGCATTCTGGGTACTTTCACAACGCCGGGAACTTGTCAACGCACCACGCCGTTCTGCATATTAATCGTTTTTCTTCGATTATATTGTTTCACGGATTGAGAGAAGCCAAAATCGAAATCAAAATCAAATTTTGATTAATTGTCCAGTCTAGCCTTATTACGGATAGTTTGGTTAAGCCAACCAAGAGGATAATGTGTAATAATTGGAGTGAAGGACACACAAACAGATACTGTGCGTGTGTGTGTCTTTATTGTTTTTAACTTTTAGTATTTTGCAATGCAAACGGGGTTTTTTTTTTTCCAAGAGTATGTTCTATGCAAGCCCACTAGTTGAAATAGGGCAATCTGATAAATATTGCGCTTGTGGAATAAGTGTTAATCCACTCGTTTTCAGCCATTTTTGGGGGCGGCCATTTTGTCTTCTGTCGACTGAAAATGACATCACAACTGCTCACAACGACCAATCATGGCTCAGATTCAGAAAAAAGGTCAGCCGTGATTGGTCGTTGTGAGAAGTTGTGATGTCATTTTCAGTCGACAGAAGACAAAATGGCCGCCCCCTGAGATGGCTAAAAGTGCATTTTGCTGCTTAACTTATATTCCACAAACGCAAAATTAACCAGAATGCCGTGTTTCAACTAGTGAGCCTTCTGGGAACATATCCTTGAAAAAAAGATGTTTGGGATGACTTCTGCTTTAAGCAGCTGTATGTTCTTTGCCATGATCGTACTGTTCTTACCTATTTATTTTGCTTTTCTACTTATGTGCTATTACTGCTTTTATTTTATATTCATTTAAACTGTAACCTTGGTGACTCTTGCTATGTTAATAATGTTTTGGTCTGTTTTTTGGGGCCTAACTGTTATTTCAGTGAGAAGCACCAACAATGAGAAACCAACAAAATAGGTGGAGTGTAATCCCTTGCCTTCTTCATCAGACTCCTCTTCCTCTTCTCCCCCTCCCTGTGCTCCTTCTGCCACCTCCTCCTCTTCTTCTTCATCATCGTCTTCTGACTCAGACTCTTCCAGCCACTCTTGGGTCTCTAAAGAGAGTGAATCATAAAATCCAGTGAAAACTCACACAAACACCGATGTTTATTTGTGAGACTTTCAAGATGGTCTTGATAAGATGTTTTTCCAAATTGACGCACTCACTTGGATCCATTTCAACCAAGACCTCCCACTGCTCCATCTTGTGGAGGTCCAGACAGTAGAAGTCGTTCAAGGTGAACTGGCGGCTGCCCACCTCAAACATCCCGCCGTAAAGAAAAAGCTTGCCCTGACGCGCCGTTGCCATGGCGCTGGATCGTGGGCAGGGCTCCACAAGGGCTGATTCTGAATAATAATGGAAGAGGAAACATAAAATGAATCAAAACGATAGCTACTGTTTTGACACTTTGCAATTATTATAACGAAAACAAACACCTGTCAAGTAATGGTGATCCCTTACCTGTTCGATTATAAGATAGGAAAACGAGTTCAAAATTAGCTGATTACATAAAATACACACAGCTACACTGGAGGCAACTTAGTCCCCACAGAGCAAAGCGACGAGAGGCCTAGGCCTATTGCCGTATGTTCAGATTGTACACGTTGCTGCTCCGTGTGTGTCAAAGTAGCAGTTGTTTGAAGGTTAATAACAGAGCTGGGCACTTGACCCTTTTTCGCCTGTCCGGCCACAGCCGTCCACCCTTGACCTGGGTACCCTTCTGGCCGCGACCCCCCGGCCATATTCATAAACATTGTCGGCACCCGCCCCATTCCTACGGCCCCCCCCAATTTTTTTTTTAAAAAACATGCATGAGGCCCCCGCGGGAGAGATGCTAACGGAAGAGGTTTATTTAAAGACAATTAGCTGGCTAACTTACTATTCAAACCCGCTGTGGACATGCTTCAAATGCGCCACTTACTCACGTACTTACCCAGCTGCGTGTACTGTACTTACTTCCATTGCGAGCCCTGGGGTTGGTTTTGTTGTATTGTATAATTATTTGGGTCCAACAGACGACAAGTATGCAAGCATTCAACAAGTTACTTATTTTCCACACTTCCCCTCCTTCACACTTCCCGGCCTTCAAAATAAAGGCATGCCAGCAAACAGCAGTTTTGCTACGGCGTATTTCCCGAAGTAGGAAAGTTCATGATGTGCCAGTGCTATACTTGAGTGCTGCGCGCAGCTTGAATATACTCCCGGACACAAGTTGTTTTGAAAGAAGCCTAAAAAGAAGCCTTTCACACAGTAGGCTGAGATGAAATTTGGCCGCCTCGCGAGCACGTCACACGCATGACGGCCGATTAGTGGGCCAGACTAAAATCCACTTCCAGCCATGCCTAGTCCATCCATTTTTTTTTAATTTGTCACCTCCCACCCCTCCGCCCCAAAAATGGGCATCTGGCCGGGCCGGAGGGTCCGACCGCTTTGGGCCAGGGACGGACTGCCCAGCTCTGGTTAATAATTACGGTGGACACCCGTGGATTTGCATTTTCACAGAATTTGTTTTTATTTTTGGAGTTTTAAAAAAATATATATATATTCTTGTGTCAGATTCTGTTTGATATCTACAGGATTCTTGCTTATGCTTAAAAGTTTTTTTTCCTAGCAGACTACCGACAAGGGTAAGCTGAGATCTGATCTCATGTCTGCTGAGAAATCGATAGTTGTTCTTGCTTCAACAATGGCAACAACCTCTGAAGAAAATAAGGTGTGCGCGGACAAGAAAACAAATCCGCAGTAGTCTCATTGATTCACAGTGACACTAGCTTGCAATTCTGTGAGGGTGTGCATTCGATCGTACCATCCGCTTCTTCCTCCTCCTCCTCTTCCTCATCATCAATGGCCTCCTCCGCCTCCGGAGCTCCAGGGATTACTTCCTTGATGGTCATCACTGTGCCGTCTTCTGTAACAATCTCCTTGATGACCTCAGTGGGCCCTGGGGGGGCGTCGTCTTCTTTCTGCTTATCTGCTGCCTCCTCGCCGGCTTCATCCTTCTTCCCTCGCCGACGTTTCTTTTTGTCTGTCTTGTTACCCTGAAAAGACAGACCAACAGATGTAAATTGTGTTAGTGTTCCTCAGCTATACCGCAGTTTATGGTCCACACAGACACTATATTGTGGATTATTAAGTGATTGTTTTTAGGTGGTTTTACTGTATACGGATAAGTCTGATTTTATAGTTGTGTGCCTTTAGTGCAGTACCACGTTGTGCCACAACATGCTCGTGTGAGTATTTCAGTTAAAGGTTCAGTCATCTCAAACATTTTCTTTACAATAATAAGTCAGTCTAGTCTAAACACGGCACTTCTGTCGACTGAAAATGACATCACAGTTGCTCAGGGCTCAGGTAACGACCAATCTGGGCTCACCTCTTTTCTGAGTCTGGTCATGTGATGTTCGCAAGCTGTGCCGTGATTGGTCGTTACCTCAGTCCTGAGCAACTGTGATGTCATTTTCAGTTTTCAGTTCATTTTCTGTCATGCGTTGTCATCTGTGTCTGCCTAAAAAGTCCACATCACCCTACAAGAACTCCACTTCAAACTTGTGCTGTCTAAACAAAGAACGTTTATTGAAGGCCATTTGTTGTGGCTGAATTTGCCTTAATTTATTTTTCTTAATAAAGACTTTCTTCATTATTGTTTTATTTGAAGTGATATTGTTGGGCAATATCTAAACTAGCACATTGCTATTTTATATTTTTGTCTATCTGATGATCAGGCACTGAAAAAAATATATAAATCATGATACTCACCAGTTACTCAGTAACTGTGGAGATTTTTTTTCACTGAATACTTTCACTTCAGTAATAAATAATTCGGGGCTTCTTTTTACTTTTACTTGAGTCATGGCACTGGCGTCAGGCTGAAACCTCCTGTCGCAATTTGGTAAATTTCACATTTTTTCACAAATCTATACTATTGGTCAGTCCACAAGTGTGTTGCTATTTTTACAAATTAGACCAATCTCAAGTGTTGAAAATGGCTTTCTTCCTTTGATGATTTAATGTTCATGGTTGAACAAATGTGACATTTTTGGGGTCTCCTGAAAAGTGATGATTTTGGAGGTATGAGGATTCCGCCCGACGCCAGCGATATTATTCTTCAGTACTTGAGTACAATATTCTACAATACAATACTCTATCCACCTCTATCCAATGTGTTTAGGTTGTCGCACCAAAATAACCGTGGTTTCACTGCATTTGTAATCTTTCGATGTGAATTTAAGCGGTCTGTTAATAGCAGCTCACCCTGAGTTGAGCGGGATACCAGCGGTTCTTCACTGTGTCGTACAAGTAGAGGTCATTGTAGAAGTCACCTTCCAGCGTTTCCTCCTCTTCCTCATCACAAACCCCACCGAACAACACGGCGCGCCCTGCCGGGCCCACCGCCATGGAGAAGCCAGAGCGGGGAGGCGGCTTGTTTCCAGAGGGGCTCAACCTGGACCATGCCCACTTCTCTGGCAAGCGCAGACATGTAAAAATAATAATATTGTGTTTCAGAATCAAACAAGATGGCTACTTTACTTGACATTGTGCTTATGTTGGTCGTACCTTGGCCGTCTTTACCCTCTTGCTTGAGGAGAAACATGTCAGAGTGGATCGTTCCCTTCTCAATGTCCTTTTTCAGTCTCTATTGGAGCATAGCATCTATTAGGAAATTGCATTTACAGATACAGCGGTAGCTTGACTTATGAGTTTAATTTGTTCCGTGACCAAGCTCTTAATTCAATGTACTCATTTAACAAATACATTTTCCTATTTGAAATTAATTTAAAGCCACCCTCACCAAAAAATACTCATTAAAAAATAGCACCGTATTGTATAATATCAAGACTGTAAAAAGTGTGTATTTATGGGGTGAGGCCAAGTGTGAGAAATCAGGAGCTGTTATGTTTTTGGTGTTTTTTGTAGTCTGTATTTGTGTGTTAGACTGTTTGCCCTGTTCAATAAACAGCTGAAAGTCTGTCAGCAACTGTGGCTCTCCTTGCCCACATGCTCGGGTATTACAGTACCCTAATTGCTCCAATTTTCCCCATCTGTTGAGAGGCGGCGCATCTGATGCTCACAAACAACTCAAATTGTGGGCCCCAAAACAAAGCAAAAAATAATCAAACAATAAAAACAAATTTGAAACCACACACACTTACCAGTTTAGAGTATCCTCCATAGATGATGACACCGGAGCCATCTGGTGTCGAGGTCATCTGACAGGCGGAGCGCGGCGAGGGGGCAACACCTGACACAGAGAGGCGTGACCAAGAGAAAGTGTCCAAGGAGAACGAATAGATGTCATTGTAGTAGATAAAATCTCTGTGAGATGGAAAACAGTAAAGAAGAAAGAAAGAAAGGAAAAAAGGTTGGAGAAACTGCATCAAAAATAAATGAAAAATGAGAGATGGTGTATGTTCAGTCAAGCTGAAGCGAGAATTGCAGATTATCATTGACGTTATTGCAAATTTTATTCATATGACTTTGAAAACAATTCAAGTGTCTTTAGCAGGGGAGTTAGGATCAATCTAGTCGCAGGATCATTGCAATTATGATTGTTTTCAGGGATGATTACAGTATCCAATATGTATAGTGGGCAACATAAATGAATGCACCCCCTTGAAAAATAGACTTTTTAAACACATTTTTCAGTGAACATAAGCAATTTTCAGAATTTTGTTGGTGATTAGACTCACCTGCAATTTGATTACACTTTAACCTTTATGTTTGGTGTTTACTTATTTTTGCAACATGAAATGAATTTGCTCCAAAAAAAATGACATATTTGTGTATGTGTGCATTTCCAAATCTCTCTTGCAATCAATCAATCACATCTGTGGAAGTATTTTGTAGAACAGGTATCGTATGTCATCGTTGGAACTGTTGATTCTGAAAGGTTTCATACCAAATCAGTTGGGTGACCTAATTTTTGTCAACTTTTTGTGACATAAAACGGCCATCAAAAGGCTGTGTCAAAACTCCACAGAATCGGACTGTCTTGTCCACTGTATCTTGACCCGATGTTTTGTGACATGTGAGGAAGTGCCGCCCGAAGTTTGATTCTTTAACTGGGGCTAAAGTAGAGCCACAAACAAGATACATCCTGAGTCAACAAACGGGTGCTGCCACCAGCTCTTAAATCTACTATTTGCAAAGTCCACTTTTGCTTGGCCACTTGTTTGATTATAGGAGTTGTAGAATGAGCTGTATAAGTCCTATTTAACTGCAGAACGTTGATAATGGACATTTAAAAAAATGCAGACGTGACGTGCAGGCCTTGAGTTTGAATTGCCTGACCTGGTTCACATTGAGCCTACCTGGTGCTCTCATGGAAACCTCCAAACACCAGCAGCTGTCTTCTGCTGAGAGCCATCCGGTGGCCACTGCGACCCGATGGACCACCAGGTGCTCTTGACAAAAACATGAAAGGTTAACATGTGCTTAAAAAGAAGGTAAATCCTAAATAGTGCCTTAAACCGGAAATCAACAAAAAACATATTTTTTCAAGAATATGTTCCCAGCAGGCCCACTAGTTGAAAGACGGCATTCTGATTTTGCGTTTGTGGAACATGAGTTAAGCAGCAAAATCCAGCCCTTTTAAGCCATCTAAGGGGACAGCCATTTTGTCACTTCTGTCAACTGAAAAAGACATCACAACTAGTTAGGGCTCAGGTAACGACCAATCACGGCTGACCTGTTTTCTGAAGCAGTTGTGATGTCATTTTCAGTCGACAAAAGTGACAAAATGGCCGCCCCCAGAGATGGCTAAAAACGAGTGGATTAACTCTTATTCCACAAACACAATATTTATCAGAATGCCTTGTTTCAACTAGTGCACTTGCATAGAACATATTCTTGAAAAAAATATGTTTGGGTTGACCTCCCCTTTGAAGTGATATTTGAATCAAAATCAATGAGCCTTCAACTGAGCCTGTCATACTTGATATTCTCCCAGCTATGTGTAGCAAGGTGCAACACCCAGAGGTCCTTGTAGTGGTAGAATTGTTCCCCGTTTGGAGAAGCAAACTCTCCTCCAAACACCCACAGCTGGCCCCCACCTTGAGAGACTGCCACCGCCTGAGGGAGGCAGTGGTACACAATGGGAGAAGGGGGCAAGGAATAAGTTAAACTTTAGATATTGTACCTTTGAAAAAAGGCCTGAATGAGGGTTTAGCAGGACAACACCTGCCCACAAGTGATGCAAGTAGGTAACTGGTACATTTTTAAAAAATATTTCAACGTTGTCATTTTTCAATATAGCTAAATGAGGCTGCGATGTCAATTGGCACAATGAATTTTTGCAATGTTTGGATACTGTGACGTACCTGGTGAGAGCATCGTGGGGGAGGTGGGTTGGGGATCTCTGACTTAACCCAACTGTTCTTTTTAATGTTGTAGAAAAAGAGATCATTGTACAGGTATGTCTTAAAAAAAAAAGAAAACAAGAATCAAGATTGAAAGTCTGTGACAAACAGAAAGCAAAACATGATATCTATTGAGCTTTATTATTTAAACATTCAATAACATTTCATAACATTCAGCTGTATTGAATGAACATTCGAAGGAAGTGAGATATGATATGTATGTCTGTCTTAGAAAGTTTTTATATTACCTTCTTTCCATTATAGAATTCACCACCAAACAGGATGAGCTCATCTTTCTCTGGGTGAGCAGAAAGTGATGCACTTAATCTGAAAATCGTGAAGAGATGTTAAGAATTACAAAACGAGTTAATAAATCCATGTTATTAAAAATGAGGCTTTCAAACGAATATCAAAACTGGATCAAGTTTTGAGAGTACATTTTGCGATTTGCTGATGGATTGCGGTGTTTGGGAAACGGCGTCACTTCTCCGTTTTAGTTGTTTCTCTGTTCATATTTGATGTCAGTATGACACTGACACACACACTGCACTCACCTTGCTGATGGAGGAGGACATGCAGTCTCTACTACTTGAGTCTTCTTGGCATCCATGCTCTGAAATTCAGCTATCAGAGCCTCCAAATCTTCCTAGGATAAAACAGCAGGTTAAGCCTTTCAATAAAATGCAGTAAATGAGTTGCGTGGTTATTTATATTAAGAAATCGTGCCCACAAAATACGCTAATGTTGGAATTTGTTTTATACAGCATTTAATTTGATTTTAAGCATGACAAACGGCTACACAACTACAAGTGTTGTGTTATTATGGTCATGTATTAAAACAATTGTCACCTCTTCACGTTTGGATCTCTTGTTAACCTTTTTCTCCATTTTGGTAGCGGTCTTCTCTGCTCCCTTCACCTTCTTTTCGTTTTTGCCTTTTTTCCCCATGGCTGCTGGCGATTTTATTCAATGATAAGGAATTAGAACATTAAACTGTCATCCATACAAACTTCCCACATGTTCAGTAAAATCCAATGCGGTCTGTCACCGGCTGGTTTTGCTTCCGGAAGTACTGGTACTACAGATACGACTAGTTACGCCAGCGTTCCTGGAGCAGCCCGGCTAAGCTAAGTGCCTGCCTGGCTACCACAGTGGAGGGGGCAATGTTCCCGTCAAACGTAATACATTATTGGACGTGAAAATAGTTCGACTTACTGAGTACTCAACTTTACTTTTTGTCAACCTCAAATGAATAACAACGTCGTTGTATGAATCGCAGCACACTGTGCAAGCATCATTTTAATTCGTTTTTGTTTAATTGACGTGTCGCCTATTTTCATGAAGTATTGTACACTGCCACTTTGCCCCCACTACCTATGCGCCATTGTAAGCACGTAGCTCAAAAAGTCGTTTTAATATCTATGGCCGTGACAGCTCTTTGCTTCCGGAAACTTGATGCAAGTACTGTAACTGTCAAAATTTGACAGCGCTCTCTAGCGTATCGGAAGGATATGTTGGAATAAGCCGAATTTGTACGTAAGTGGGAAACTACTTATTATTCAGGTATCTTTCTTTACTTCAACATTTATTTTTCTTTCTACTTCTACTTCAGTGGGTTTTTTGGGGGTGGGAGGATTATTCTATATTTATTATTTACTGTAATTACTTTACTACTGTGCAAACACAAGCAAAATCAAGTTTATTCTGTTCTGGTTCAGGGGCGCAGGAACTGGGTGAACAGAGATCAAGCTTACTTAAATAATTAAACCCAGGGCATAAGAAATGTCACAGACAGAGTTAGACAGCTATTAATGAACCTTGATACCTTGACATGGCATTTTGCTTACACATTTGTGCTCTACTGAAATTACAAAGTTGAATACGAATGTGATGATTTGCAAATTGCCTGGGAACCACTTCTATTTATAAACACTGTGGCACTATGAAGACACCGAGAAGGGGAGTTGATGAAATTACACTACACTCTTTAGCCCAAAGGGGGGGATAGTGTCTCACGTAGCAAAACCCACTGTTGGGGAAAGAAAAGAAAAGAAACAGAACCACTTCCAGATGTGTTCTTTGATAGTTGGAGATCCAAAGTAGAACACTTCTTGTAGACTTGAAATTCTTTAAAATTTTATGTTCTTGTTATGGAGAAATGATACCTGCTGCAAAATTAAAAGCGTCAGTCAAAATGAGGTCCACAATTGCTATGTGCATATACAGCAAATCGATCATCCCTCTGTGGTTTAATGAGATTCCTTGTCTTTCATCTCTGCCCCTGTTTCTGTTCTCATATCACTTCCAAGAGGAAGCTCAATTGTTTTGGAATAAATTATTGATTTGATGGGAGACTTTGCATGCTGTAGGTAGTCATCCTTTCTAGCCATTCATCAACAAATTGTCATATTTGTTTTCCTTCCTCTCTATGTTCCCATAAATCCCTCACAAGCACAAACACACACACATGCATGCACGCACACACACCCATGTAAGTATTAGCTGGCCAAATGCTTACTGCATATGGCACATGACCTTTCTTCTCAACACCGGGGACAGCATACCTTGGATGCTTTTCTGAGACACCTCGAGTGTGTGGTTGTGTTTGTGTCTGAATAATAAATATGAGACTACCAGCTTGTCCAGCTTTTCAGCTCGCATGTTAGCTCTGCAGAATCCTTTACACTGGCATAGTGAAGTCCCTGATATGAAATATTTTCTACATTTCAGGGAGCCAGGGCCTCTAAAAAAATGAGCCAAGTCATGTGAGAAGCCATGAGACTGTTACTCTTGCACTTGTGATTCACTGATTGCAGTAAAATGTATGAGTATGGTCCAAAAATACTTTGTGTCATGTGTTTTCAGCACGTGCAGGTGTTGATTATGTGCCGCCATTAACAGACAACTGCAACATTTATGTTCCCTCATAGGGGGCCAATTCTTTCTCTTTTTTTCTCTATACATTTGGAAAACATTTGGCTTCAAGAGATGAGGTAAGATATCAACAGATCAGCTTTTATTTCCAGGAAGTTATATTTAGATCTGATACACAATTTAGCATTAGCCCTCTAGTGCATGAATTTTCAAAGACTGAGTCAAGGTTTATTTCTTATGTGTTTTTACTCCTTGTAGGTCAGGAAGAAAAACAAAGATTCCATTTTTCAAAAAATGTGATTTTTTTTTTGGGGGGGGGGGGGCATCCAGTGTATCAAGTCTACTCTTGTGGACTTGATATGCCTAAGCATTCAACATAATCTACAACAAACCTAATGTAAGAATGAGCTAAATTAGGTTTTATAATGAACCAATTAACAATTATTTATATGCTTTGAAAGACATTGTAGTGAACTTTACAACTTTTAATCTTGTAAAGCCTATTGTACAGTCCTACAAAAGAAAACAAACTGTACACAAAACTGCAATGCTTTCCCCTAAACTAAGTCAATGTTTCAAAACAAGTCCAAAAACCGATGACCAATCAGTGTGTCTCCATCCTTCTTTAGGGGTGCAGGACTGACAGTACATGATCACGTCATCATGTCATCATGTCATCATGTCATCATGTCATGTCAGCAATTCGCAGCAAGAAGTGACAGTCTCTGTATTTTTTATTTTCATTTATGTCAACAGATAGACAAGATAAAACAGTTATTCTAATGATATGTTTGCTGGAGGTAAAAATGTGTTGTGATGAGCCAAAACAACAAGCAATTTATCGGAAACAGTGATCTTTGTTGTTTACATTTGCAAATAAAAACAGAATAGTATGATTTGCAAATCCTTTTGAATCAATATTAATATGGATACACTACAAAGACGGGATTTTTAAGGTTCAAACTGATAAACCTTGTTTTTTGTAAATATTGTCTTATTTTAAATGTGATGCCTTCTGCATGGTCCAAAAAAGCTGTGACAGAGGCAACAAATGACTGAAAGTTGAGGAATGGAACAAAAGGGAACATTCCACAAGTAAAGAGGTTAACTGGAAACAAGTGAGTGTCGTGAGTGGGTATAAAAAGAACATCCCTAAAAGGCTCAGTTGTTCACGAAGAATGGAGTGAGGTTCGCCACTTTGTGATCAACTAACTGCACGAGGAAGTAGTCCAACACTTTAACAACAGCGTTTCTCAAAGTAAAATTACCGGTACAAGGAATTTAAGGATTTCCTAAGCTACGGTCCACAATACAATCAAAAGTTTCGGTGGTTCTGAAGAAATCTCTGAATCTTAAGCGGCAAGGCGGAAAATCACCATTGAATTTCCATGGCCGCTGATCCCTAAGGCAGCACTGCATTAAAAACCGGCGCCATTGTGGAAAGAATATTGCCACGTGGGCTCAAGAACACCTCGGAAAACCATTTTCAGTTAACACAGTTAGTCGTTACATCTACAAATGCAAATTAAAACTCTACCATGCAAAATGAAGGCCATATACCAACAGCACCCAAAAACACCGCCGGCATCTCTAGGTCTAGCTCATCTAAGATGGCCTGCTGCAAAGTGAAAAAGTGTGCTGTGGTCTGACGAGTCCACATTTAAAAATTTTTTTTTTTTTAAACAGGGGGTGTCATGCCCTCCGGGCCAAATAGGAAAGGGACCACCTGGATTGTTCTCAGATGCTATCCAAGCTAACCAGAACCCCCCCCCCCCCCACCAACATTTATGAGTGTGAACATTAATAATTACTTGTCTTCGTGGTACATTCAATTGAATATAGATAGAAAGGATTGACAAATCTCACAATGTCCCGATTTAGAGATTAATGTAAGAAGTTGCAAATGCTTTGCTGCCCGTGACCCATTAACATCAACACGTTTGCATTCTTCTTTTTTTCATGACGCTTTTCTGCGTTGGTGTGGGTTTTTTTCAACTGGAGTGGTGGGCGGGTCCCTCCAACGGCACATCTGCCTCTCATTGTAATCAGCCATGTATAAAAGGACTGCCAAATTGTTTGCTCCTTGTCGGATTATTCCTCTGCTTGCTCTCGACCATTGTCGCAAGTATCGCGTTCTCTACACGTCGATCTTGGTCAGGCAGAGTACTTTGCTTTTGTTTTCTGCCTTTTCGTCATAGTATTGGTTTTGTTGTTAAGGATATTTTCAGTTGGTATTTTGCGGTACGGGATTTTTATCTCGTCTTTTCATGGCAAGCACTTTTCGTTATTGCTTTCCTTGCCTTTTGCACATGGTTCTTCTGTGTCCATGGTCTTATTTGTACTTTGTTAGTCTTGCAAGTTTTTTTTTTTGTAAATATTTTGGTCAAAACACCTTCTGACTTCCATCTTTTTAGAGTCCCCTCTGATTCCGGATTATTCCGTAATCTTAACACTTTTGTAGTGATTTCACTAGCTTCCACTGCAATTTCTTTCCTTTGTTGGGATTACTCCCTTTAGTCGCTTCTTTAGCAGGTATAATGCATGCCCTCCAAGTTTGGAGTCTAGTGAGTCAGTCTAAAATCTTTTACTTGTTGGCTATGTGTTTTGGCTCATTACCTTTTTGTACGATGAAGAATCTCCCAATCAGGTCGCACCTTTCTTAAAATTGGCAGACACAATGTTTGGCGACTTCTGATATCTTGTTGCTGCATCGTGTTACATCATTGAATATTGATGAGCCCTTCCCAGTAGAAGCCATGCAAGGCCAAGCCATGACATCCAGAAGGTTCCACTGAGGAGCCTCCGTGAACCCTTTTTATTTTAGTTGCAGAGCCATTCAACAGGGTTGTTGGAAAATGGCCGCATACCAGCAGGACTTAAAATGAAGTAGCTGGAGAGCCCAATCACAGAGTTGTCGAGTGAAACGGTGTTAATCATATTTTAGTTTTAATTTAACTCCACTTGAAACGTAAGGCATGAATTGGATGTATTGTGGTGGTAATTTAGAAACAGACGGTTAACTTGTTTGGGAGTATGAGTTGATCATTTTTCTCTCTCTCTGTCTCAAAGAATTAGCATTTCCATCAGTTTGGTAAAGTTTCATCTCGTTAGTCCATAAAACTTTGTCCCATTTTGGTGCTTCAGATGGTGTATCCTCTGAAGTCTTGTACGAACACTCTCTTGTGATAGCTCTCGAGTCACTGGAAGTTGTCGCTGGTTTCACTGACGTTTGTTTTTAGCGTCTTTCGCTACAGCTCTCAAAATGTTTGTCAACATGGAAACATTAGTATGGCATTTAGGAAGTTCAAATTTGCCTTGCAGTTAAAAAAAAAAAAAAGTTATGCTGACAATGTTTCGCTGGCTCAATTTCTATTGCTGTGTTTCTTATGGGAAAAGTTAGGGAGGTGGACCAGTGGACTGGAACAGATTGTGTTTGAGGTTCTAATCTTGCATTTTATACAAGTTTTCAACAAAAATATAAATTCTGACACTTTCATTTAAATTCTTTAATAAATTAATCCTCGTATAGTACTAACCCAAAAACATATTTGTATTCCGTTCAATTGAGAGATTATGGTTTATTTAGATTGATGAATCCCACCTACTTTACATATTCTTCTCCTATATTGTTTGAGTAAAGACAAGGAAACAGAGAAAGTGTGGCATCTAATGTCTCCAAATATTTGTTTGACTTTAATGAAGACAGATGGTCACTTTGCACCTGAGGCCTCGCCAATGAACACACATCCACGTCAAACGCTTCAATAAGTCAGCATGTTTGCGTCAATACTCGTCTGCTGTGACTGGTGCCAGGCCTGCTCGTGACCGTGGCTGCAAGAAGAGAATAAAAAGGGCAGAGATTAGATGAACGGCATGGAAAGGAAAGGCAATTACCCAGGCTGCTGATTTAATTACTGTATGACACACAAAGCCTCAAGTGTCTGAATATCAGTGCAGTTTGAAATTGTGTACCATGCAGGTACAGAAAATGTCTACAATTCCTAAATGTTTTTTTTTTTAATCTCTTATCAACATACAAAGTCTATCTATGCTTCATTCAATTTTCAGTCCATTGTAGTGGTGGGTAAAGATATTTGACCACTGTCAAGTCAAATTTATTCATAGCCCTTCATCACAAAAGAAGTCTCAAAGGGCTTCACACGTTTTTTGGGGTCTGCTGAAAAGTGATGATTTTGGAGGCATGAGAAAGCGATATTAACATTTGTGTGATGTTGTTGTTTTCCTATGTAATTGATACAGTAAAAATGAATGGAACAGGTTAGTAGAGGTAAAGTCGGTTTAATGCAATTGCTGATTGAATGCAATTGTTGGTAAACATTTATACTGTTTGAGGTGTGGTTTTTAGGCCGGGGCGTCACACTTGTGGGGATGTGTGTGTCTTGACGCATACATTACACACACGCAATCCCTTTTAACTTCCTGTAGATGCTGATCTGTTTATGTGTTTGAGCTTCCTTATGCATGTGTGTCTTGCTTGTCACTTGATGTGTTTGTTTTTCTACGGGGAAGTGAATACACATCAATGTTCTGTGTGGACCCAGACTGTTTGATGTATTACGTCCACAGTGTCCTGTCAAGTTTCCTCTCTTTCTTTATGAGACAATGTGAACAAACAAAATGAATGGGAATACGAAACGCCATCAAATTCTGTGTATTTTCATGTAGCAATTAGTCCATCCATCCATTTTCCATACTCCTCAAGAGTGACCAGAGTTAAGTTTATCCCATCTGGCAAGCGAGAGGTGGGGTACAGTCAATTGCCAGCCAATTATATCGCAGAGGACACCTTATAACAAATATATATTCACTCACATTCACATCTAAGGACAATTTAGAATGTTCATTTAAAGGAAGTGATTCATTAGTTTGGCTTGGAAAAACGCATAAGAGTTGAAAAATACTCCTCTAAAGGTTCTATTGATATACAGTACTTCACTATTATGGCAAAAAAATTTCAACACACGGGTACGTCCCTGTTGGGTCGAAACATAACACGAGACAAGGAGGACACATAGGAAAACATTGCCATAATGCATCGCAAAAAATTGCAATGAGTCAACCAGAAACATCAAACAAGGTGCTCACTGTCATGTCAGATCACAATTTTTACGAAAAATGTAGTTTTGTCGAGGCCCCAGTGTACACAAGACAGGCGGCCACGCACACAGGTGCGGTGAACATTTCCGGGTCGAGTGATTTACAGTTGGAGCGGGGACACACAGGTGACATTAAAAACCAACACCATGCCTTGTATTTTTAATTAGCCAGAGGCAGAGAATGAGCTTGACTGACAGAGGGAGGATCGTTCGCCCTGTCAAACCTTCACCATCCCCGGCACAGCCGCCCGCTTCTGGGTCATTATGTCCATAATGCGAGCGGAGTCCGCGCTCGTAAATTAAGATGCCGAGACATGCCCATCTCTGCAAACATGCATGTTTTTGGACATATGGGAAGAAGCCAACGTAGCTTGAGAGAGCCGAGGGAGAACGTGCAAGCTCCCCACAGGACGGACAAACCCACATCCACTTAACGGCGAGGCAGACGTGCTAGCCACTAGTCCATTGTGTAGCCTGTTGCTGCTATCAGTCATTCAAAACAGAAAACCTTTGAGTGGCTGTAACCAAAGTTACAGTTATTATTTGTATTCTTATTATCAGAAGTTGAGGAGAGTCACAGCTGTGTATAGTATACCCTGGATCGATCAGGAGTCAATCACAGAGCAGACACATACTGTACATACTGGCAAAAGTAGGATGTTTAAGGTTTTACAATCAAGATTTCTGTTTCATTCAGTGGGAACGTAACTTTAAGTTGACTATCAAATTGATATGAAATGCAGCAAAGAAAGGGAAATAAAGAATATACTCAATTAAAATTGCACAAGAGATTTTATTGGGGTTTTTTTCTGTTTTGTTTTGCAAGTATCAATTCAGCCATCGACAAATTCAACATGATTTTCTCCGCCTTATAACTGAAACATTTTAACCGGCAATCACTGAAGCAACCTCGTGGTTTTCCACCATTTTGCCAAAGGGAGTTTGCATGTGCTCTTTGGGGTTCAAATGAGGAAATGGACGGATGCATTTGTGCACGTGTATAATTAAGACCCAAGAAGCAAAATAGACTCTGGAACGAGGTAAAGTGGTGTGGCCAAAGTTCAAAATTAAGTTCAAGTTGGAAGATGAGTGTCAAGAAATTCCACAGATCTAACATATAGATGTTGTTGTCATTATCAACCTTTGTAATTTATGATTTTGATTTGGCCAAGGTGCACTTGGTGTTGGTCTTAGTGAGGAAGAGCTTTTGGTAGCTCTCAGCATACATCATGAGTGTCGCATAAGGGTGTAAAAGCAATCATACATCAGTCATCTACATTCACTTGGCCTTCGCTTAATACTCAGAATTCTTGAGAGGATTAAGTTGTTTGCTTCTGGGAGCATTCATCGAGTTAGTGTCATTTTGACATGAGTGAGCCAACTCATCCCCAATGTAAACCCCCGCCCCCCCTGGCCCCCACAACAGTTTACTGCAAATACACAATCACGTGGCACCATTGTTGAACAGTTCCCAGTGGTAACAAAGGCTCATTAATCTGTTAATATGTTATCAAACAGATAAAACAACAACTTGTTTTTTACTTTAATATGGCCTCCACATGTAAAAAAAAAAAAAGGATACATTTGACATGAACTCAATTTATCTGCAGTAAATATAATTTCATTTTGACAAACAAACTATTGTGATACCTCTAAAGCTGTTTGGATTTGAAAACATTCGTTTCTGTAGAAACGAATGTAAATAGAACGAATGCAGTCCAGAGTCGAACCGTCACAATCATAAACTACCACAACTATGTACACTACAGGCATTTTTTGGTAAATAACATTTTAACATTCTTGTGTGTCAAGTGTCATTAAGTGCAAAAAGGGAGTTGTGTTGAAATTCTAAATTGTGTTCTAAATTATTTCTAAATCTTTCACAATTCACATTGTTGTTCTTCTTGAATAAACAAGTGTGTTTCACCGATTGATCAACCATTCCAATACAAGGAAGGCAAAGTATTAAGCAGAGCTGGGCATTTTACTAAAAATTGAGCATCCGTTATTCGTCATCCGTCTGCAGCGTACCCTTCCGTCATCCGTCATTCGCCATTTTTTCCAGGGGGGGGTCATAGTACCCGTCTTTAGGCCGGTCCGCCTCTAATTTTAAATGGCCGTCCATCGGCAAGTCCGACTAAACTTTCATTAGCACAACCAAACCCCCCAGCCGCCCCCCCGCCATCGAAGACTCGCCATTAAAAATAGACTAAGGACGGACTGCAGACGAATGGCGGACTATATAAAGGGGTTTCCGTCTATGCTTAATCTGTCTATTGTGACATTTTTCCCCGCATTCGTCAGCCGTCAGCAAAACATTGGGCAGCGCTTCACAATGCAAATGGACAATGACCCGAAGCCTACTGACAAGCAACCAAAGAGTTTGTTAAATGGGCAAACCAGAGGAATTTGTTCAATGGCCAAGTCTGAATCAAATTGAGCATGCATTTCACTTGTTGAAGACAAAACTGAAGGGAAAATACTGAAGACAGCTGATGAAGGTTATCTTATCCTATGTCCAACGTCTGCTGATGTCTATGCCTTCCAGACATCAGGCTATTAAAAAGTTCATGTTAGACTTATGATTGTTAATTGCCCCCATTACTTTTAGTCCCTTGGGGACTAAGTGGGAGGCATACATAGAAACTATTGTAATGCAGACAGCGTTCACCTGGTTTGGATCGAAATACCCTCAAAGTAAACCTCAAAGTCTGCAGTTAAAGCAGTTCTTGCTCATTTCATTTCAAACCCATTGTGGTGGTGTTTAGGGCCAAAAATAGGAGGACTGTGTCACAATATTTATGGAACTGACTGTTGCACCTGGGGTACAATGGTGAAATGGTGCTGAATTTGCATATAAAATTGTTATTCAACGACTTGAATTATTTATACTGTACTGAGCAGCCAGAAAAAAGAAACTATATGTACTGTAACTTCATAGGTTGTAATAACTTCAATTTCCATCACATAGCCATAAGTGTTACCCGTTTTTTTTTTTTTGTCACAAGTCACAAAAGAAGCCCACGAAAAAAGAAATGACAATTGTGGAGTAAAGGATTACTTTGGATAAGCTCAAGTCTTACAAGGAATCTTGAATCATGACGTTGCAATGTAAGTTTTGGTGCAACTTTTAGGGTACAGTATATTTTTTCTTAAAAAAATAAAAGAATGAGAGAAAATGAAAGCTTCGACGTTACAGCTTCCACTACAGATGGAAAGGTCACAGTTTATCTGTTGTGTCCACTAAGAGTAAGATCATTAGTGGCAATTAGTGGACTATGGCAATTTACCATTTAAATGTTTATAATGTATTCTGCGGAACCTGCCATCAGCACCACAGCTGGGCGGATAGACGGCCCGGTCCGTCACATAGACGGAACGCCCAGCTCGGATCAGTACTATTGCAGTCCGGAACCGAGGAGTGTGAGAACATGTGACACACAACTGGACGCAATGGAGGTGGAGGGAGGCACAAAGGCTGAGAACAGAAAAATGCGAATGCGGACTGGAATGCACAGCAAGCCATACTTCCTCTATGTTTATTCAAACTAAATACAAGGAAACCCTAACCCTTTTGCTCCCCAACAACAACACACACGTCTTTAATCGCAACTTTCTGGCTAACTTGCCAGTTGCTGTATGTAGCGGTCAAATGTTGACAGTAATATGTGACATGGTCATGTGGCATTTAGGCACCGTTAAAACAATGACACGATTAACAGCAAAGGAATCAAACAGACAAAACACAAAAAGACAACAGTACACAAGAATGCAGGAAAAAAAAAACCTTCAATATTTATTTGAAAAGCACTTCCCATAAAATGCAAAGTAGATTAATAGTAACCAACAGTGTTTTTTAGAAAATAAATAAATAAAATATCTACAGTCCTAAACAAGTTAGTTTCCCCGTCAGCTTTTCACCACGGCTACAGGGTTCTACTTAAAAAACATTGCATCCGCCGACACTGTCTCTGTGGCAACAATTGTTGACCGTTGTAAGGAACAATCTAAAACATTTTTGTTGGTTGCCTAAAAGCTGAGAAAGGGGCTGACTCTAGCAATAAAACTCATATTTTCGAAACCAAGAAAATAAAAAACATGATGAGGACAAGACAAACTAGGAGTTCATAATGTGTGTCAACTCTCTCCCAGACAAGAAAATAAAACCATTTACAACATAAATTAAGCATTGTCTATCGCCCTCTACTAACGTTGACATCAAGGAAATAAGCACACACGCACACACACACCCCTACACATGTTTTTAAAATATGAAGAACAGAACAAAAAACATGTGCTTAACATTTCTGGGTGCTGATGTCAAACAAATATGTAATAATTGTATTGTAAACAATGTAATAATTTCCAGACTATAAGCCGCTACTTGTATACTTTAAGTGAGTATATAAGCAAATCTCGGGACCATATAATGCATGAGCATTGAGTACAGAGAAAAACTGTTTTTGAAGGGCAATTTTGGTGTAGGTAATATACAGTACGAGGTGTGTGTTAATTAAACCATTAAGGATGGGAGCGCATAACCGCATTTGTACCACTAAAACTGGGAGCGCTGTTGCGTCTTTCTACCTTTAAAGCCGGGAGTGTATGTCGTTTTCTTTTTTTAATCCAATTGTCAGTCTTTTAGGCAATGAAATGCATCAGAATATAGCTCGGAGGATGTTCCGAATCTTTTCGAGCCGTAATGGTGGACGGCAGACGATCGCGGGGGCTCTTAAATAAATAACGGCAGTGATGGAGATGACGCGCTTGTGGACTTTGAACCAGTGGAACCAGTCGAATGTGATATATGGTTAAGTTATATGGTTTGTAGACAATGACGATATTGACGTCTTTGTAACAGAATAGAGGATGGTTATCAATCACCACTCGATTATTTAAAAAATTAAAAATAGTGCTTCTCTTGCACCGACACTATTTTTATATCTTCGAGTCATACAGTATAATAATTTCGGGCCTGTGTGAAAGCCACGTGTGTAAGCTCTCAAATTATTTTGGAATGATGCTTCTATCTGCTACAGGGGCTGAGATATCAATTATTTTGTAGGAGTTGAATTTCTGGGAGAACCTCAGGTTTAAGAAGGTGATTCAACAGTTGTCCAGATGTTGAGCCAGTGGCTTTAGGCCTAAATGGGCTAAAAGTTAAAAATGTTTCTGTGTAACAGCTTTCGTTGTAAATATCCCAAGTTCCATCGTGGACACCTTTATGGTCAAGTGCGGCCTATGTATGTGCAACTTCTTTTAGTTCTTTCAATTTAGTGGGTGCGGCTCAATAGTCTGGAAATGACAGTAATTAAGATGGGACACAAACCAGCAACTCAAAGGTTTACTCCAGTGGTGTCAAAATCTGGTTTTCCAGGGCCACTATCCAATGTTTTAGATATTTCCTTTACCCCAACACACCTGATTGAAATGATCATGATTATGATCATTTGAATCATGATTATGATCATGATTATGATCATTTCAATCATGATTATGATCATGTTTATGATCATTTGAATCATGATTATGATCATGATTATGATCATTTGAATCATGATTATGATCATTTGAATCAGGTGTGTTGTAGTAGGGAAACATCTAAAACATTGGATAGTGGCCAAATGATGAATCATGATTATGATCATTTGAATCAGGTGTGTTGGAGTAGGGAAACATCTAAAACATTGGATAGTGGCCCTCGAGGACCACATTATGATTCCCCTGGTTTACAGCAGGTTAAACCAACATTGTTAAACAGAAGACCAATACAAAAAAAGCTCTAGGGTTTTATGTTGTCTTTGAATGTCTTCCTGCCAATATTTTCATTTCCCCCACAGTCCTAAACCCCAAAAGTTCTCATGAATTGAGCTACAAAGAAAAAAAATACACCATCGAGGAATATAAAGATGATCCTAAGGTAAGTGCAGATTCGTCAGTGACTAATGGAAGTCAACACAGCAGCGGACAAAAGTTGTACATTGAAGTACAGTATACTTCAGGCTCCTGCCTGATGTGGTCTTCATCACTTCTTGGCAAGAGTGTGTGTGCGTGCATGTGTCATCGGGAGAGTAGATAGCGAGAGAGAGCGAGATCATCAGGGCTCAGCATCGTTGAGCTGTGATGTCGGAGCTCGGAGGCCATCGTTGGAGCGCTCGGGACTCCTAAGGCACCACCTTCATTGCTTTCTGGCAAAAGGCCGTGGTTGAGACTGCAAAACACACACGGGCCACGTTGCCAAAGTTGTCCCCTGAAAAATACTCGGCTTTTTTTATGCGAGGGCAAGTGAAAGAAAGGACAGCTACTCACAGATGACATTCAGCAGCCACTTGGGTTTGTTCTTCCACATCACGCCAAAGAAGTAGACAGGTAGACCAGTGGCAATGATGCCAAAACCAATCCCACACTCCTTTGGAGTCTTCCAGAAGGATACGATGATGAGGAAGAGGCAGGCGAGCACAAACGTCACTGGTAGCAGGATATTCACCTGCGATGAAAGCATCACATAAAAAAATTCACGAGCAGAACAGGAGCAAAATCCAAATGTGAATCATTTGGAGGACGCTGGAATCTTGGGAAGTAGGCGACAACAGGAGATGCCGATAGAGGCCGCGCTGGAGTTGTGATCACACACATTCTTTGTTTTCCACAGTTTCTTGATCAGGCGAGGCCGACAGCCGGACGGATGCGCCGAGGAGGGTGTGGCTTGTTGATTGAAAAATGAACAGTTTCTTTCAAGTGTGAACAGCACCCCACAATTTGGAACTAAACAGGCCCCGCCGTCATGCTGGAGATGAAGCAAACTTCTTCCATAAAGATTTATTGGTAAGAATTCAAATTAGAATTGTACTTTGGCATTTTGTTGGAAACGGCAGACACACATAATAAAATCGAAAAATAAGATCTTCCCTAGAAAGTGCACAAATGAAAATCAGTAAGTCAGTAAAAAGGAAGTCGGCAATTAGATATGAGACAAGAATAGCTTGAAGACAATGCAATGTGTAAAAAAATGTAAATGAAATTAAAATTACCCCAGTGTGCTGAAAACCCCAACAGGTGACAGGTAACAACCTCAGATCGGTCTAATTTGGTTATCACCATTACAGCCTGCGGTGCACTCAGTCTTGGTCAACAAGGTCTCCGTAACTGAGAGGCCATTGTCGTCATTAGGGACGCGCGCGACTAGTCGTTTAACCGTTTAACCGTCTACGATTTATTAAACGTTTTGTATTTTACTAGTCGGTTAAACGCGGCGTTAAGTATCACCCATCCTGTTCCACGCGCCTCTGCGCACTGTGCACGTTTTCCTTCCTTCATACGGTGCACCTACAAAGTCAAATGACCAAGTCAGAATACAAACAGTCGGTTGGCTAAACACCACACCAACACTACCATCTTCTTCTTGATCACGATGCCGTTCTAAAGACAAGAGATTGAACAGACCACATTTTTAGCAATCACATGAGCGTGAGACCATGCTTTTAGCTATGCGGTGAATATCTGGAATTGTATCAAGCGCAAGTGAACCGGGGGAGTCCTTGATCAATTGCCCTAAGCGCTTCACCAAGCAATACAAACGTATCTGGTGAGCAACAGGAATGTGACAGGCAAATAAAGGAGACAGTGAGGGAGAGGGAAACAGGGAGAGAAAAAGGAGACTCCGGTCTACAGTCCCACAACACACACACACACACGCGCACACACAATTTCTGCCTCAATCTCATTTGAGGATGCAAGAATTGTCTCCCAGACTTGCTATTTGTATAGTGCCATCCATCCTCATAGATCTTCCTTGCTGCTACACAAGGCTATTCAATGTGCTTTAAAGCTACATAAAATTACAAGAAGGAAAACAAATGTCATGACTTCCTTAAAAAAAACTTTTAGTTGTTAGCTAAATAGAACGATTTTCATCTTGGGGTTAAACAGAAATTGAGGCCTGTCTCTAATCTTCTGACAGACTGCTCCAGATTTTAGCAGGATAAATCCATGGGATGCGGGCATGTGAATTTTCACATGCCCGCATGCAAACAAAGTGCATCAACGGTACAATGGTCCGTTGTGTGTTTGGAGAGTCCTGCAGCCAGTGGACAAGCCACTATAGCAGCAGCTGACAAACATTCAGCTTCTCTCCTGCCCTTTAATCTCACATCAGTGTTCATTCATTCATCTCAGCTAATGAATGCATCTTTGTTGGCGGCGTGAGACAAAGAAAAGATATCTCTGATTGCCAAAACTGTGACACGATTCAACTTTTTAATTAACGTGGAATTTTGAATATGTGTGTTCAATAATACTGATCAAACGTCCATTTTCTCATTATGGTACATATAATTTGTGTGTGTGTGTGTGTGTGCGTGAGTGCGTTTGTTGGCTCAACTCGGCGACTGTTTTCTGAGTGTGTGTTTACTAAGCTTTTGTTTAGCATGCTTGGGCGGTCGCCAAGTTTTCCTCGTAATCCATATGGCCCGTGGTGGAACACAATTGCTCTTCCCGGTGACCGTTTTGGCACATCTAACAATGTTATTCCCATCGACGTCAGTCTTGTCAACCCCAAACCATTTTCAGACTACGGACGACGTGGACTCGCGCCTTGCTATTATTCCCCGCTGGACACTCCTCCATACTTGAAACAGAGCGGCTGCATTAAGGACAGAGTCACGTGACCGGGTCCTGCCCGCTGATTCGTCGAATGATTATCACTTCCTGCTCATCTGCCGTCAATGCAACCTGATTTGCCGAATGAGGGTTTCAGCATTTCCTCATACTTTGCGGCCGTCGACTGACTCGTTATGCTTTTCGAGGCTGTATTAATACTCGAAAATTACACATTGTGAAAGCAAGATATACGATGATATCGATGATATCGATGATATATCGCCCACCTCTAGTGAATTGCATGACTCCTTCTTGGCTACAAGTCAGTGAATCATTTTCTGGCATTTCAAAACTGTTTAGACCAGCAGGAAAGTTCTTCTCACCACTTCCTGATTTTGCGCAACATTTGGCACCGCTGCGCATGCTGGTTTGTAGCTGCCTTATAGACGCGATATGTAAAGGCGCACAATCAGCTGGTGCAATTTAGCTCGGATTTGATAAATAAGATTGCACATAAAAAATATTACCCATTTGGCAGACACAGTCCTGGGTGCGTCCGTTTTTTTGATCAGCTTCTGTATGCCATTTTTATATGCACAACCCTTAACTCTTTTGACGCCATGACGTATAAATACGTCTGTAGAATCGTTCGTGGATGCCATGACGTATTACTATTATTTTCTGTGTTTGTTTCGTTTTTTTTAAACTATAATGAAGGTTCTTGGCGCAGGTTCCCGGAAAGGTTCCCGGCAAGTATCAAGGCTTTGGGAATGCTTTCAGTATGAAAAATCACCGCTAGATGGTAGGCGTGGCCAGATTTTCACAACGGGTAGGACCACCCACAGAACAACGGAGCAGCCCAATTCCTTATATGGAGCGTATGAGATTGCGTGTATGCTTTACGGCGGAGTTGCGTGACCAAGTGCGACTCTCGCTCAACACAGAACGTTTTCGATCAAAGAATGGTGACACAGTCCCATCGTCATCTTTGTTTGAAAAGATATAAGATATAACATGCAAGCGATCGTGGGGACCGCCGTACGTGTGGAAAATTGAATAAAATTCCACAGAAAAAGTGTCAATGTAGAATCAAACAGGAGAGAAGTGACTACCCTTTTTAGAGGCATCAATGTGAACACGGACAGTGTAGTGGTTTATCTAGACAATAAATCGTGATCAAGGCGCATTTTTTTTTAGTTATTTGAAGTATCACAAATGCAAAAAAAAAAACAGCATCGAAGAGGAGGTTCTGCTTGAAATGCGTCCTTTCGCAAAAAGCTCTTTTTCTCGGAATCTTTCTTGGAAACGACTATTTTCAAAAAACTTACCAATGTTCAACTTCTGTTTACTAAAGAATGGTAAAGGGTAGAAACACTTCTTTTCTGATGAAAGAATAGGATCAAAGCTTTCTTTTGGTAGGTTCCATGTTTCTATAGCTACAGAACTCATTTTTCTGCAGGCCTTCAAAAATGAGTCGAAATGGTCGAAAAATGGCTGGCACCATCAAGAGCAATTTTTTAACATAGTCTGGCATTGAATGAGTTAGTCAACCCCAAAAATGTCTACAAAAATATGTTCTAGGAGCCTCCACTAGTCAAAACACAGCACTGTGATTACTATTGCATTTATGGAATATGAGTGTAACAGCAAAATGCACCCGTTTTTAGCCAGCTCAGGGGGCGGCCATTTTCCACTTTCTGTCAACTGAAAATGACATCACAGTTGCTCATGGCTCAGGTAACGACCAATCACGGCTCACCTGTTTTCTGAAGCTGAGCCATGACTGTTCATTACCCGAAACCTGAGCGACTGTGATGTTATTTCAGTCGACGGAAAGTGGTAAAATGGCCGCGCCCTGAGATGGACAAAAACGGGTGCATTTTCTGCTTAACTCATATTCCACAAATGCAATATTAGTCAGAATGCCGTGTTTAGACTAGTGGGCCTGCATAGAACATATTGTTGTTAAGAAAATTTTGGGGTTGACTTTCCTTTAAGTAAATCCGTAGCAAACTCTTTAGTAAATCAGGAACAAATCAATATCGTTCCTAGCTGTACTCTGATTGATTAACTCAATAGGCTCACCTTAATTGGTCTTTCTAGCTCAGGCTTCTTATAACGAAGCCACATCATCCCAACAATCGCCAAGGCGATGCACAGCCAGTTGAAGAAGCTGAAGAAGTTGATGACGGAGAAGATGTCATTAGAGAAGGCGTAAAGCAGCGTCATTACACACTGGGGAGAAGAAAGGAACAAAAAACATTATTAAATACAATGTGAGTGTTTTTACAATACTTTTAACAAACCATTGGTCGAAAAATGTTTTTAAAATGTTTTTCTGCTGTCAGATCTCCGATGTAAACTCATTAGGTTATTGAATTTAAATTTGGTTTGATAACTTTGCGTTAATTTACTGGGTGTATGTATTTGTAATATATCTAATGAACATCATAACAACAAAACCCATACATTTATGTTCTCGTGTATAGATTTCAAAGAGTGGTTAATATTGTGAACAGTCAACCCTTTGTAAAATAAATACATACACAAAGGACAAAAGAATAAAAGCACAAATCCATTTTTGGGCTTGCTAAAATTAGCCTGTTTTGAGGGTTGGTCCAGTCATGCAAGTGATTGACTGTTACCTTGCTATATATACTGCTGTATATAGCCAGTGGCTAATATGGATTTCGTTACCGTGACGACGAAGTAAAAGTCAACTTTCCATAATCTGGCCCTTTTGAAGGTATCCCAAATAGATGAGGAAGTTAAACTTGCTTGAAGGAAGTAATTAAAATTATACACAGTACATTATACAGTGTATAGGACAGTATATGAGGTCACTATACTCACAGTGAATATTAGAGAAGGAAGTGGAGTCAGCAGGGTTGGGTGGATCATTGACAGCAGACAGGGCAGATGACCTTCCCGGGAGCCCACAAAGAATAACCTACATTGTCCATTGATCAGTATTAATTCAAAATACATTTTTACATAACTACATATGAGGTCACCCTAAATTTCATGCATTTGCAGGACACTGGGTATTCATGTTACCTTGAGGATGTGAAGAGAGAACCATTGACAGAGCCAAAGCAGGACAGGCCCACAAATACTGGGATGATCCAGGCCATCACACCCAAGTGCCTATTGCCAAAATCCTACAGGACATTAAGACAGTGATCCCAGAGTCCCAACAATATTATTTGACATATTACATGTATTTTGATAATGCTGGATGTAGATGTAATAAATTCAATGGAGGAACACAGCAGAGCAGACAATGGGCAAAAATAAAAGTGTTTTATCTTCTTAAAGGGGAAGTCAACCTCAAAACGCTCCATATGTGCCTCCACTAATCAAAACACGGCATGCGGTCAATATTGTGTTTGTGGAATATGAGCTAAGGCCCGTTTTTGACCATGTTCTCCGATTAATTAACAATCAATTCCACACAAAAAGAAATATACTGCGTACTACATACAATATTGAACTGTGGATCGTTGGTGTACTCTTTGCAATACTGTGATGGGTTAAATGCAGTGGGGAAAATGTTATGTTGCAGGAAAAATGTGTATGATATGGTGACGATAAAGATGATGATCATTATTATTATAAGCCACTTGCAGATCTCATCTGTGCATGTGTGAGAATCAAGTGTAAAAAAAAAGGAGGCTACCAAACAACAAGCGGTTTTGTATGATAGTAACTAGGTGTAAGCCTAACTGTACACCTTACAGCTTGCAGGCAATGATTTAAGCCTGAAGTGACAAAACGACAGGTGCGCACTGTACCATGTTGACACTATTGCAAAGCCTTGTAAACCTTCCTTCATTCTTCACAATTTCCCGACAAAACTAGTTGCTTATATCTCCTGTGAAAATAGTGACAACTCTGTTATCACAGTAACCACAGGTGTTTTTTTTGTTTGTTTGTTTGTTTGTCTGTACACCAACTGCTAAAAGCCCTTACCACAGCCACAGCTTCAGAGTTGAGCATCTCGTCGGTTGAGAGGGTGGTGAAATACGCCAGGTTGGTGAGAACATAAACTGCTGTCACGATTGGCAAAGAGATGATAATGGCTCGAGGCAGATTTCTGAGATTGGCAGAAACAATGACAATGAATAGAACATACTTCATCTTTGATGGGCTAGATCAGTGGTCCCCAACCATTTTTTCTGCCACGGACAGGTTCAAACAAGTTTACCCTTCGCGGCCCAGTAACTATTCACCTTCCAAATACGTCTGTTTACTTTACTAATTTGCTAGCTTGTGCATTTGCTATTAGCGTTACGCGACGGAGACAATTTGACATGCGTTAAGAGGCAGTCATAGGGGGATGTAACGGAGAGAATACGGTCACCTTTCAAAATAAAATACTTTTCAGACTCGGATAATAAATAAAGTGGAAGTACGGTATGTTTTTTTTTTCTTTCATCTGTGCGGCCCGGTACCGGTCCGTGGCCCGGTGGTTGGGGACCCCTACGCTAGGTAGCTCACACGACAGTCAGACCATTAGTCAAGGACTTACTTGTAAGGCTCAATCATCTCCTCAGTAACAAAATTCAAGTAATTCCTGCATACAGTAGAGGGAGAAAGATCTTGGTTACAAATGATCTGAATTGTGAAGGTAATCATTAAAGAAGCTAGGTTGATTTTCCATATTTACCACAAGTGTGTGTACGTCTATGTTAGTTATGTGGTGTTATGTATTATAGAATGCTAACAGATGTTACTTTGTGATGAACAAGGGATGGATTACAGTGCAGTGGCTCACAATTTGATCACACTTACCAGCCACCATAAGCAAACAGACCACTGTAGAGCGCCAGACCAATGTTGCCAAACTCATACTGAGAGCCCTCGAAGGAATTTTCAGGGAGAAGTGAATCAACGCCACCTGTTGAGGATGAACAAGACAGAGAAAATAGGTCACAATTAGTGATCAGAAGAATTTATTTGCAAACGATGCAAAAAAAACACAAAGAATGTGTAATAGTTGGCGTCAACACAGCACGACAGCAACAAACACACCACACATCCAAAAAGAGAAAGAAGGTTCAGTGCCGAGGTGACCATCCACAGCGCCATCCTAGTTCAACAGGTTGGAGATGAAGTACATTAATTAAACGAGGGTTGCACATTTTCCCAAAATATATGAGGATGAGTATAAGTATGAGGATGACTTTTTCAACGTTTAGAGGGGGTTCAGACGGACAATTAGTGACTCAAAGATTGGATGAACTACAACAAGGAACAGAGTGCAGGAATCAAACACCAGAAAGTGCGTGCATACCTGTCAACTTGTACATTTTCCCTGTATTTTATGTTTTTTGATCATTCCAAGTTGTGTACGCCGTATAAAATGTTTTCAACGGGAAAAAAAAAAATTAAAATCTCGTTTTTTGTTAGACCGATCTCGTCTTGCCCATTTCGGCTCTAATCCGGAGCGTCCGTTAGCGATTCCGACTGCAAACTTCGGCTGACTTTCATGACCAAAGTCCACATCCCACCCTCCCGCATCCCACTCCCGCCCGCCCGCACCCCCCTCCCCACGTTGAGCGATAAACACTGTGTAAGATTAAAAATACATATATATAATATATATAATATATATATATATATATATAATATATATATATATATATATATATATATATATATATATATATATATATATATATATGTGTGTGTGTGTATATATATATATATATATATATATATATATATATATATAGATATCGATATATATATATGTGTATACCGACACACACGTATAGGGTTAACATCTCTGGCAACAAGTGAATCAGAAGTGCTCACGTTACTGTGTTACTGTTAGTATGTTAGCTGGCTGCTCTTCACTTGCAAGATTAACATGTCATCCTGTGTCATCGTCAACCGCTTCATCACCAGTCCGAGTTCTCTTTTGGCCCTTTTGGAGCCACGTCTATATTTCTCGGTTCAACTGTTTTCAAATAATGGCTGTATAAATAACTTGCTTCAAAGTTTCTACACGCCCTACGTCACTCTTAATTCTTCTTAAGACCTTTTTCTGCCAAAATGACTTGTGAGACTGCATCGCAAGGTGCAGGGGTGTATCACAAAGCACAAGAGAGTAATAGAACGAGAGCATACTGTGAGCTCAAGAGAAGTCCCAGTACGCCATAAAATGTCCTGGTACACTAGAGGCTAAAACTGAAGTGCTGGTACTGGTGTGTGCGAGCCCACTTAAAGCACTGGTGTTAAGCAAATAACTTGAGTTCACAGCCCCTCCTGTAGACCTTGTAATTTCTTCTGGTTTCAGGGTATCCGAGCCACATTCCTGACGGACCTGATCCCTGCAACATGCACACACATTCTCAGACACAGCGTCGGTAACTAACCCAACAGCCCCCGGGCATGTTGCTATTAGATGGGGTAGCCCTAAAGCCACTGTACATACTACGCGTGAGAAGCGCCTGATGACCAAAGTGCCGTACTTACAACAGCCCACTTAGTGATGGAGCTACACAGGAGCTATGGGGCGCTCTAGCCCCGTCAGAAACCGGTGTAGCCCTAGTTAAGCACCTCCCGTATTATATTTGCTATTCTAAAATATATTCATTATGGGGCTGGTATGGCTCAGTGGTGAAGTGGTCGTCTCCCTACCCAGAGGTTGTGGGTTTGATGTCCAGCCCTTGTGACTGTGTCGAAGTGTCTTTGTGCAAGATACTGAACCCCCAGTTGCTGCACCATCAGTAGGTGAATGCGAATCAGTGTGAAGCGCTTTGAGTGCCTGAATAGGTTGAAAATGGTTGTTTTGTATAAAACAACCCCCAAAATTGGGCTAATTTGTACAAAACAACTCAAGGTGGGTCAAATTGACCCAATTTGTGGATCGGTCCATTTTTGACCCCAAATTGCGTTATTTTCAACCCAACTGTTTGTAGAGTCTGGCCTAATAATCCAGAGAAATTGTGACCTAACTGCCTTGTGATGCTTTCATATCCAATTGAGGGATTTAGGGCTGTTTGGGTTCTGCCCAGTAAAGACTCCAAGCTCCTTTTTACAGTATACTTCAAAAGTCTGTTGGTGTTAGCTATTATGACTTAAGTAACAGTACGATAAAAGCCTCCCAAAATGTAACCAACAAATGCTCAAAATAATACAAAGTACATTTCTTTGGTCATATTTTTCATACAGTTTGTATGGCCAATTAAGGTGTTATCATCTTACTTCCAATTATTGATTTATCAAAATCAGTTGTTCTAGTTTTTGTTAGGGTCTTGCCATTTATTGATGTGTGCATGTACGACTAAATATAAGACCAGCCCCCTCAGTAAAACTGGTCAAGAATCGTAACTCGTAAACTGGAGCCTACCCTAGCTGCTTTGAGGTGAGAGGCATGAACATGTGTCTGCAGGCCACATATGAACAAATTACCATTTACCCTCACATACACCTTTGGATAATTTAGAGTCCTCAATGCAGTTAATCTAGCATGCATGTTTTTGGAATGTGGGAGGAAGCTGGAGTGCTCCGCAGAAATCCATCGCAGGAACTGGTCGCACAGAAAGGCCGGAGACAAGATTCAAGCAGCGAACCTCAGAGTTGTAAGCAAACATGCAAACCACGCCGTCAGCATGTACTAATATTGTCTGTCTATAAATACAACATGCATTAAAAAAATGACTGTTACCCTTTTCAACACTGCACTACTCTGCATGATTGGATTAATACATGGCCGAAAACCGATTGTAAATCTTTCCATTTTAAAAGCACCTTTTTGACCAGACGATTCTCATTGGGTAACTAAAGCCGGAGTCACCAACTCAAAATCCGGATCGTTATTAAGCTTCTCCAGAGCTTTCTGATGGGCTGATCATTTGAATCGGCTGTGGTGAAGGAGGGAAACACCGAAAACATGCAAGATAGGGGCCCTCGAGGACTGGAGTTAGTGACCCCTGAACTAAAGTGTTTTAATATAAAGTTCAAAATGCAGAAAAGCTATAGATTGCACCTGGACCCTTGACATTCACTGATACTTTCTCAAAATACACTTGTTGCTCCGAAAAAGATATGACAAGACTAACGTTTTACTTACTGTCCTGAATCACCACGACCCAATGCCACATACCTGATACATCAAGTGACATTTAGGACTCTATTTTTGTCGACAGACGCACGTGCGCTCGGCATAAAAACTGGCACATCTTCGTTTTTGCACCGGGGCAAGTTTAGGATACAATGTTTGGGGATTTGGTAGACCGCGCTACGCCTTTCTGGGCGTTCCGGTGGATTGAGCGTGTATTCTATTTAAGGCTGTCAATAGATTAAAATTTTGAAAAAGAGAGATTCATTAATTAGTATCTGTAATTAATTGATCTAATTCATCTTTTTTTAATCTCACTTGAAAGTTGCTGAGAAAAGCCCCAAAGCCCCTCATCGTCTGTATGCATGTATCTGTATTTATGGTGTACAGTATATCTTTTATTTCAATTACCCAGTCATTAGCCACCTTGAGGAACTGTTTTTCGCATTTACCAACCAACACCTGATTTCTGTTTTCATGACGATCAGTACAAAATGAGTTGAAGTTCCATTTACCATCAATAAAGTGTCCAGTCACCCCCAAATAACCGTGGTTTCAAGTTGAGGTCCAGTGATCTGCAAATTTGTCCGAATCCCCCATAAAACAGCAAGCTTGCTTTTCTTTTCACCGTCATACATCTTTTTGATTGAAGTCATCAATGTAGTCCTACACGGTGGTTTGTCTGATGGGTCATTGGACGCTGTTTGCAACACCTCAAATAATCCCTTGTCTTCAACTATGTTGATCGGCCTGCAGTTCATCGCTATTCATTTGGCAAGAACATTCGTCAGCCCGTCGGTCGCACACTTGCTCAAACGCGGGCTGTTCTCGAGTTTCGTTTGGTGAAGAGCTGTGCAATGGCTCGCTACATCAGCGTCTTTGTTTTGTATCATTAGCTGTGGCTTTAGTCACAGCAAATCACTCTGACTTTATCAATAGTACCATCAGGGAATATTTTTAATTGACCATTCATCGGACCAACAACTCTCACATCTCACATATCCATTTACACGTATTCTCTCTCCTCCGGAACTCTCACCTACAACACTAGCCTATCAGGTTATGCCAAACACAATGACAGCCAATCAGTGTCCACTTCAGGGTGTCACATTGACCATTGTTTTTTACACCGCCAACAACTCAAGCACAAACCCCATGCATCAAAATGAATGAATGCTTTGCGCTTGACTTGTGCTGGACATGACTACCCCCCCCCCCCCCCCCCCCAAACGTCAGAATACAACGAATCATACAAAAGTGTAGTTGTGGAAGTACCAAACCCTGCCGTCAACCAAAACTGAGCTCCTGGGTGAAGGAGAACAACATGTTTTTGAAAAAAAACGTGTTGATTGTTCTAACCTACCAAATGCATAGAGGCATTACACGTGATACAATACGTCAAATAGTGCTGACTGGTTTACTAGACAAAGAGATACAAAAGGTGATCAGATATGACAATCTTGAACTCTGTTAAGATGGGAGTCGAGTGATCCTGTATAAAACCACTGTGAGGGCAGGCTGTAAATCCCCGAAGGCAAGATTTAACACAGATAATCAGATTATCCTTGTCCTTGTCCACCTGCGCCCCCTGGTGAGCTCCTCAATGGACCCACTCCAGTTCGCATACCAGCCTGGCACCAGTGTGGATGATGCCATCATCTACCTCCTCCACACTTCACTCTCCCACCTGGAGAAGGCGGGGAGCACTGTGAGGATCATGTTCTTTGATTTCTCCAGTGCTTTCAACACCATCCAGCCCACCCTACTGGGAGACAAGCTGGAGCGGGCGGGGGTGGCGCACCACCTCACCACATGGATCCAGGACTACCTCACAAACCGGCCACAGTATGTGAGGACACAGGACTGTGTGTCTGACGTGCTCCTCTGCAGCACGGGGGCCCCACAGGGAACTGTCTTGGCTCCCTTCCTGTTCACCCTCTACACCTCGGACTTCAACTACAACACCCCTACCTGTCACCTGCAGAAGTTCTCTGACGACTCTGCGATTGTCGGCCTCATCACAGGCGGAGATGATCGGGAGTACAGAGAACTTACTCAGGGTTTTGTGGACTGGTGCCAGCAGAACCGCCTCCTGATCAATGCGGGGAAATCCAAAGAAATGGTGGTGGATTTCGGTAGGCGCCAGCACTCTTCACCTGCACCAGTGAACATCCGGGGAACAGATGTTGAGAGAGTCTCAACTTACAAGTACCTGGGTGTTCATCTGAACAATAAACTGGACTGGTGCGACAACACAGACGCCCTCTATAGGAAGAGTCAGAGCAGACTCTTCCTCCTCAGGAGACTGAGGTCTTTTGGGGTTCAGGGGACACTCCTCAGGAACTTCTATGACTCGGTGGTTGCATCGGTCATCTTCCAGGGAGTGGTCACCTGGGCAGGCGGCGTCTCGGCCCGGGACAAGAAGCGGCTGGACAAACTGGTCAAGAGGGCCGGCTCTGTCCTGGGCTGCTCCCTGGACTCTGTGGACTCGGTGGGGGACAGGAGGATGTTGGCCAAGCTGTCATCAATGCTGGGCAACCCGGACCACCCCCTCCAGGGCACCCTAACAGCACTCCACAGCACCTTCAGTGACAGACTGTTACACCCTCGCTGTGCAAAGGAGAGATTCCGCCGTTCCTTCTTGCCTGCTGCTGTCAGACTCTTTAACAAGAACATTGTGTAGTCTCTACAAACTGGCGGACATTAGTGCAATTGTGCAGTCCTGCACCTGAGCTCGTATCGTGCAATACCCAATATTCCCCACTACTGTAATACCGTGCAATACTCAACATTCCCCACTACTGTTAGTCTAGTTTTATTTTTATCCAATGCTGTTCCTTACATTTCACTACAGCACTGCAGCACTGTCACTTAGAGTATTTTTTCCTCTGTACTATGTACAGGCCGAAATGAGTGTTCCTCATATTTTTTATGTAGATGTAGGTTGGTGTGTATACACATGTGTATATACACATGTTACTGCGTATATCTACATAGGTTTGATTCTAAATGTTTGCCGTCAATGTTATACATTAATGGCCACATTATGCCGCCGCCCCTGTGTGACCTATATCTTTGCTACTGTAACAATGAAAATTTCCCCACTGTGGGATCAATAAAGGCATTCTTATTCTTATTCTTATTCTTATTATTATATTGCCCTTAATCTGTGACAGTCAGTCAAACTGACCATATAGCCACAAAGAACCTTTTTATAAAATAAAAAAGAGGGCTATACAGACTGAACAAAAATATAAATGCCACACTTTTGTTTTTGCTCCTGTATTATTATGTTGAACTCATTCATCAGACTAATGTAAATATCAAAACAAGAGGACCCGAGTAAGCAAAGAATGCATTTTTTAAATGGTGAGTTAATTCATTGATGAAAAAATAGAGCTATCAAAAATATCTGGCCCATAAAATCTCCCAATTACTGGGAGATTTTCAGACTAATGTAAATATCAAAACAAGAGGACCCGAGTAAGCAAAGAATGCATTTTTTAAATGGTGAGTTAATTCATTGATGAAAAAATAGAGCTATCAAAAATATCTGGCCCATAAAATCTCCCAATTACTGGGAGATTTTATGGCCCACCGTGTACAACTGCAATCAAATGTTTTCTATAATAGGCAATGAGTCTTCCACATTTATGTGGAGCTATTTTGGCCCACTCTTTCAAGCAAGTGCTTTAATTTCGCAACATTGGAGAGTTTTTGAGCATGAACAGCCTTTTTAAGGTCATGCCACAGCATTTCAGTTGGATTCAAATCAGGATTGGACTAGAACACTCTAAAACCTTCATTTATTTATTATTATTATTATTTTTTAAGCCATTTACAAGTTGACTTGCTGGTTATCCTATTGCAGAACCCAAGTTTGCTTCAGATTGAGGTCACAAATTGATGGCCAAACATTGTCCTGTAGGATTTTCTGGTAAAGAGGAGAATTCATGGTTCTATCAATCACATCAAGTTGTCCAGCTCGTGAAGGAACCAAGCAGCACCTGGCCATCAAACTACCGCCACGTTTGACCGTTGAGAAAATGTAAAAATAATTTAATATTCTTTTTATGAAATGCTGTGTTACAATACCAGATGTAACGAAACACTTACCTTCCTAAAAGTTCAAATTTCATCTTGTCAGTTTATAGAACAGTCTCTGAAAAATCTTTTTTTTCACATGATTTTTTTTCTCAAGATTAAGACAAGCCTTCTTTTTGGTCAGCAGTGTTTTCTGATTGTTTGATTGATTGTTAAGTCATGAACACAGACCATAACTGAGGTGAGGAAGGCCTGCAGTTCTTTGATTTTGTCTCGCAGAAGTATTGCACAAAAATGGTAGCTAACACAGCAGTCCGCTGGTATATCAGAATGTTCTTGAAATTTCCTAAGTAGAGTAGCGTCTGTACAATTATTAAACACTACTATACCAAGTACAAAGATGTCAGGTTTTTTCTTGCTTAGTCAGGAAATGATCACTAAACAATGAAAACTATATATTACAAATATCCTTGTTTCACACAGTCAATCATCGTTAGTGTAGGTGTGAAGCACTCATTTGCATTATTGATTAAGTCTTTAGTACGCTCCAACATGATATCAGTGTAAAATTTACACTGACAAGTTGGCGAAGACTACACAGACTATGGAAAGATATTTGATGCAGATGCTTTTCACCAGATGCAGTAAGAGGACATAAATGACAGCATGGAGTCAACACAATGATTTTAAATTACTTTGATACTGTGTTTGCAATAAAAATGTAGCTTTGGTGTTACCATTTGAGGTCATCTAAGAATCCGAAGAACAGTTAGAAACAGCAGTAAATATTAGGCACTAAGCAAAACAGTGAAAGATCACAGATAAGAAACAGAAGCAGAGAGGTAAGTGGTAAAGCTGCGATATTCCCATTTTACAGTAACAATACTATTTTCTGGCACAAAATCGGTTGGCAGAGCGACTCCGGTCTCCTGCTTATCTAATAAACGGTTGTTAGTCTTGAATGCTATTGTAAAGTACAGCATGTCTTGGCAACATACAGAGAATGTTAACAAGCAGCTACCTGGTTGTAGTGTACAATCTTTGAAAAGGAATGTGAGAATCATCCTGCAGTTTTCTATAACACACACCCTACATCTGTAACTCAGTGTGTTCCATGGCCTTCTACTAAATTCCACCTATGTTACTTTGTTCTTTATTAGTAGGTATAAAACAATCCATTGGCTTACATTTACATCCAGTTAATATCTGAAATTGATGTAAAGTAGTTTTTAGTTAACAGGTTTATAGAAGAACAACTACCGGTAAGATGAAACTGGTTCGCTTACGCTAGTTTGCGTCACCTGGTACAGCCGTAACTAGCTGGTAGCCTCAAGGGGAATGAATAATGATGTTGGAAATTCTTATGCTACACAATTTTTACATTTCCTTTCTGTTTAACGGGTATATGTGCAACCCATATAATAAATTATATAAATATATATAAATTACATAAAACTGGGAGGTCCAGCAGTGATTGAGTTAATGACATGAGAGATTGATGTAATGGGCACCCTTGACCTAAAAAGTTGCATACTATAACAAGAAAAATTCCTGCAGAAATTTTGAATGACCTGCTATGTGAAACCTACATTTGTGGAGGGAAGTCCATGAATGGACCGATCATCCTGAAATTTCACTCGAAAATTAACTATCCCTAACTTTTTGTATCGTGTTGTCATCGGACAGCCATAATATTATTGTATTGATCGTGGGTTAATTTAATTGTAACTAAGAGGGTGTGAATTGTTGTTTATATATTTGTCTTTATTTGCCCTGCGATTGACTGCCGACCAATTCGGGTAGTATCATGTCTCTTGTCAAAAGCTGGCATAGGCTCCAATTCACCTGCAGTGAGTGTGGTACTTTTAAAAAATGTGATAGATGGAAGGATGGATGAATTCTTGTTCTGACCCAGGCCAATTATGGATTAAAGTTTTGAAGGAGATGGTTAGAAAATGCAACAAAAAATAAATATATGCTGGTCGACCGGTATATAAATATTGGGGTACCTTGGCCAAGCTTGACAAAGCCGATGATGATGATCAGGCCGAGAGCCAGCAGCTTGGCTGCAGCGAAGAAGTCCTGAACTCTGGTTGCTGCCTTCACGCTGTAGCAGTTCACAAAGGTCAACAACACTGCCAAGACAGAAAAGAGAAAGAAAAGAGTTGGCCAGTGAGAGAGAAAGCACCTTTATGTAAGTGCTCTTTGCGCTCAACACAGAACATAAACTCATTCTTGGGAGCTGAAAACATTTCCCACCGTAGCCACCGTACCACCACTGCTGGCATGCCTCATCTACCTCAAGGCGCTGCACGCCATTACAAGTGAATAACCAAAGCAGCAGGTCTCTTCACAGTTCCTAAATCAGGTCGAAGCCACAACACAAAGATGAGACTGAGCACAATGAGGCTCTCTGTTCAAGAGAAAGGACAGTCTACTCTCTACAGTAGAGTGGAGAGCACACACGCCTCATATAAAACAGACTGATCCAAGCATACATACAACTGACCCAATACAGATCAATACAGGCTGATCATTCCATTTTGGGATGAACGTGTATCACAGGCATGTGCGCACCAACTATACAGGCATGCACTTTCACAATGAATTAAGATAGCCAGGTAAGAAAAAAAATAGTACCTCCATCTAGTTGCCATGTGGTTTCACACGGCATTAGCCCTCAAACCGTAAGAAGATTATACATTAAGGTGCTACATAATGGCTGTTACCACACATGGCAATGCATTAGTTGCTAATGTTCCTACATGGGCCCACATTTATACAAGAGATGTCATTTGAATTTTATCTGAGTCCATCACGGCTTAATCAAACATGTACCGTCCAACAAAAAGGCTAAAAATTCACATTGAATTAACTTGAAACGAAACTTTTTTTTTTTAAATAAACAAGGAACACCGATACACACATAGTTTATGAATACAGTATTTTTTTAGGGCTGCGGAATATATTGAAAATATGCTGTCATCGCAATAATGGCACATGCAATACGTCTATCGCAAATATGTGAATTACAACAATTGTATCTTTTTAGCTTTTATCTGTCCTAAACCAATCAGATGCAAGCTTAAATGCACACACAATCCAATAGGAAAACAGAATCTGGAGCATTACTCACACTAAATCACTTAGATAAGGATACACTGAGCCTGCTTATTTTTACACATGAAAAAAAATCATTAGATGATAAAGATGCCATTTCTTTTGGTACATGTTACGTTTCGCAATACTATCGATACATGTGCAGTGCTCAGCACATATGAGTACACCCCTTTGAAAAATATTTTATTCAATATCTCAATGAACATACAAACAATTTCCAAAAATTGCCAAACATAAGAACAAGTTCCCAATTTTGACAAAATATTTTTTGTACAATGAGTTTAACTCCTAACATGAAAGTAAAGTTGATAAGATAATAAGTTTAATCAATGTAATGAATGCAAAACATTAATACAGCCCACAACAAAAATGACTATATCTAGTATTTTGTATGACCGCCATGGCTTTTATGAACAGCAACATGTTTGCTAGGCCTGGAATAAACAAGTTGTCAGTCTTTTTCTCTGGGTCAACTTATTTTATGCAACATGGTCTTGAATATATTTGTTAAGAAAATTACTTTTTTGTGCATACAAATGAACAAATCTTTTTTGCATTCAATGGCCCACTTTTGTGGGAGTATTTTGTAGTATAGTATTCCATAGAAAATCTTCTGAAAGGAAACTAAAAGTGTCCTTACAAACCTGTTGAGGCGTACTCATTTATGATGGACACTGAATATTAAACACAGGCTCCAGCACGCCCCGCGACCCTTGTGAGGATAAGCGGTATCGATAATGGATGGAGATATATATATACGGAGATATATATATATATATATATATATATATATATATATATATATATATATATATATATATATATATATATACATATATATATATATATATATATATATATATATATGTGTATATATATATATATATATATATATATATATATATATATATATATATATATATACATACAGTATATATATAATATATACAGAGATCAAATATTCAACACCCATATCTCATGTTTTTCCAATATCGTGAAGCAATATTATTATTATTATTAAAAACATTGGTAGGTGTAATAATTACTCCATAGCTCAGAATTAGTGAATTTACACTCAAGTTGCGTCTGTAATTGCTGAAGTGGAAATATTTTATACTTACACATTTTCACACGCTGCAAAAAGGGATACATTTGTCGTAAGCATTCGAGGCCTTAAAGTTTCTGAACAATTATAATTCAAAGTAAAAGTGTTTGAAAAAAGATAGGGATACAAAAAGTTGAAATATTGATACAATAAATTAATTTAAGAGCAATATGACATTTAATATGAATATCTGTCATTTGTGTGCTGTACGTGACTGACGTAATAACACGTGCGACTTGTTCGCTGCTATAGCTCGCTTTATGCACAAGCATGCGCTTTTATGGCGATATTTTTGTTACCCTATCCGGAAATAAAATGGGAAACGCTGCTCGATGTAGATCACCCGGTTCTCTACCCACACACCACTGAATTGAGTTTAAAAAAAAAAAAGCAGCGTGAGCTTTGAGCTTCCTATTTTACTAGAAGTTGCATCATCCATACTCACGGATGCAAAGGCAGGCCACTATCTTAGCCCCGGTCTCCGGTACCGGGCACACGGGGAAAATGGGCTTGAGGAGGTATGTGGCGAAAACGTAGGCGACGATGTACTGCGACGACGGCCGAATGATGAGCAGCTCGATCCAGAGCTTGAGGAAAGCCGGCAGGGAGCCGTACACCTCAAGGATGTAGGCATAGTCCCCTCCGGACTTGGTGATGGTGGTCCCCAGCTCGGCGTAACACAGCGCCCCCACCGTGGAGAAGACCCCGCATACAGCCCACACCACCAGGGACAAGCCCACGGAGCCGCACTCCTTCACCACGCCGGTCGGCGTGACGAAGATGCCCGAGCCGATGATGGTGCCCACGATGATGGCCACGCCGTTCATCAGCGTGATGGTTCTCTGCAAGACGACCGTTTGCTCGCCTTTGTCTCCCCCGGCGACGACGTTGGAGGGGCTCCCCAGCATCTTCTCCGTGACTTGCTGGTCCTCCTCATTGCTTAACGAGGAATTCGAGTGTCTTTTTTTTGCTCCCGACATGGTTTCGTGGAGGTTCCCTTTTCTGTGCTGCCTTGATTCTATAGGTTCATAAAGCGGCACACGTTACCGGCCGTCTTACTCTTTTGTTCCTCCTGGGCCGGTGTGCTTGCCTGATGCCGGCCAGGCTCAACCACGAGGCTTCCGCTGAGTGTGGTCGGTGTGAGTCAGGGCAGCGGGTTTTCTACAGCAGAGAGTCTGTCTGTCAGTGCGCTGAGAACGAGGCCGAGTTGCCATGTCGTCCCTCCTCCAAGGCCTGCCCCATGCGCTCGCTTGGCTCTGACTTGCCTCCAAATCATGCCCCCAAACAACGTTTTCTCCCTCTACTGGCGGAAATTGGCACTATACTATGGCTTCATGTTTGTTCACAGTTCTGGTACAGTGCCCAACCTTATTTAAGACACGCCACATGTTGCGTTATATCCATTTTTTTACTGCACACCACCAAACAAATACGTCACAAACAGCAGATGCACAGGCGACTTATGTTCCTTCTGCCATCTAGTGGAACATCAATTTATTGTTCTGCCTGTTAATATACGTTGCTAGCTGGCATAAATAGTTAAACAAAGGTACTGAACATCGTTTGTCGTCAGTGAAATTCGATAATTTCACAAGGCACACAGTGAATTGGAATCCCTGCTGTCCAAAGTGATCAAAATGCAAAACAACCTACTTGTCACTCATTTGTGTAAACAGGAATTGTTTTAATGGCATTTAAAATTAAACAATATCTCAAATATGTTATTTTTATGATAGTTCAATGTCAATAATGTGTCTTCTTTGTAGGAGGAATGTAGACAAGTGCAACAGTAACCGTTTGAACAGTGTGAATTACTCAATAAAAACACAGTGTTCCTCCACGGTTCCGTCATTTGCACCCCCACTACCGTATATCATGACAATCCATGAAATTGTTGTTTGTTTTTTTTAAAGGGCTTTTACAGGATATTTGCATTTTAATATTCACAAATTCGCCTAATCTCAGATGTGTTTTGAAAACCTATCATGTGTTATTTGCTGAAAAACTTGTCTATTTGCTGTTTTTGTGCACAGGCAAAGCCATGTCATATTTTAAGATATTACTTTGGCACTATCTGGTGGCATCTTTGTGCAATGCATCGTTGTTGAATTGAGGGGAGGAGTTTTATTTTGTCAGGCTTTTATCTTTGTCTCATAGAAATAAAGTGCTTTTCTACTATCTTGTGACATCTATACAATAGGGCCCGACCGATTATTCAACTTGCTTTTCTGCAAAAACAACCCAGAAAGTTGAGTCAATCTGGCCCAAGTAGTGGATTTTGACCCAAAATTGCTCTGCAATTGGCTGATGACGGTTTCAGGAGGTACCCCGCCTCTCAATCCCTCAGTTGGGATAGGCTCCAGCTAAGACACTATAGAAAATGAAAGGCTGTGCAAACTTCCACGGGCTACATAAAAAGACATGGCGTGCCAGATTTGTTTTTGGGCCTTGCCCCTGAGTTTCACACCTGTGCATTAAAGACTGTGTGACAAAATTGTGGATATAAAAGATCTCCAAACCAACCTGTTAAACCCTGGAGAGGATTAATCATCATTTTTCTTAGAAGTAAATGCCAAGTTCCTTTTGATGTGCCATCAGCACCGCAAGGACAAGTAGTGTGCGCCCACATAACGATGGCCCATGATCATGTGTAAAATACCGGAGGTATGAACAGGTTTGTTGCTGTTGCAACATGAAGTCCAACCAGTTTCTTTCAGTAAAAGTGCTCAAAACCAGCCAGGCTTGTTTTGTAGTTGTGTAATCACAGGGTGACTGCGTGGAAGTTGATGGTACTGACGCCCGCACATGAACTGGAGAACATGTGTTATTGGGACTCTTTTTATTTTTTATAGTACATTTGTTTTTGTTAGGATGAAACATCAGTTATGTGCTATCATAATACAGTAACTCCGGTATTTGAACTGTCCCTTTTCATGACCCACTTTGAACCAGATTATGTATAGATGACATGCAGTTGTAGAACCGTTTTAAAAAGGGCTGCTATTTCTTTCAAATTAAAATCTCAGAGAGTGAACATGTACAGATACGAAACTACAGTAAATGAGTGTGCTCATGCAAATGATGTTCATATTGACTCAAGAATGTCTCAGATTCTATTTGTAGTGGCCCTGTGTCCGGCCTACGGGTAGGGCGTGGTAAAATTTATTGCGCTGCGCACTCAACCGACAGCTTTTGAGCTTGAGCGAGGGAGCTGTGCTTCATTGATCGTTGTCACATGGGAACATGACTGTGGCAACGTTCAGGAGCCGCTAAATGTAATCAGAGGCTGAGTGCGTGCTGCAGCTGCTGCTCATACCATCTTTGTGTGCCAGGAGGTACGGTCACCAACGCAAACGTGCTGTGCAAGAGACGAGCCCCAGCGCAATTAAAACTGACAGTCCACATTTGCATTTCCGCACACTTCTAGCTCATAGAACTAGACAGATTGTCATTTGCGCTTACTCTTTTTCATTCGCACATCAGGGGCCACACATGTAGCTACAGATAGGTCATTTCCTGTGCTCGGACAAGACAGGTTCAGTCCATATTACTGGCCAGAGGGGGCTCTGCATGTCTGGCTTCCCAAAGCCTGAAGAATGTAGGACAATCATATCAAGTGAAGCCTCCGCCCAGGAGACAGAAATACACCATGATTCATTCATTCATTACATTTAATGCACTCATTTTAATCCCTGGTGGGGGGGAGATTTCATTTACAGACTTTAAATGACCCTGGGGAAAAAAAAGGTTAGCTGATCCAGTAGGATTTTCCTGACGTATTATTTTTGTGGCTGCTCAAAGTTGCATATGGTCCTGGTTAGTGCATTTCCATCACAGTCGTAAGGTTCTGGGTTCAAATCTTGGCTCAGGCCTTTCCGCGTGGACTTTGGATTTTCACATACGGGTATTTGGGCTTCTTCATACATTCCAAAAATATGCAAGTTGAAACTCTAAATTGGCTTTAGGTTTGAAGGTGAACATAAATGATTGTTTTTTTTCAATACATTTTCTGTGATTGACTGGCAATCAATCCAGGATTTTCCCCCACCTTGGCCCAAAGGTAGCTATGACTTGTGCATTTTACGACATAAGCCAGTACTGGTCTCGTTGTGTGCTACATCTGGGTATGTTATGTTTTTTGGTGCAATTTTTTAATTTTTTCCCATAATGTCTTAAACTATAGTGTTTTGCACACATACAACCATGTACATCCCCAGCAGAACAACATACTGTACAGTAAATATGGTGCTACTTTGTGGTTGGGAAATAAAAATACTGTATTACTTGAGTCAATTTTGGTACACAGCCCTGAACGTGAGACCCTGGGAGCTAGAGTGATAAAGATGAACCGAAGTTTCACCTTTAGTATGACAAAGACCCAAACATCCATTGATCCATCCAGTTTCTAGACGGGGTACATCCTGAACTGGTCGTCAGGCTATCGCTGTGCACTTACAGCCAAACAACTACTTCCCACTCACATTCACACCTATGGACGTTGGACGATTTCTCAACCAAACATGCACATTTTTGGAATGGACGGGGAAGCTGGAGTGTCCAGGGAAAATCCACTCAAGCATGGGGGAAAATGCAAAGATCATACGGGAAGGTCAGAGCCGAACCATGCGGCCCCGACCCGACTCCAAAAATATATTCAAAATAACAAATATGCTCTACTACAGGATAGGGAGAGTAGATGTAGAAATGCATTTCTTTCTGTCACATGACATTGTGTGGTTGACAATGACATTTTTTAATTTCGGGTATTCTAACGTAGGACAAGAATGAAATAATGACAGTTTCTCCTGTAGGAAGCTTTCCTTCAAGTTTGTATCTGTCCAACTCAGCAGAAACTAGAAGACTTGTGCATGGTTTGAAATCTTTCCCACCACTGTGAGCCGCTGGTCTGTGATTATCCCAATGTCCCATATGATTTCAATAATGATCTTTTTTCATGTGGCAATGACTTTTGGGCCCCTGAATAAATCAAACAATGTGCCCACTGCCATTTAACAATTACAGTTATGAGAGACATCCATCTGCTCTGATGGGAAAGGCCAAGTCACCAAGTGACACTGTGGTGTGGGTGTGGGATACATTTGCAAATGTGCCTGCAACTTCTTTCCCAGACAGTTCTTTAGGGTCTGACCCATTAAAAATGTCTAGTGGGTTTCCACAATTGATGTCCATCATTCTAAATCAACACTCAACAGCATTGCTTATGTATTTGTTTTTTTTATTATTATTATTATGTATTATTTTTGAATCATCTGGCAATAAAAGCTGAATGTTTACCGTGAAATTTGCTTATGATTCTTAAGGCCGTTGTTGTTTATCCCAGTGGGCCAAATGTAACGCAGCTCATCATAAGCCAGTAATATAAGACGAACGCACAAATGCATCTCAGCAAAGCTGTGTAGTGTCTGCATGGAAAACCAAGCTCAGGAATGCTACACAAACACCCCAGGCAGTCCAAGGAGCAGTTATGAGTGAAAATGTGGGAAGATGATGAGAAAGCTTCTTGTGGTTGGCCTACTGTTCAGAGGAAGAGGTTCCTGTTAATGTATCTCGCCAATAAAGGCTTGGTCCCTTCAAACAGAACACAAACGAATGACAGGAAGACATGCAAGTGTTAGTGCACAACTTCACCTCGAACATACCATAGCTTCCATACCAATAGATATAAAAAAGTTAACAACCATACATCCATTTTCTATAGCGCATATCCCCTTTAGAATTTCGGAGAGTTCTTTCCTCCTATCCCATCGGTAAAAAAGACAGACTTCACCCTGGACTGGCCCCCCGTGACATTAAAAAAAAAAAAAAAAAAAAATTTATCAACAAATGATATTAAACTGCATTTTTCTTTACTGGTAAGTTCACCAAAAGACACCAGAAAACCATCATGTACTGCATGTATGTTAATGTCCTTTATCCCAGACATACACACAACCATAAAGCAGAAGTCAACTCAAAATTTTTCTTTACAATAATATGTTCTATGGCCTTCCACTTGTCTAAACACGGCATTCTGATTAATATTGCGCTTGTGGAGTATGAGTTAAGCACCAAAATTCACCCGTTTTTAGCCATATAAATCAGATAATGACCAATCATAGCTCAGCTTCAGAAAACAGGTGCGCTGTGATTGGTCATTACCTGAGCCCTGAACAATTGTGATGTCATTTTTAGTCGACGGAAGTGACAAAATGGCCGCCCCCAGATATGGCTAAGAACAGGGGGATTAACTCTTATTCCATAAACTAAATATTTATCAAAATGCCTTGTTTCAACTAGTGGGACTGCATAGAACATATTCTTGAAAAAATTAGGTTTGGGTTGACTTCCACTTTAAAACAAACATCTGCCGTGAGCATCTCTGGACGCGAAGGGGAGAACATCTGCTTCGAATGAAGTTTGAGAGTCTCCAAAAGTCGACAATCTCATCTCAAAAAGTTGTTGGATTCGTCTTTCGAGAAATTGTTGTTGTTAACAGATTCGGAAAAGTGGCAAAATACAATAACAAAGGCTTAAAGCATGAGTACGAACCAGATAAGCACATTAGCTAACATTGTTATTAACGTAAGCTTGTTACAGCTGCCTCTCCAAAACCGAATGATTTCAACCACAGCGTTACAGGTGGGGTTACAATTTACAAGTACAGCATAACAAATAGGCTACTGTAATTCTATATACTTTGTGTTTTGATCGAAGAATGTCAGTGACCTTTTATTAAGACACATGGGAACTGTTTTAAACAGATTTCAAGACAAGTTGTGTCATAAAATAATAATAATCATTGAGTTACTATCGAGTTGTGGATGTCACATAGGTATACTGCAATCATCAACACGCACACAATCAGGCCCCACATTCATACAATTGAGGGAAACCCAGAGGAGACTGAAAGCTGTGTCCCGGCAGACCGAAGCTTTCTCCCCTGCAGCTAAACACAAAACACACCCTGCAAGGTCAACTTCAACGGCAACTTTTATCTTTTGAATCCAATGGAGAGTAGGATCACACCCAGCTGTGGTAACAGTGTAAAAGAGTCCATAAACAACCCACCCTTTGGACCCCAGGTGTCTGGGTGGGGGCCACTAAACATCCTTTTCTTGTGTCAGGGGCCTTCAAAGATTTCCGCGAGGATGGGATGGGGGTTTCCTACGAAAGGCATTGACCAACATTTTTTATTTTCAAATTTGTTCCTGCTTTGATATTGTCTAAATAGAGGCCTTTGCTTTGGTGAATCATCTGGAGAACAATGGGAGTATATATACATTAAGACCATTTGTAAAACATTGAATGTTGGTGTTTTGTCTGCTTTACATTGAATAGAAAACAACACTGGTTTTGGTTAGCTACATGGTTTATTTTTGCTTTGCTGAAGTTAATGTATTCAATAAACCAAATTTAGTTCCCAAGAGGTAACACGTGGATGATTGTGTAGAATCCTGTGGTTGTTTCCAGGGGTCTCAAGGACAAACTCTCTCTTTGGAAAGAGGAGTTTTAGGACACAAAGCAAAACTATGTCCTGATTTTCAAGATACTATATATGACATACCTAAGGTAAATGTTCTGTGCTTTCACATAGCCTATATAATTGTGTTGTCTTTATTTGTTTATGCTCTGATCTTTAAAGGGACACTTGATTGGGCTGAACGTCAGCACTTCTATACGTAATAAGTCTGTATGAAAAAAATATTTCAGCACTAAAATTCCCCCCCCCCAAAAAAATCTGTGGTGATTTATGGGCTTTTTTGTGACGACTAAAGCCGCAAATTGGCACGCCCACTTTTGGAGCGTGTTTTTCTTTTCCTGTCCATCTCAGACTGTCAACGACATCACAGGGAGGCTTGATCCGTGTTGTTCCTTGTTTTGGTTTGTCACGTTCTGTTGTCACCTAGTGTCTGAAAGTGATTAATTGCCAATAAAATGCATTTGCACATTCCTACTCTAGTCCATTTCAAACTGTGAAAATATAGTGGGCGGCATAATATTTAGTTTTTATTAACATCAAACGTGAGCTCCTATGAAAACACTTATCACCTCCACAAAATCAAACATAATTGTGCTGATCGTTTTTTCGATCTTTTTTTATTTTATTTTTTTAAATTACCTGTTACAGTGGACAATACCAGGAATGTGCATATGAATTTCAGTGACAATTGATCGTAGTTTTCGGACATTCAGCAAAACGCTTTGTTATTTTCCCATAGGCAGCTAAGCGGCCATTGCTCTTTGCTCCCGCTAGCTCTCGTGGCAGAATTAGCTTCGATTGCTAATAGTCAAAGTTAGCAGAAGGAGATCTTCTTCTTACCGTCCATACACGAGGGTTCGTGTCTTGGACAAGCTGCCTGCTCGAGTAAGAGTTTGCTCCACGCCGCCACCGGTCAGACAGTAGCCAGTGTTCTGCCGGATTCCGCTCGGCATCACCGGTGCGCCGTGTGATTGCTAATAATTCGACAAAATGGATGGAGGTATAAACTTTGAAAAGACACGGGGCTCCGTTTCACGGATATCTGCCGTCTAGGCATCCAAGAAGCTCCGTGTCCACCTTCAGCCGTGTTTTCCACTGCCGGTCAGCCAGCCAGGAGCATCGTGTTTGCTACAGAGGAGGTCTTCTTGCAGCGAACGCTTTAATTCTGTCCAGCCAGAGATACAGCGGCGTCGCCGTGCGAGTGGGCCGGCCACTGCGCGTCAATTTCGGATAAATATTAGGCCCGTAAGTCGGCTTGTCGAAATGTCAAAGTTGGACTTGGAAAGATTAAGAGATTTCCAGCGAGGCCGTCTCTTCAGCCGAGTATGGCCATTCAACGCACCTCATTTTTGGATAGACGGCGCAGGGATGGACCTCGGAGATAAAGTCAGTCAAGCTAACACTTTAAATGTAATCTATTCAGCTAACGAAAAAAGCTTCTCGGAACGCAATGTGTTTGCGTTATCTTGGTGATCACATGACATGAAACGACGTATGTGACAAGTGCACCTTAGCTGCATGTAGCCTGCTCAATTCTGGCTCTTTTTGGTCACACATGGAAAGGCTCATCATTTTGTGATGTTTTCAGAGGTTGAAGTGGGCCTGAGTAGAGATGTTAACATGTATTGGGGCTGGTTGATCCCCATTATTTTGGCAATATTAGCAACGTTATTTACAATGACTTTGAATGAAAAAAAAAAAAAAAACATAAATTGAGCTTGCTATTGAAAAATGAACCGTCCCGTCTGAATGATCCCTTTAAATTGTTAGCTATGTTAAGAAGAAAAAGAGTTAAAGTTTTGGATTGCTGTCAGTGGCAGGTAGTTTTTTTCTCATGCTCACAAAAAGATAGGTTTATGTTTTACTGTATTTTGTACTGATCTTGTGTTGCTTTTATTATACTGAATTTTTACAGTGTTTGATGATGGCACTGTCTGATTGTGCCAAACTGCAAATAACGTCAAGCACCTCTCTGAAAACGTCCTGCCTGTTCATTGCGTTGAGGGACAGTTACAGGTCCTTCATTTCTCACTGAGAGTGTTGTAAGGATTCTTACTGGACAACTGTATGTTCATGTACAAGGAATGTTGAGTTGAAATAAAAGACACTCAAGACACAGTCCACCTGCAAGAACTTGAGAAATAGGGATAGTTGCCAAGTACTGACATTGACACTACACTACATTGACATGGCCAGAGCCTAACTGAACATTATTGAACATCTCTTGTGTTGCAAATGTACTCGAGGCCATTATCAACAGCAAGACTTCCTCCTGTTCTGTTCTGAGCAAAAGGTCTGAACATTATGTTTTTGTCCATGTGATAGTTTGTTTTTAATACAGCTATAAAATTTGATTGCTCCTTTGATGGCAATATTGAGGAAACAGGAATCCTTAATTTCAGAAGAGTATACTGATCACTTATATATTATTAAACGTTGGATATGTCAGTACTATTGAGAAAGGGTATGAATAATTTACAATATGGAACTTTTTAATTTACATTTCTTCCCTAAAAGAACACAACAGAATACCTTTAGACATGCATGGGGGGGGGGGTCTCAGTTTTGTTGTGGATTTTGTTTGCTGCATCCGGCGCAAGTTGTCCTGAATTTGAGCAGGACGTAAGGGAATTTCAAGACTCATTACAATCTGGAGTGAAATGTTCACCTCAGTGTCAGGAAGTTTGGTTTCAGATGAAGGTCATGGGATCTCATGACACAAAACACAGTGAAAAACACCCAAGAATGGCGAAGAACAGAACCTTGGACTAATCTGAGCCCTGATCTAAATCCTGTTGTACAATTGTGGAAGGAGTTTAATCATGCCATCTGGAGCAGGCACAACAGAATTTCCATTTTGTAGGGCCACAAAATAGCAATCCCCTGTTTTTCATTAGTTACTTTTCAGTTAATTTTCATGAATTATTTTCTCAATTTCACGTTATTTCGGTGACTATTCTTCTTTCTTTAGGTAGGGTACCAATAATTTTGTCCCTGGGTGTCTACATTGGTCACTATCATGTGGATATAAAATTGGATTGTTAACAAGGATACACAAAAAAAAAAAAAATCACAGACACGGTTATTTCTTACATTACACACCAATTTATTGCTATGCCTATGACATGAATTAATGTCAATTTCCATCCATCTCCATCTGGACAATCAACAATTTGTTTTCATATAATCCCTTAAAAGAAAAGTGCTTCCTGGTTGCACGGCGAGACAACAGAAGAGTCATCCAGAAAGGCATGCTGTGAGAGGAGAGACTTTGATGAGTCCCTGCTGTCCAGGAATGTTGACCGCCTCATGAACATGAACAAAACAGCAGCCATAATATGTAGTGCATATAGGAAGTGTGCAACATACATGACAATGGACATTCTATGATCCCCGGACTGAAAAACAGAATGGTTTGCAAGAGCTGCAGATGATAAAAGGCATCATGAAATTGACTAATAACAATTGATTTGTAAAAAAGAATGCATGTTATCTGAATAATGTCAGACTCATTAATACGGTGCTAAAAAAAAATACAGTGCTAAAAAAAAAAATCATACAGAGACCCACAGAGACAAAATTACACTGAAATCATCATTGAATAAATGTTGATTGCAACAAAGAAAGCTATGAGTCACTTGGATGAAACATTATACTGATGATGTTCATATTAATAGCATTCAAATAGGCATCAATGAAGTTTCACATAATAAAATGCCATGACACATGATGGCAGACAACATCATTCAAATGCATCTATGAAACATGAGATGAAGGCAGTGTTGTGTTGCATTAGATGGTAAACCACAAACAATAAAATTGACACAAACTGTTTTGATGCACAAATTTACGTTTCATAAATATGCCCGGCAAGAAACTGCCAGCCATGACCTGCTCATCTAGGATAGTGTGTAGCTTTCACATCCTGTTTCAATCACTTGCGAGTGCGTATTATGTCTTTTCACTACACAACCAGTCCACTTGGACCCCAACAAGGACCTACTGGGGAGATGCCTCAGGGTGGGTGGCTGAGCTCATGGGATAAAAGGCTACTTCAAGAGAGGAGGGGGGTCACTATGGACATTCATGTTGTTACAATGGGATTAGAATGACAACCGTGAGTGCTCAGCCTCAAATGAAAATGAATGGTGGCCGTCGCTTATGATCACAGTCAGATACACTCTTCAAGTAGAACCATTCTATGTAGCAAGCACCTGAAGAATAGTTTTCTACACTGTCAAACTTTTGTCGTCTCGTCCTAACTCCCCTTTGACCCCCATTTCATAATCAGCCGGGCTGTGTTTTTGTCTACAGACCGCCTCAAAGTTGTGCCTCTTTGCCAAACCTTGCATAGTAAGATTCACCCCTCAAGGCACGGTTGATGGATATGATTAGAGTTGGTTGAGCTCTTTCAAATTAAGGCTGCTTTTTGAACATTATGAAAAGACATCAAGAAACAATAAAATTCTGTAAATACGCAAGGAAATGCGGTCATTCTAGCTTTTGACAACCCTTGAGCAGGCCCTTGAGCAGGCCCTTGAGCGGTGGAAACTATCACAATGAATGTGGCAGTAGACGTAAACAAAAGCCTTGACAACAAGGAAAGAAGATCATTTGAGACCACTGAGGAGATTCATTCTTTTCAATTACCCCACAATAGAAGTGCAATTGGAGTTCCTCTCAGCAATTAAATTGTGGAGGTCCGCTCAACATAATTTAAGGCACTGTACTAGATTATCTATTTAGGATCAAATATATCCACATAAACTGGCATGTGTAAATGTATATGAGCGGTTCTGAATAAGTGCTAATTAATGTTGCGTAAAAACTTGAATTTGTTGTGTGGGATTCTTGTCACAGACAGGGTAAAAAAAACAAAGACTCTCAGTATAAAATCTGGTGTAATATCAGTATACTGTACGTGAGCGCGGTGCAAAAAGTTGTTTTCACTTTTACACCGACTGTGGCCAGCACACGGCGCTGTTGAGTCTACGCCAGCAGCTCCACCGTTCACCTTCAGCTACTGATTGATAGAACCTCTTAAACATAAAATCAATAAAGTGTCAATTTAAAATAAATATAATTTATGTGAATACAAATATGTAAAACAACAGATTTCACCTGTAACCAACCAGTTATTAGTTTGCAAAACCAATAGCCCAAATTGAATGGCGTTTTCAAAACTAGCCGAAAATACAACTTTCCTCACATCCTTCCAGTACCATTTGTAAATGATAAAAAATGTTTTGTCTGTCAAAGAGCGATTGATTGTAATACATTTCTTTGAGAAAATACACTTGTTTTGGTGCACCAACTGTAACAGGATGCAAAGTACTGCACTTGGTGGAATCAGTGGGTGTGCTGGTCATCTTGGTCAGATGGCGACTCTTTTAGGAAGGGGCTGAAGGAAGAACGCACGGTGCGACCCCGCAGGGGCTGCTGCACACGGAAGTTGTTCACCATGCTCTTCTGGACCTCCTCCTCGGCCGAGGTGAACAGAAGGCTCCGGAAGACAGCCAGCTTGGAAGGGACAAAAGGCAGAAATTGATTACTTATACAAAGACTTCCAGGATTTAAAATACCAAGCATTGGGAAGTAGAGTGATTATCAACCAAATAGAAAACAAACACATTTTCATGCAACAAAGAAAATAGAAATGCTAATCAAGTATGAATTGGGGAACTAAACAAACATTAATGTTTGTTTGGGAGCACCATAACATGCTAAGAAAGTGAATTTTAATAAAAAGCAGTGCGCTGAAGTTGTTGTTTTTATTCTCAGGCACAGTATTTCTATAGTGCCCTGTGATTGGCGGGCAACCAGATCATGGTGTACCCTACCTCTCACCCAAAGTACGCTGGGATAGGCTCAAGCTCACCGGCAATCCTAATGAGGACTAGCAGCATAGAAAATGGACAGCAGTATGACACTTCAATCGGTAAATATTTGATGTCAACCGGTGGTCTTGTGAGAGGGCAAAACTATCTTGAGCCTTCTTAACTCAAATCAAGATTATCAACGTAAGTGTCATGTCCTTAGTACATGGTAACTTAAAGCGGAAGTCATGTTGTATGCAAGCCCACTAGTTGAAACAGGGCATGCTGATAAATATTGCGTTTGTGGAATAAGTGTTAATACACTCGTTTTTAGCCATCTCTGGGGGCGGCCATTTTGTCTTCTGTCGACTGAAAATGACATCACAACTGCTCACAACGACCAATCATGGCTCAGATTCAGAAAAAAGGTCAGCCGTGATTGGTCGTTGTGAGAAGTTGTGATGTCATTTTCAGTCGACAGAAGACAAAATGGCCGCCCCCTGAGATGGCTAAAAGTGCATTTTGCTGCTTAACTTATATTCCACAAACGCAAAATTAACCAGAATGCCGTGTTTCAACTAGTGGTCCTGCTGGGAACATATGCTTGAAATAAATATGTTTGGGTTGACTTCTGCTTTACAAAAAAAAAAAAAAAAAATCTAATAATTGGGGGTTTTTTTCGCACTGATCTGCTCTGAAAGATTAAAAGATCACCAAAATCATGAGTAGAAACCATGAACAACTGAGACACAATAATAAAGCTACCATTGGACAACTTGAGAAATTGTAACAACTGGCACATTATTTTCATCCTTAATTATCGATACCAAGCAAAATATTGATAAAAATCATTGTGCGGCATCTTATAGAGGCAGTAGACGAAAAGGTCAGGAATGAACAGGCACTATTCCTTAAGTGCATGGCGGATGCGCTGAACATCTTATTTGCATTCACGTCATATAACAATGCACAGAATTGGCAGAGGCAAGTATAAATTGGATAGATTTTGAAAAGGCCTTCAAGAGCATATACTGTGAAGGCCACTGGACAATTTTAAGGATGTATGGAATCCCACAACATACAGAACGGTGGACCTCATCAAGACCTTCTATGCATTTCAAATAGTCTAGTGGTAGTAGAGAAAGGAGTCAGACAAGGACGTGCAATGTCAGCATTGCTCTTCCACATCGTTATCGACTGGGTGATGGGCCAGAAGACAGAAGACAAAACAAGAAGTGCGCGATGGACCCTCTTCTCAGAACTGGAAGACCTTGATTTTGCTCATGACCTACAGTAGCTCCATTTTCACACACTCACCAACACATGCAAGAGACAAGAACTTTGTACAGCAAGCTAGCCAAAAAATAAACAAGAGAAAATCTGAAGTGATGTCACTAAACATCTCAGAACCTTTTACCAATTACTAAAAAAATACAACTGGTTCATGAAGCATCCTGACGCTTCACTTTCCAATCACTAGTGTGTATGTTTCTCCCAAGTCAGATGAGTTTCCAACTATAATGGAGTCACCACAAGTTAAATGGATACTTCGCACATGTATGCCATTTGCAGAAGTAAAACGGTAATCATTTCTTTATAATTAATTTGCTAACAATTACTTTTCATGTACATTTAATCATTTTAAAAACAATTTTAAAACGAATATAGAAGACTAAATAAGTGCAGTAGCATCCACTTTGTTTTATGTCTTAATTGTAAGTGTAAACAAGATACATTTTAAACGTAACATGTCAACAACCTAGGACTACTTGATGGGGTGCCATGGAGATGTATATGCAGATATTTATAACCCTAACCCAATTACACAATAATGTCCAGTAAGATCAGTCATATATAATATAAATTTAACTGCGTCAGACCGATACAAAAAGCTGTTTCTGGTCGGCCCCTTGCAAATGTTGCTTCGCATTATGGCATTTCTTTTGTTTGTGTACTCCTCGTTGTCCAATGCGTTTCTATTGTCAAGCAGTAAATTACACACATTGTGTCTCATTGGAACCATAATGGACGTACCCGTGTTGAAAATGTTGCCATAAAAGTGAAATATATTAATATGGAGGTGTATTGTTCAGCTCTTATGCATTTTTCCAACCTAAACCAATTAATTAGTACAAATCAAGCCACATATGTAAAGTTAAAGAGTTAAAGAAGACCCTTTTTAACAGTTAGCTGAGGTTCTTCCATTTCTTCTGCTACTGCCAGTACTTGTGCTGTTTCATCTTCATTGAATTATCTGGAGGCCGGATGACCTGTGGCGCCATGCTGCCTCTCACAGGTCAGTCTTGGTACTACGACAGATGTCTGGTTTGGGGGAGGAGCGTCGCCAGTGGAGAATTTATATAGCACTTATGCACTTTGAAAAAAATGCTGATGTCCTGTACATTATTACACAAAAATGTAATTTTCTGTTGCCGCTCAAAAGAAAAAACGTCTTTTATCTCATACAGAACCAATAGGAAACTAAGACACATCAGAGTGATAGGAGTGGAAGAATGGTGACTATTAGAGGCTATTTCATATACCTGATCATGGCTAACTTCTATGGGCTGCTTCATGACAATCCAGGTGACAGACTCTGTCAGAGGAGGCGTCGTAAGAGAGCCGTGGTACGTCCAGTAATCCTCAGTGTTATTCGGCAACAGGCAGCCAGCGTCAAATTTTGTAAACTCTACCACACTTCCCTGCAGAAATTACACACAGCACACAATTGAGGCTATTTTAAGATACAAATATGAATGTATGTTAAAAAATGCTCATGTCTCAACGTAATTTTTGTCATGGGCCAAATAACTTCGGCGGGCCGTTTTGATTGCCTCATATTACATAAACGGAACAAGTTGATGAATAACTCGTTTTGAATTCAGAGGCCAGCAAAAACGGTTTGTTCAAATATTGTTACATTTACTTTAAGCGAGGGATTGCCAACAAGCATTCCAACATTTTCTAAAGTGAATACAATGTTGGTAATTCAGCAAGAAACATGAAATCAAGGCACATAATTTCCTTTGTAGTGCCACATAAAATGATTGAGTTAGACACCTGTGATATAGAGTGTACAATCACAACTAAATCATATGACTAATAAGCATCACAGATAAGCTTTACACTATTGCATTATTAAATGCATTATCGACTGTCGCATTTGATAACATCATTGAATATACAGCCATTGGATTGTCACTTAATAATTAGCATGAGGCATGAGAGCAGGTCAGTCCCCTGGAAATGATTCAACCATCCAGGTGACCTACATATAAGTTGACAAAGCCACTTTATTCGGTAGACCTGCATAATCTAATGGGTCCAATGTAAGATTTGTATGACAAATGTTGCCTTAAGAAGGTTAGTTATTGTAAACTCGGATTGATATTCTCACAGAGGTATTCATTATGCAAAAAGGCACTCAGTGCATGCGTGTGTCTAATAGGGGACTTACTTTGTGTCTGATTGCAGGGAGAGCATCCACCAGTTTCTGCAGGCCATCGTGTCTCTTTCCCACCTACACAAGTGTAGAGTTGTTTGAATTAGGGATGTGCATGATAAATGATCGGGTCATTCTTAATGGTTCAAATTGTGGAGCTAATTCTTTAATGTTAACTGTTAATACTAGGTAGTAAATTGATGGAGGGAGAATTTAGCAGCTACCAAGAGAGCTTATTTCAGACCCAAGTAGCTTGCAGCCAAACTAAGCTGTAGTAAGTTCAACAACAAGCAGGTAAAAAAATTGTTTTGAGATCTCCTGAGGACAAATCCATCCATCAATTTTCTATAGCCCTTGTCCTCCTTAGACTTGCGGGTTAACTGGAGCCTATTGCAGTTTATTTTAAAGTGAGAAGCACAGTACACGATGAACCAGTCACCAGCCAATCAGAGAGCACATGTAGACAAACAACTATTAAAATCTAGAGAAACGTTTGGGTTTTCATTGAACCTTGTATGCACAATTTTGGAATGTTGGATGAAGTTGGAGTAACTGGGGAAACCCATGCAAACAACATGCAAAGACCACAGAGGAAGGCTGTAACCTCAGAACTGTGAAGTGAATGTACTAATAACTGAACCACCGTGTAACCACATACAATTTGTGCAAAGTACATGCTGACTGTGTTCTCTGAACGTTCTGAAACTGTGCGTGTGTATTACCTTGAGAAAGACTCCAATTACAGCCAGGCCATTGTCCTCCATCACCGCCTCCTCAAACAGACTGTACTTGTCTGAGTTCCAGTGGACCAAGTGAAGCTGAAAACACAAACAGTACACGTCAACCATTAGTTTGTATGCAGGTGGAAGAGACAATAAACTATGAACTCAAACTCCTCATCGACTCTCCCTTGCGTGCTTTCTCTCTGACCAGTACACTGTACAACACTTTCTTTGTGACTAAGTCATTGTAGCACCTGCAGAAATGTATGGCACATATTGGTCCACGTGTTTCTTGGGGATTGTTATTGTACCAAGTAGGTTACATTAGGCCATTTGTATGTTAGTTAGCAGGATTATGCCAAAACTATTAAAATGATTTCTGAAAATGCACAGTACTGTATGTATTTTGGCTAACTGGATGTTTCAGGTCTTCAGTAAATTTCCATTCATCCATCCATCCATCCATTATCCAATCCGCTTATCCTCACAAGGGTCGCAGGCGTGCTGGAGCCTATCCCAGCTTTCTTCGAGCTGTAGGCGGGGTACACCGTGAACTGGTTGCCAGCCAATCGCAGGGCACACAGAGACAAACATTCACACTCACAATCACACCTAGGGGCAATTTAGCGTAACCAATCAACTTACCATGCATGTTTTTGGAATGTGGGAGGAAACCGGAGTACCCGGAGAAAACCTACGCAAGCACGAAACATGATCAATAAATATTTTAAATGTCAGCTGATTCAAAATCCTCCTGGGTGATGTGTTCAAAGGTTGTACGAGTAGTACATGTTTTATTGTTTTGTTATTCTGGTTGTAAATCTCAATTTATTTCCCACACTGATAGTAAGTGATAAGTTACATCAATGAGACTACTGTACATACAGGAAAAAATGCAATTTACAACAACTGCTCATTGTCATATGTGAGTGACTGCAATTTGAGCCTCCACAAGCGCATTTTAATGCAAAGGTAGCTAGCTGAGTGATGGGAACTGTGACACGAGCACATTCCCAGCATCGGCAATTAGGGCTTGGCAAAAGACATATAGAACACGCACCCATAACTGAAGGAAATTGCAGCAGCACATATGCTGTTGGTGTAGCAGTTATGCAACTAGCAGAGAAGAAAAAAACTCATTTCAATATGGACAAAACATAAGATTAGGTTATAAAGCACCCTTCTTGTTTCTCAGCATTAGCACTGCATGACACGTTAACGTCGCTGTGATTAGCATGCTACTTTAACAGTGAGAGTTGCGTGCAAGTGATTGGTGCTGGAAAAGTAATGTTCACAGTATCCTTTTTTTCTTTTGGGACATAAATCTGCCTGCCGGGGGTCACTGATGGCAGCAGTTAACACTGTACCATAACATTAAATATTCAGGTCACTGAAACAAAAACAATGAGCTGAATGACACTGAAACTGAGCTGATGGGAACTGTGGGGTTGAGTGATTAATGTAAGCTACTCCATTCGTTTTTGTGCAGACAGCTGCACTTCGTATGATGTAATAACGATTGTTAATTCACGCTCAAAAGCCAACACACAATATAACTAAATGAATGTCTATTACATTCATTTTCTATACCGCTCATCTTGATTAGGATAGCAGGTGGCCTGAAGTCCAATCCCATTTGACTCTGGGTGAGAGGCAAAGTACACCCTGGACACTCACCGTTTCTCTTTCTCCAAGCCCTTTTTCTGTCTCGGTCCTGGCCAGTAAACGAAGCTGGCTGTGTTGTGTACCTCTCGGTCCCACGGACCACAATGATATTGTCCAACATTAGTTTTATTTCACCCAACTTATATTTGGCTGTTTGTCTGCTTGTGTTGTAAGTCCGCGTGACGCTGTAAGTACCTTCTTGATGCCGATTAGCTGTCAACAATGCACCGCCATAGAAGAAGAAAAAGAAGGAAAAGAAGAAGGCAAAGAAGGAGGAGAAGAAGAAGTAATTTAGCGGTTAAACTAACACTGATGGACTGACGGACTGACATTACAGTTTTCGTTCGGTTTGAAATAATGACGGGGTGACCATGACGGACAGGTGACCCGGCCGCTCTGACAGGCCGGCAAAATTTGCTGGCCCGCCCACCTCTGCAGAAAGGTTTGAGCTAAGATTTGAATCCAGAACCACTCAACTATCATGTAGACAATCTAAACGTTACTCCAATGTGCTGCCCTAATATCTTATCATATATTCCATTTTACGTACTGCATGTTATTCCTAAAATGTATTCTCCCTTCGTACGCCTCTTTGCAAAACAAGCTTGCACACACACCCATCATGTGGAACTGACTTTGAAGGTAAGCATTTATAATCCTGAAAAGTAATTTTCTCACCTGACAACATCATTTAAACATCTAAGCAAAGGTCTATAATAAGTGAAACGGCACAGTATAGAGATCGTAGCATACCTCTGCAGGAAATAATCTCCTGTCCACGGTGTGCTCTGAACCCCAGGCGTTGCTCTCGCCCCAGTGGAAGTGGAACTGGCACAGCCGAAATTTGTCTTGCAGAGGGCCCCCTTTCAAAGCTGTGGCATCAAATGAGAGAACGTGATTTTGCTATGTTGAATTTAATATGCAAATTTAACAATAAAAGTCATTAAAAAAAAGAGACAATGTGATATCACAGTTAGTTATGTTGCTGTCTCTGGGGAAAAGAAAATGAAGGCAGGTGAGCAGGTTATACATAAAGTAAAACAGGCCTACAAATATCCTGATTGTTGAGTTTTTTTTTTGTTTTTTTTGATTGTCATATAACTGTAATTGCAGCTATTAACCCACTGCAATACATCCAGTCGGTACTTTGTTCAAGGGCACCTCAACAATAGTCAGCACTCGATAAAGTGTTCTTTCCAACTAGTTGCTATACAGTATGTCAAACTTTCAAATATCCCGCTAAAACTCAGAACTGCAACTTAACTGATAAAAAAAAAACAGTATTACTACCATAATTTACAGGTTACGAAACACGACTGTTGCGTTAAGGAATAACGTAGCACTTTTGAAGAGATATTTGCAAAAAATGACCAGAGTGCATTTGACCTTTGCTTCCTTGAACGTCTTACAATATTTCTTCAATATGTAGACTGTTCTCGCTTTGGCATAAAACTTAAATGGCAACAGGTGAACATCACTAAAAAGGAACAAATAGCTGCATACTGATTTGACCTTGAACTACCCAAGTTGCTGTCATATATCATTCAGAATTGATTTATATTTCAGACTTAAGCCAACTGCCGGGTAGTCATAACTTTGTTTTATCAGCAATTGCGCAATCTAATGAAGTTGAATTCAATGATTGTATGAAAGATTCGGCCTCTTACAAAGCTAATAATGCTTGATTTGTATTACCTATGGAGAGCCAAATGGTCATAACGTAAATGACCAAGTATATAGTCTGTTAAAAGAGTAATAAAGCATTGTAATCCACATTTCAATTTTAACGTGTCGTATTTTGTGGTTCTCCCAGCAACATTGTAAGCTCATAATACAAAGACTCCAAACATATGACCTAAATCAGAGTAATCTTTCTTTTTTTTTTAAACAAATTACAACAATCAGTCTGTTACAAGACTTGATTTGTCAACAGTTAGTTTGAGTGCGTAACCCAGTCACTATTATTGTTGCACTCTAGAGAATGACTGACACAGCCACAGTCACATGACAGTCACCAGATCCACATGGTATATTTATCTGTGGTTCTTCACAACTGACTTTACCCCAGGACGCTCTTTAAGACAGCTGACAGAGGAGAGCATCTTTTGCAGAGTTTGTTTGGAATTCAAAGGGGAAACTTTGCTCTCAGTAATACTGCTGTGGAAATGACAAATAGCAAACTACTGTATAGGGTTCAGTCATAGCTGAGCCACTTTATTTTGAGAACATTTAACAGGAGATCACTTACTTGACTTGTCCGTAGTGTCATCATATTCAACCAGGAAGGAGTATCCATTATTCCAGATTTGCTGGCAAGTCGTTGGGTCATAGTCAGTGATCAAATGTTTCAGCTGGGAATCAAAGACGCTCTTGCGGACGACAATATCAATCGGAGACTGGCGGTCACCTCCGGGAACTGCGAGGGGGCCTTGCCACATGGGGTGCACTGGATAGTGGAAGGGGTAGGTGGATCAAATAAGAGAAAGACAACACATGTCAAAATAGACACTATTATAACCGTATGTCTATGGAAACATAAAGAACAAACCTACTTTTCATGTTGTATTCGGCTGCTTCCTGCATTGTGAAACAGCAATCCATTTTAGAATGAAATTTTAACGAAACTATGTCACCGTAAGAAATGACTCAGTAATAGACACTTCGAGACAGACTTGCTTCTTGGGCTGCCTGAAAGAACTGAATGCAAAAGTAGCAGCTGACTAACTCAACTTCCTTCTAGCCGTACATTTCTTCCTTAAAGGTAATGACTAAATAAGAGCCGAGTGGGCCGGCTGTACAGAAAGTGACCTGCGGAATGTTCTGGCACGCCCCCAGCTTCCCTCCACAGGGAGGGAATCAGACCTGGACCACTGGCTGGGTCAAAAAGCCTTCCCAGGCCAAAGTCTGTACAAGGACCTGACTAATTAGACAAAAGTCTGCTTTTTCTCTCCCCACCTTCGTCTGATTGTATCTTCTCCTGAAAGTCACAGAAAGCATACCGATATGTACTTGCGTGTTTAAAAGGGCAGACTATGAGGACAGTCTCTCACTGCCTTAAGCATTAAAAAGTGCATCTACAGAGGAAACAATCATTGTAGTGTATCTTTCAAGGACTCAGAAACAACCACTTGTTGTCGTCATCCGCAATCATGCAGCACAAGGCTTAAGGCTTCCGCTGCGAGCAAAGCTGAACAGGTCTGACTGGGGGATGACCTTCATCTCCTTAAGCCTTTAGCGACTCCTCCTGGGAGCACTTGGCTGCCAAATTCTGTTATTGCAACGGTGCGAATGACGTGCTTTCCGAGCTTTTCGTGCTCAGTCGGCCGCTGCGCGTCTGCTCGGAGTCCGTTCCTGTCTACGTCACGAGTATTCCTCGCCGCAAAGCCACAGACAACTGAACAAGAACAATGCCAAACCTAAATGGAACTTTTAAGAACTCCAGAATACAGCAGCAAACGTCAGTAGAGGTGCAAGATACTACGTCTCTGAAATCTGGAGGTGAAGCCATCAAGTTCATTCCGAGGGCTCCCAACTTAAGTCTAACAAATGTAGCTAAGAATTTAAGTTTAACAGGGATTTAAAACCACACAGTAAGCAAACATGAGGACGAGGACAAGACAGAAACTTTGAACTTAGTGAGGAGGAGTGGCGAGGTCTGTTGATCATTCTTTTGAACACTCGGCTGTGTATTGTCCCCCCAAAAAATAAACACAGACACAAAAGTGATCTAAATTGAGTGCTAGGTATGATCTATCCATCCATACTAAGATGCTAATTTTGTCCCATTGTCGACTGGCGTGCGTATTATACTGAGCAGGGTGTTGATATACATTTTTATGAATTTTGGTTTTTCATATAAAGCTTTCTAGTTTGGTTACAAAAACTTAATTTTAAAGTACACCCATGTTACATATGATGGCGAGAACAGCCATAGCAGCCTCTGCTGCCCTAAGTGGTAATTACAGGAAGCAAGTGTTGTGCAGCCCTCATCAGTGAGGGAGTGAGAATGGTAAATGGTCTTTCACTTGTATAGCGCGCACAGCCCGGGTAGAGATAAAAAAAAAAAGACTCTCAATTCAGTACAGTATTACAGTACTGATTACAATTTGTTCTAACTAATGGTGATTGGCTATATTAAATTAGCTACCCTTTATCATAGACGTGCAGTTGTATAAGCTGTTTTTTCTTTGCAGTCGATACTCCATGTTATCTTCTTTTTTCTATAAAATACAATACAATACAATTTTATTTGTACAACGCATTTCACAACTGTAAAAATATCTCAACCGCTGGACATTCTCTGCCTTTGATGCACTCTTTCATCTTGGCTTGCGCTTTATCACTACTTAGATCTGCATTAATATTGGTCCATGTGAAAAAATATAGTGAAAAACCTGCAATATAAACATAGTAGGATTTAAGAAATCGGCAATCTTTTGACTTTTCTGTATGTGGCCCTATGAAGAAAAGTCTGGATACCCTTGATTTAGATTACGGCATGTTGAGGAAGCCAGAGTACCTGGAGAGAACATGCATTGTCTTTTTTATAATACATATTTTTATTTTGTGCAAAGAAATAGGCTGAGTCCATTTTTTATAACACTTGTTCTCATTGGGGTCACGGGTGTGTTGGAACCTATCCCAGCTGACTTTTGGCTGAGAGACAGGGTGCAGTCAATTGCAGGGAACATGCAAACAACCATTCACACGGATGGGCAATTTAGAGTTTTCATTTAACATGCATGTTTTTAGAGAGTGGCAGACAGGTAGACTATTCGGAGAAAAGCCACGCAAGCACAGGAAGAACATGCAAACGCCACACAGGAAGGCCGCAACCGAGATTCAAACCTCAAACCTTGGAGCTGTCAATAAGATGTGCTAACCACTACCTTACCATGCTGCAAAATGTTAACAACAATTGTCAAATAACACTTGTTTTCTGCACACACAAAATTCCAACGGCCAATTTGACATTGGAAGTGATTAACCTGAACACAATGGACAGATAGGTGCAGCACTCCAACAGAAAAACATATTGATATGAGTGGGGCACCTTTGAGTGAAATCTGGTACATACAGTATTCTAAGTCCTCTGTAATTTGATTGTAGAATTAAGTCAAACCATCCAAGAATACATTATGCACATGATTATGGGTGACAAAGCATCCTATGTTAGTATTCAATACCCTGAAGTGAACATGTGCGTATGGCACAATGGGCCCTTAACCTTTGGGGGAGGTGAGCTCATGAATGGTTTGTCTCTGAGTCAGACACCTTGAATGAAAATATCCATACTGGTTCTAGTTGACACAAGAGAACAAGAAAGGCCGGTTCATGGGTGTGGCGGACAAGTCGCAGCCACTTCTCACATATGCGTTTGTATGATTTGAATTAAGGTTCAAAACATGTACCAGGAACATACTCAATGTGTTGCTGCAGTGTTTAGGAGTATGCATAATTGAATGGGATGCAAAATACTGTATTAACATATTATAACTTTAGTCAGGTTCTACCCACAGCTACGTCATAGTGATGCTTCTAAACCAAACATACTAGCATCCTGGATTGTAAAGAGATTAAATACGCAGGCTCATACGACGTCCCTGTACGACACTTTACGATTATCAACACTACAGGGAAGCGGGAACTCAATTAAATCTGCTGTATCAGTCCAATACATTTCAAAAATAGCTAGAACGAAAGTCTGCTGCTGATCGTCAGCTCCACGAGGCAGGTGCCAAAATGTCACACAAACAGTAGCCGGAACACAATTCAGTTTATAGCACGTCTTGGTGTTCTCAAGAGCAGGTACTCACTTTGCGACAACACATATCTGCTGGAACACGCTATCAGATTACATCCACGGACGGGAGTGAGCCACTGACTCATCCTGGTGTGTCTGAAGAGCTGTCGCTGAAGCTGAGAAGCCAGAGGTCGAATTACTGATGACAAAGTCACCATCTTCATGCAGTCCCGCGTTTCCTCTTTAAATGCAGTCGGCTAACAAAAAGCTTCCCACACCCCGTGGTGCTTTCCCCCACGACCGTACAGCTAACCACTGTGTTGCTGAACTAGCCCAAAGTTAGCTGTCACTTAGGCAGGAAAATGCACTGACAGCAGCCTGCTTTAGTGTGTCTGTATCTCTGCTTCCGTCAGTGAGGCGGGGAGAGAGCAGCACGCAGCCAAAAAAAAACAAATTAAAAACAAATAGATAAAAAGAACAGCGGTCTGTATGACGCTATAGCTTCCATTCGTTCAAAATTCCTTCAAAGAGAACATATTGTACAGGACAGCAGGATGACCCCCCTCTCCCGTTAAAGAGTGTTGACAACAGACGGAAAGGGGAGGGTCTGCGATGTCGACCAATCAGCGTCGACCTCAGAGGGGTGGCAGTGTCAACATTGGTGATGACGGCATACATCCCCTTCAAATGGGTTTTTGTGTACAAGAGGACTACATATACAAGTACAGTACTGTACAATATAGTAACATTTAACTATTTACACATTTAACAAATGTTTCCCTCTATAAACCGTACTACTGATTCGTGTTAATAATTTGTGATTTCATACATTTGTAAATTATAAATTGTTCTTCTGCTATAAGTTTTACCACCTCCGGACACATCTAATGGAAGGTTAAAGTGGAAGTCAAGTAAAAAAATAAATACAAAAGTAATGTCAAATATGTTCTATGCGCCCTCACTAGTTAGTCTACGTGGTATTATTACGTTTGTGGAATATGATTTTTTTCATCCATCTCAGAATACTGACATTTTGTCACTTGTCAAAAAGTATTTCACCAGTGATGGAATAAGTGCCTGCGTGGGTTTCCTCCCACGTTCCAAAAACATGCATGGTAGGTTAATGGGCCACTCTAAATTGGCCCTAGGTGTGATTGTGAGTGTGAATGTTTGTCTCTGTGTGCCCTGCGATTGGATGGCAACCAGTTGAGGGTGTCCCCCGCCTATGCCCGAAGACAGCTGGGATGGGCTCCAGCACGACCGCGACCCTTGTGAGGATAAGCGGATTGGATAATGGATGGATGGAATAATGCGATTTTCTAGGAATTGTGTCATAAGTGATCGTTTGAAAATGTAAACAGTGGCAGAAGTTTAAAAAAAAATAAAGTGTTGCATATTGATCTTTCCTAATTATGTGAGACACATTAATGTAATCAGTGTCTTCACATAAAATAAATGAGTATAATTATTAACGTAATAAAGGTAATTTGATCTAGGTAACAACTCAACTTAATCCTTTAACACTCTAAATATTTACTGGAATACCATAAATGCCCACAAAACATATTTAGCTGATGTTAGCAAACTTGAACAAGAAGTTGGTTCACTGTCAAGAATTAGCATTTTAATATGGCTCAGTTTGCAATAATCCCTGCAGATGGCACAAATCATATGCGACTGAAGTCATCCGATAAAAGAAAAACATCCTGAGAAAGTTCTCAGAAGTTTCAGTGATACTGATAAAATCAATGGCAAAGACTTATTGTCCTAGTCAACATTATTCTTTGTACCTTTCCACAACAAAGGCATACACAAAGTCTGCATTTAAATTTGTCTTGTCCAAGTTTATTGGTCCAAAAAAGGCTTTCAAGGCCTTTCAACAAATGTGATCACAATGAAGTATGAAATTTTCAATATGTAGGTCACAGAGGAAGACAGCTCATCTGCAGTGCTTCTGAGCAAACGTGTAACTTTATTTCACGGTCTGAACTTTTTAAACAAATTTGACATTTATCTAAACACAGTCAGGCCCCATGTATCACCAGAGGCTGTAACCAAGGCCCCAGTGCCAACTTTAAATAATACACTGCTGGTAATGCCTCACGATGGTAAAATTAGATTACCAAAGAATTGCCGACATTGCAGATGGTGTCAATATCACTGTAGACTAACACAGATGTACAGAAGAGGTAGTGCACCATCACTTCATGGCACCAACTGCGTAAGTGACCCTGTGCCTTCCCAACTGAGGTCAGATTTGAAGCTGGTCTTTAAGCTCCAGTGACAAACACCACAGAGCAGCCGCCAATCTGCTTTTTACCCATTGTATCATTTAAATATTACATTATCAAGAAAAAGTTTTGGTTCAAACAATATTTCTTTTGTAAATTGACAATGCACAAAACCCCTGACTTAAGTAACATGAGAGAGTCTTAAGAAATACACCAAAAAAATGATACCATCAACAGATTAATTTTATAGTTACTAGAAATGAACAATAACAAAACGATGAATATTTTAAAATGTTGAATATATTTACAGAATCATCCGATTACAGCAGGGGGAGTATGAAAACTGTCTGGGGGTGGGGGAACAAAAGCAGAAGTTCTTCATAAAATATGTGTTTAAATCTACTTTCTGTCTTGAAACAAAATTGCAATCGTTCATGATCCTCCAGGAAACCAGAGGAGAATTTAGTCCAAAGCGATGATGTCATCATCATTGTCATCAGCTCCTGCACTTGACTGGTCTGTCCTTGGGCGCTTAGTGGAAGTCTCGCCAGTTTCTGCGTCTGAATGCTTCCTCTTAGTGGTGCTTGTGTTTGCTGCAGAGCTGGACGGTGCCTCAGCATCATCATCATCATCGGAGTCCACAACCATAACGTCGTCGTCATCTGATGGAACTGAAAGGTGGAGGGCATGATTATTAACAACACGACAAGGATAAAGATTGAAAGGGAATTCATGTATCATTCCTTCTTTTCATTTTCAAATGACAATGAAACAACAAAAAAGTGCATCTTTATTGTACCAAAAAAAAAAAAGAAAATTGGTTATTTTCACGAAAGCTCAGATGAAAAATCTGAATTAAAAAAATTAGCCACAGGACTGAGTTTGACTTCAACATTTCCCATAATTGGTCATGCTTATGTGACCAAGTAAAGCTACATTAGCTTAAGCGCTGCCAACACAATCAGTTTGGACACAACCCATCAAATACAATTACAAAACATGATACATTTTGCAGATTCTGAGACACGCAAACAGAAAAAAAAAACGTTTCTATTACAGACCTTTAGAGGAGGTAGACGGCTGGGCAGAGTCCTTGTTGCCGTTGGTGATGCTGTATACCTCTCCCTGGTTGTTTTGGGGTGGGGGTGCTTTGTCTGGAGCTTCACCAACCACTTCAAACTCTACATCCCTCTCTAGATCTTCACTACCAATGAAAACACACATTGGTTTTTATTAAAGAACAGGAACAGTGCTAAAGCTGTGCTTCAGACTATGTTATACACAGTATTATCTCTATGCTCTTGACATACGTGTGCAAGACATTAATGAGGAGTGTGTAGTCTTGGAGGAAGTCATCAGCTTGTAGTCGACTGCCATTACGGATCCCAAAGTCAGAAAGAAACTTGCTGTTGTTGGCTATAACACGAGAAAGCCAGAAATGAACAATCAGAGCAGATATAACAAGGCAGGTGTTGTACATTCATTGGAATATCAGCACTTAAGGACGTTAACTCATTTTAAGCGCAAAAATAATGTGCTCGTTACAACAACATGGACCGACATTCTTTACCTTCGGTCTCGCCTTCCTCTGAGGAGATGAGTATTGTCCCTTTTCCATCTTCTATCTGAACATCTGGAGCTACCATGCCAAACCGCTCCTTCAGGATCTGACCAATAACAAAACACATCAAAAAGATGAAGTGTAAGGCAACACTTTGGCTTAATATCAGCAAACGCAGTCAGCAACGGGGAAGACCCAAATTCCAAATTGCACGCACAGTGGTTGTAGTATTGTTAAACAGCTATTTGGTTTTATCAGTATCACATTTTCTCATAACAGAAACACTATTTTCATTTTCCAATTAATCATTTTGAAAGGTATATCTGTGTACAGTCTGCATTAATATTAAAAGTTTGAATAGGAATTTTAAGATATTATTTACATCCAGGTATGATGACCATTCTTAATTTTATAGGTTTTCAATTGAGCAATTCATAAAATATACCATCTGGTCATGTGCCAAGTTAGCCTAGACACTTACACTTGTCCTATTTTTCTCCTCACATAAAATTCCAGTACAGTGCGACTAATTAGTGTGGGTGGCAGAATTTTAAAAAGGCATTTCACATTAATTTCTAGTCATGCTGTTCATTTTAAGCCAAACTCAAGTGACTTATCAATACAGGGGTGCCTTGGGTTTACGACGACGATTCATTTCTTACTGTGGCAACATAACTCGAATTTCTATGCAAGTCACGGGCCTATGCCAACGCAAGACTAAAGTTATGATTAGAGTAAATAACAGTACGAAAAACACGAGGCTGTAAACATACGTAAATACGGCGGTAACTAAGCGAGCCTTCTTGTGCCGCATGACAACGTATTCTTACGACGTAGCGCAAACTACTTCATTGCGTGCCATTCGGAACCTTGTGTGCCGGAACCACTGTCAACCGCCTGTAAACTATTTTATCAACAATCAGAGTTTCTTGAATGGAACTAGTTTCCTGATCAATGGTTACGAGTGACATTGTCTTTGGTCGTCAAAGTTTATGGTAAGCTTCACCAATCACCTTGTCCTGCAAAGACACAACCATCGTTTTGTGGACATTGACTTTGACAGTAACTTCAGGCTTGCTCGCACACACGTAACAGTTGGCCCCAGGTGGGTCCAGGATACATGGAACTAGTAACTTCTTCCTGAGGTTAGGACACTTGTTCAGGAAGATCTGGAGAGGAGAAACAAACAAACCAATATTGCATAGGAAAATGAAAAACTGTACTTAATAGGATTCAATTAAAGTATATTGCATCAAAATGAAATACAATCTGTACTTGAACAAATGTTTAAAAACAAACAGATTCAATGCAACTTAATTTTTTTTTTTTTTTTTTTAAAGCAGCGGTAATTGAACACCTATTTAGATAAATAATATGTTTCTTTTATAAATGGTAGCATGTCATATAGGGGTGTCCCGACATCGGTCTGATATCAGCCAAAAAAACAGGATCGGCTTTCATCGGTCCAAACCCAAAATCTATGATATTAGCACTCATATATTAGCAGTCCATTCAAGCCTCCGTTCCCAGCATATATTGAATATAAAAACATTATTCTGAATGATGAATTGACGTAAACCTCAATTGTTATTTTGCACTTTAAAGAGTATAATTGGTTTTTATAGACCTTTTTAGGGTTATTTTGCCTGAGTAATTGAATTTATTTTGTTTTGTTCAAGTGCATTAACATGTTTGAGGGTAAACATATGCAAGCCAAATGTTTGGAATACACGGGTCATATTTCCTCAGAGTCTGAGACCTAATGTTGTTGATCATTGGTTTTGTTTGAATAGTATCATTTGATCAAGTCTCTTCTAACATTTCATATGAAAACATAAAAGCATGTATCATTCCTGATGATATCGTATCGGATCGGTATCAGACAGTACTCTAGGCTGCAATATCTGTATCGTATAGTTTTAATCGGGACACTCCTAACGCCATATATCGAAGTGACGCTTGGACCTTTGTGTACTTGTATGGATTTGTGGGCTGTGAGTCATATTGATGAAGTCTTGCGTCCTATTGTTTCTCCTTTCGCCCACAACAGTGGGCATGGTTTTCATCTTGATGGAGGGTACGTGTGCACATATTGTAAAAGCGTCCCTGGCAAATCAAGGGGTAACATGCATGGACCCATGGCGTGGATGTTCCAACATGAATCCCATGGGGCACTTCTGGGACCAAGTGGGGCAGGCCATCAAACCCCGTGTTCTGCTCAGAGATACTCTGGCTAATGTTGCATGTTACCGACAGGAAGATTTGGACAGAATCCCACAAATGACAATTTGCGTCGAGGATGTGAAGCCCGAGTTCAGAGCTGAGATGGCCCAACATAAAACCTGAGTCCGGTCTGTTGACTCGTAATTAGTCTCAATCAATTGTTATCGTTGCTGCTGCTTTTGTGTTATTGCGGTTGTTTCTGTATATTTGTCTTTTTATTGTTGACAATGTCTCAATGAAATTTTGCGATTTTTGATTTTGACCTCTCCCTTGTCTGTTAGCCTTCAACTCAAGAAACGCAAGACATACATATTTGTTAGTCGCACATTTAGCTTGGCAAATGTCCAATCTTTAATTTGGGACACTGGGCATGTTACAATTTATCAAAGAAACATATTAACTGAAGATCCAGGTACTCAATGACTTTTTGTTGAGTTTATATTATACTTGGAAGCGCGAGATCTAGTTAGTAGTTTTAGAATTCTTATGGGCCAAGTGTTAAAGAAAGGATCAGTCCATGTTCCTTTTAGGTGGGTTAGGGATTTTGGGCTAGGGTTCCAACACATCAACAGTGCGCTCCGCACCGGAAATTTCGGTGCCTTGTGACATTGAAAGTGCTACGTGCGTAAACCAATAAATGCCAAGTCAAAGCCAAAAGGCCTCATGACCAAATAAAACCAGCAGGAAACTGGACTGAACATACACGGAAGAGAAAATGCCAGCTATAAATCTAAGAAATTGTAAAAGCCAATGGCAAAAGTAAGGTTGTTTGTTCAATAATCCTTTGTGTAGCTAGTTGTGTCAAACAGCGGATGAACTAACCGTGCGGCAGGATTCCAGATCCCCGGCCAGAATCTTGAGCCCCTCTAGCACAATGAGTCCAGCGATGACAGCATTGGTTGTCGCAATAGCTGGGATTATGTTACCTGCCATGGCTGGTACAACAAATCCAGTTAAAATCTATCCATTCTTCCCAAAAGGTACTCATGTTTTCAACACGGAAACAAAAAAAGAAACCAACTTACACTTGACATCAAAACGACTCTTCATGTTCATGCTGAAGATGTACATTCGGAGGTTGGCTGCTGCGGTAACAAAGTCCATGGAAGGAGCATCATCCTGACAAGACAAGCAGGGACTATTTTCACAAGTCAGTCAAAACACAGCATGAATGCATACAGTAACCATGGATTTCAAAAGTTGACAAAACATGTCAGGCGTCGTGCGGCCAAAATAAACATGGACGTAGACAACTCCAATGTATTTCACCAAACATCTTTAGTTCAGCTTGTTCCATTTTTCATGGGTAAGATTGTGTAAATTGCAGGCCGCTTTTTCTAGATTAGCTAAACTTTATTTGGATTTAAATTGAGCTAATATCATTGACGTGTCCAACTATAGTTTAACACAGTGTATGTATGCAACAGGTTAATTGGGAACAAAGCCATATTTAAAAAAGGAGCGGAGCACACTTTTCCACTCGTCACATTAGGTTTTAAGTTTTCCAGTATTTTTTTTTTCCCCCCAGAGTGAATTTGGTTTGTTGACCAGTTAATTTTTTTTTTTTTTCACATCATGCGTGTAATAGTTCTTCAATATACACAACTAACACAACTAACGATATAACCTCAAAATAGAGTGTTTCGTTTCCAAAGACGTGAAAATGTGTACCTTATCCCAGACGAGCTCTGCGCCGTCTCCTTTCTCATCTAACAGTGAGTGGAGGGTCTCCACACTTTCTTGGAATAGCCTACAGTACCCCCAAACACCAAGAACCTGTTGGTCCTTTAAACCTGAACCTGAGGACTCCTCGTGAGGGCATCCTAGGGAAAACACCAAGTCACTCAAACACACAGTGGCTTAGAATACTAAATAAATCTACGGTAAATATACATAAACCACCATTACCAGTACAGTATTTTCATATATTTGGTTAAGCAAGTTACAACAGCTGCTGGAGTGATCCGTGACAAAAAAATGTTAACACACCAATGTTCTCCAGTTGCTGCCAGTCCAGTGGTGTAGGAGCTTTCCTCTTTTTCCATAGCTTGTCCATAGTTAACAGGTACATGATGTCATCTTTGAAAAGCTGGAGAGGAGAGCCAATGATCGCAGGTTAGCAGTGACACTCAATTCACCTCAACAGAAGCAAACGTGGCACCCCACAGTTGATACAGTGGCTTGCGAAAGTATTTGGCACCCTTAAACTTTTTGACATTTTGCCATATTTCAGGCTTCACACATACAAATATAAAACAGGATTTTTTTTTTAAGAATCAACACCAATTGAGAATTTGAACGACAAAATTCTTGAATTCATGACATTTGAACCATTTTTAGAAATAAAAACTGAAAAGTGGGGCATGCAAAATTATTCGTCCCTTCTGAGTGATTACAGCTGCAAGTCTTTTGGGGGTATGTCTCTATCAGTTTTTCCAAATTTAGAGACATTTTTGCCCATTCTTCCGTAAAACAGTTCCAACTCAGGTAGATTAGGTGGAGAGCGTTTGTGAAAAGCAGTTTTCAGATCTTTCCACAGATACTTAATTGGATTCAGGTCTGGACCTTGACTTAACCATTCTAATTTGGTGTGTTCCCTGGTCCAAATAATGCTCTTTGCTCCTCAGTATTCTTTCAACAGACCTCTGAGATTACCACAAAGCAGGTGCATTCATACTGAGACTAGATTATACAATAGGTGGATTGGATTCTATTTATCATCAGTCATCTATGTCAACATTGGATCATACCGAAATCATCAGGGAACATCTAGAGTGAGTTGCACTGCACTGACAGTAAAGAGGCTGAATAATACCACATGCCCCACTTTTCAGTTTTGTTTTTTTTTTTTATTTCAAGAAAAAAAAAAAAAAGAAAGAAAGCGGTTAAAATATCATATGAATTTCATTCCACTTCACGATTGTGTCCGGCTTCTGTTGATTCTTCACACAAAAAAATCTAATTTTATGGGTCACAAAGTTCAAGGGGACAGAATACAAGTAAGTATTTCCACCTACGGACCTCTGTCAAACGATAATTCCCTCACCCCGAAAAACAAGGTATGCATTGCATTTTCTACTCCTATATTACATTTACGATCGATTCCGGTATCTGGAACCCAGAACCAATAGCGAAGCCCGCAGTAGTGCAAACTCAAGCAGTCCCCGCTCTATACTACGGAAAAACTTTGACCGCTCCGCCATCATTAGATCAAACGGAAATTCCCTTACTCGTAAAAAAAAAACGTATGCATTAAATTTTCTACTACTATATTACATTAACGATCGATTCCTTACAACCAAGTTCCGGTAATGTATCCGGAACCCGGAAGCCATAGCGAAGACCGCAGTGGCGCAAATCCAAGCAGTCCCCACTCGATACTATGGAAAAACTTTGACCGCTCCGCCATCATCGGATCCAAAACGGCGACATGTAAGTTACTTCTTTGGCATGCGTTTTGCTGAAATTGCAAAAGAGTTCAAATGTATTCATTTAAATTTTCATTTGCAGCTCATGGCGTCCAAACGAAGAAGAACGGTAATGACCATCCAGGAGACACTTGGAGTCGGAAAAACTCAAATCTACGAAACTTTGAAAAACAAGGAATCGATTCTGGCTCAGTACAATTCCAGCGGTTTGCCTGCTCAAAGGAAAATTGCTATCGGCTCGACGGACGAAGTACAGTGGCGTAAATGAACGTGTCCTTTTGTATGTACAAGAATCCCCAGACATCAGTGATGATCAACGGGACAGTTACTTGCAATTAGCAACAAAACTGTATCATACGCAGAGAATCATTTTCATACATCAAAGAATGAAGCCAACACAACAACTCAAATTAGACTACTTTTTTCCTAAGTCTGAGAAAAGTCAACATTAAAATACAGTACAGTTTAATTCCAGTTAAGTACAGTACTGTACTGCATTGGTGTTACAGTATTTTTTTCAACAGTATTCGGACCATGTTTGTTATACTGGACTGTATTTTGTTCATATACCTGTGCTTTATAGTGCCGTTTTTGTTTAATAAAATGTCATTATTACTATTATTATTATATTGGTTGTGTTGTTTACTTGTTACACATGTATTTCGTTAACATATTTGCACGTTTATACGGGACATGTACCGTAGTCGTTTCCCACATAAGGAAATTCCGTTATAAGGAAAGATTGGACAATGCAAATATGATTCCTTACTAGAGAATACTTACTGTACTTTGACAAGCCACCATATACCTTACTTTTTTTCTCCTAGATACTGTACTATGCAATACAAAACACAAGTAAACGAGAACAACCATATTATGTGGCCTATAGAAATTGCCCACGCTGATTGTTGTGAATATTGCAGTCAATGTTCGCTATTTGCATGGCTGGAAGTTGGCACCTTGTTGAAGAGTTTAATCGCATCATATTTGTTTCTGCGGGCCCACTGCTTGGTAGAGACGCGCTTGACGTCCCCATCCATTTCTGCTGCGGTGGCACGAGCCGCCGTTTCTTCAGGGTTCCCTGTGTTAAAGAACACGATTTTCACACTGTCAAGTTTGAAAACACATTATTTTCTTGAGGCATTCATATTTGCCGTTAACAGCTGCTTAACACAAATGTAGCAAGCAAACCTGAATTAGTCATTTTGAATTACCGTATATTACGCACTATAAGCCACTACATTTTTCCAAGGTTTTGAACCATGCGGCTTCTATAAAGGTGCGGCTATTCTGTGGAGTTTTCTTCCACCGCTAGGGGCGCTCTCACCAGAATTACAATACAATAACTTATTAACAGGACGTGACTGCAGTTGGAGGAGTTCAACAGGCGGGGGCGCTATGCACTAGGTTATGCATTAGGTGGAATGCTAAGGAGAGCAATTAAAGATGGACTTTTAACTGGACTGTCAGCGGGCAGTGAAAAGAAGATAAGTACTGTTTATTTTGTCTTGGTTGTGTTCCGTTTTGGGGGGGCCAGTGAAAATTTCGTCGGAAAAGGCGAATGATGGACAACGAAAGGGTACGCACGCTCCAGATTGATGACGAATAATGGACACACAATTTTTAGTAAAATGCCCAGCTCTGAGTTTTTCATTATTTTTTTAAATAATAATAGAGTGGGTACGGCTTATATAAAGGCGCCGCTAATAGTCCAGAAAATACGGTAACATGTCTTAATTAAATTTGTGAAAAAAGAAAAAGTCCAAACTCACATGAAGCCTCTGGATCGGCTGTGTCAGGTGACACATCTTGATCAGCATCCTCCTCTCCAAATAGCTGGCTGAAAACAGCACATGGTAAATGGACTTCATTTATAGAACGCACTTGGTCACCCATTTGACGGTTGCTGATAAGTGTATATTTTGTGTTTCGGTCAAAATTTGCGCTGTAATTGATAGATGACTGAGACTCACTTGAAGAGATACTTTGCCCAGACAATGCAGTGAATGGGTTCAGATGGTGTGTTTCTTATAGTGCATCCTGGGAAGGTCTTTTGGGCAGGTTTCGGTTGGCACTCATAGCACTCTGTCATTCCCTGAGGGAGAAAGAGAATCAAAACACCCTAAGCATAAAACTTAACTCTACAAGTGCAATCAACTGATCGACAGATAATCCGTTATCGAATTGACAACTATTTGGACAAAAGATTAATCATTTAGACACATTGTTTAGTGTAAAATGATCTACTGTAATGTAATTTTGAGAACACCTCAAAAGACAAAAAATCAAAACTCCGGAACTTTTGTGAAAACAAACATTACTGATATAAATATTTTCTATTATATTAATATACTTTTAACTTTATAGGCCGCTCCTGCCAGACGTACAGAGCAGCATACCGTAATTCATTTCCGATTTTGTTTAGCAAGTACATTTCTCTACAGATACTTATTCATTTGCCTGCTATTTTGTTGTTCAAAGTTGAATGTTCTCAGTTTTAAAATGGTGCCAGTCCGTGAAACTTGTACTCGATCAAGCAAGCAAAAACACTTCTCAGGGAGAACATGAACCAAAGAGGGCAAAAAGCGATAAGGACAGCAATTAAAAGGTATAAACGACCATCATTTTTATTCTTTACTCTATTCTTTGTGTTTTACATTATGCACAGCTCTCATTTATTGTGCAATAATCTAATTGTAACATGTATTTGTTACATGTTTTGATGCCTTTTAATGCTTTATAAAACATGTATGTCTGAATATTGGGGGGCTTGGAACGGATTAGAGAATTTACATGGAAAGCGCGTCTCTACTTACAAAATTTTCTACTTAAGAAATTTCTTCCAGAACCAATTAATTTTGTAAGTAGAGGTATATCACTGTATTACATTTTTTCACATGCTCCTAACAACATTCACCAATTGTGTTGTGATGATGATGTGATATAACATTTTATCAAGGCACGCAGCTGGGGAAAAAAAGTTTGAGTGCTAAAGTTTCCACTTTCTTGTCAGATCTGTGAAGCTATCACTGTCTGTTAGTGACCTCCCAGCTATGAGAAGCTCCCCATCAGCTTAACAAAAATATTTAGCTGCAGTCTACCAGAAAGAAGAAGCACCGAGGAGCCACAATGAGAAAAAGACTTTTGCTGTCATATTTGATTCAACTCCAGATGCTGAGAGATGTCTGCTAAATATCATTTTTCAATTAAAAAAATATACACTTTTGTAAATATCTGTTGCTTTTTCAAACATTTGTAAAAATCCACTTAAAATTAGTAGAAAAAGTTTGTTTGATTGTAAACAAATGAGGTTTTGAGCAACAAAAAAAAAATTGCATTGTATTTTACGTAGTTCTGAGTAATTCTAATTGTACCGTTTGATATTTGATAGATGTAGAGCTATTATGCTAAGTTCAGACCGAACACGAAATATCGGGGAGCTCTGCATGTCTCGCTTTTGTTCGCAGTGCGACTCGAAGGAGGTTGCTTCGAGTGGAGGAGAGGCGGGGATCCTCCGACAGATGAAAAAAAAAGTTTGAATATCACTGGTTAATCTGGTGAACAGTCGTTGTGTTATTATTTTGGCTAATGCTGAATGTTATCTTGGTTGACAATTCAACAGCTATAAAGCGGACAATACACTCATTATTCTCCAACCTTTTTGCTCAGTCCCAGCCGCTTGTTGCCAGCTTGCGGTCAGTTTGACTGCAACATTAGGCTAGTAGGCCTACGTTTCCCATGATTCTTAGACATGGAAGCAGGAAATAGTCCTAGTTCCGGTATCACAAAAACAGACGCCTGCAAGGTATTAGATGTGGATGAGAATGAGGACGCGGAGGAAGCAAAACTAAGGAATTTATAGACGATGAACTGAAAAGCCGACATCCACACATAAACACCGTATTACAATGCACACTGTTGATTTTTGAGAAAAATAAAGGATTTTAAATGCACCCGATGGTTCGAAAAATAGGGTAATAGATTTTAATGTTTTGATAGTATGATGTAATTTTCTGTCATATTTGTAAGCATGACTTGGAACGTGGGTAGAAAAAAAAAAAAACATGAATCGAATCTATCGGGAAAAAAAAAAATGCAATTCAATATTTTCCGGAAATCGTTCGGCCCTAGTTGCAGCCCTACTTGACCATAAGCTTGCTTGCATGCTTTCATTTGACAACAAAACCGTGGCTGATGGTACCGTACATAGTCTATCTGAATGAGTACCTTCTTGATGACAGTAACCTGTCCGAGGTATCCCGCTGTACCACTCTCAATGAGAGGGATGTCGGCTGCCAAACACATCCTGTTCACATGGTTGCGAGCAGCTGAAGAGATAAAGAGTAGATTAATATCCTCATCATCTTGGGAAAAATGAAACAAAGTCAAGGAGCTCAGAGGTGCACACCTCGGTTATCCAGAGCATTCATCACCATGATGAAATTTTTAAAGAACTCCACGTTGTAGTCTGGACTGTTGGGCAAAAGTTGATGATCTTTTATAAATCCATGACTTGCATATACAATATTAATTGAGCAAAATGGATACACAACAAAGAATATTACTTCATGATGCTGTCATGGTAGGCAGTGATATTTGCAGAGGGGCAAAACTGCAAGGCACTCTCTTTGGCGACCTGAAGTAAATATGTAACACACAATCTGAAGTTACTGGGGCACAAATCCCGCAAATGTGCATCATCACGATAGCAGGTATCTCAAAATGTCACACAGTGAACATACCTGTGCTTTAGACTTGCCAACATGCTTCTTCTGGAAGAGAAACTGGCGATTCAAATTGCTGACATCAATTGTGTCCAAGTCAATCTGCAAAAATGATTGATTTCATGATGTCTCGTACGTACATGAAATGACATCTTAATTCAGGGGTGTCAAACTCCAGTCCTCGGGGGCCGCCCTCCTGCATGTCTTAGAGGTTTCCTCGTCCAACACACCTGATTCAAACGATCGGGATCAGGATCAGGCTCCTGCAGAACTTGCTGATGAGCTGATCATTTGAAACAGGTGTGTTGCAGCAGGGAGAGATGGAAAACAGGCAGGACGGCGGCCCTCGAGGACCGGAGTTCGACACCCAATTCATCTGTAGACACAAATATGAAGGAATAGAACATGTTAGATATTTTGCTTAAAGCAGGTTAGGACACACAGTACCGTATACAGAACATAAACATAAGTGCCCATGTGAGCAGTATAAACATTAAGGATGGGCCGATTATCTGCGCCAATATTCGACATTTTGACGAATATCGGTATCGCCCTTTTTTTTTTTTAATTTGATGGCCGACAATAAATCAATTTAAAACTGTGTTAACTTCAAGGAACTGTGTTATGTGTATGTTGATTTTCAGTTAACTTTATAAGAGCATCTATTGACCCTGGCAACGTTGTGCACCTTTTAGTTTTTGCTTGAAATTAAAACAGATAAGTGTAATTTTAACATTTATGTCATTTTGAAATTTTGGAGAACTTTATTTACTGTGGAAAATATAGGGAACTATTGTTTAAGTTTTCATTTAACTTTATATGGCATGCTGATGACCCTGGGAACTCCCTGAATTTTGATAGAATTCTACAACAAAGATGCATACTGTCAAAAATGTATAATAATAATATATATTTTTTAAACTACATTTTGCAAATCTGAAAAAAAAAAGTTCAATAAACATATGCTTGAATACGTTTTTAAAAAAGTTAAGAGTTTTACATTTTTTTACGTTTTGACGCCAATATTTTCGTTTTGACCAAAAATTTATATTGGCTCCAAATATCGGTAATCGGTCTTCTTGACTACTCCTAATCGGTATTGGCCCTGAAAAAAACACAACGGTCTATCTCTAATAAACATGCAGTCCAAATAGTGGAAATTGCATGTTTCACCGTCTTCAGTGAATGTTCTCTAACTAATAAAGTTATAATATACATCAAAATCTAATAATTACTGGACCACTTTGACTCACTTCATTTTTTACTAGAAATACTGAACTTTTGAATCAAGAACGGCTGTAACTCTGTTTGGATAATATGGAAAAAATACAAATTTACAGTGATGGGAAAGTAAGGAAGTCCACCGTTACTGGACTTGATTTTTTTCAGCGCAATTTTCTGTTTATTTTTCGGATAACGATTTACTTTCAATCCCTACATTGGAAAACAGATATCTGTACTTTCTGCTTCGCCACAGTAGGCGTGTTACGTTTTCAATCCAGTCAGATGACAACACGATGTAAAAAAAAAGAAAGAAAAAAAGCACTGTTGACCATAGCCTTTATTTGATCAATGTTTGATTATTTACTTTGTTCAAATCCAAAACAGCACAGCTTTCTTTTGTACTACTGCGAGGTCCCAATTATGATTGCTTTTGTTAAGTGATCCTCAGAATCTGTACTTTTTACATTCACTTAAGTACGAGAGTTTAACTAATCTTCAAATTAAACCAATCTTTTCTGAACGCAAGGATCCGCACTTGTATTTCAAAACGAATGGGTACTTTTGCCATCACTGCTTATTAGGTGGTATCAGAGTGAGCCACCCCTACATGTCCTTTCAAGTCCCTATTAAGGCAAAACATGATTAAATACATCAACAAGGAATGAATGGCCCAGTTACCTTAACGACATATCTGGAGCCATCTAATCAAGATTTGCTTCATTATGCTCACCCATCAGATCGCATAAAAACACTGAAGCTAAACGTGATGTTTTTTTTTCTAGTCACAAGCTAAATATGTTTACGTTATTTGAACTTATCACATGAAGTGAGTCGTGTTAATGGCGCCAAAATACCTCCTCTGGCGCTCGGTGTACGACTGTCCATATTTTCTACGAACGCGTACCACCACACCATGACATTCTCTTAGGTATACTATCGTGAACAGGATCACCAATAAACATGAGTCCATTTAACTGATCTCTGCACAGATTAAACGTGTACGATGCTGCACAAAGGCTTCACATGGTAGCAAGCCAGCCATTCTATAGCACAAAGAACTGATCGTGCTAACCAGCTAAGCTAATAGGCAAACAAACGTAAGCGGTACAGACCACTTCGATGTTTTTGAAGCCAGTGAGGACGAGATTCTTGAGCAGCTCACATCCAATACCTCCCGCTCCCACCACCAACACCTTAGACGTAGAGAGGGAGTCAGCCAACTCCTTTCGGAGGGAACCCACAAGTTGAACCATGTTGATGAGCCACAAACTCAGCTTGTGGCACCGGGATGCTAACAGTTAGCTTTGTCTTCCACCGCGGACTGACTGGCGATGCCCCGCATAGACACATAAGGCCTTATTAAATGCAGTTTCCCTGTTGCCGCTATACGTCAACGAGTCCGCCATATTGAATGGGGAAGATCTTAACTGCAGGTCCAACAAAGTGCCCAAAAGTAATACTGTACCTCACATTCACCCGCGCACACACACGCGCGCGGGCACGCGCACACACATATGCACAAACACAATAATATATTTAATAACTATCCACCCATCCATTATCTGTCGCTAATCTGAGGTCTGGTCGCGGGGGTAGCAGCTTCAGCAGGGAAGCCCAGACTTCCCTCTTCCCAGCCACGTCTTCCAATTCTTCCAAAGGGATCCACAGACGTTCCCAGGCCACCCGGGAGACATAGTCTCTCCAGTGTGTCCGTGGGACATGCCCGGAACACCTCATAAGGGAGGCATGCTAATCAGGTGTTCAAGTCACCTCATCTGGCTCGTCTCAACGTGGACGAGCAGCGAGTCCCTCCCGGATGACCGAGCTTCTCACCCTATCTCTAAGGGAGATCCTGTGGAGCAAACCCATTTCGGCCACTTGTGTCCGGGACCTTGTCCTTTTGGTCATCACGCACAGCTCGTAACCATTGGTGAGGGTAGCAACATAGATCGACTGATAAATCTTTCTTCACCACGACAGACTGATACATTAGTCCACATCAATCTGAGATTGGACCCCCCGACGGACCCTCCTCTCCAGCACCCCTGAATAGACCGTACCAGGGAGGCTGAGGAGTGTGATTCCTCTGTAATTGGAACATACCCTGTGGTCCCCCTTTTTCAAAAGAGAGACCACCACTCCGGTCTGCCAATCCAGAGGAACTGGTCCCTGATGTCCATGCAATTTTGTAGAGGCGTGTCAACCAGGACAGCACCACAACATCAAGAGCCTTTAGGAACTCCGAGCGGATCTCATCCACCCATGGGGCTTTACCACTGAGGAGCTTTTTAACTTCCTCGGTTACTTCAACAAGATAGGTGAGCCCACCTCGGAGTCTCCAGGCTTCCAAAATGGAAGGTGTGTCGCTGGAATTTAGGAGGCCTTCGAAGTATTCTCCCCACCGACTCACAACTTCCCGAGTTGAGCTCAGCAGCATCGCATCTCCATTATACATAGTGTTTGTTAATGGCGCACTGCTTACCTCTCATGAGATGCCGGATGGTGGAACAGAATTTCCTCGAAGCCGTCGGGAAGTCATTTTCGATGTCCTCGCTGAACTCCCATGCCCAAATGTTTGCCTCAGCGACCACCGAAGCCTCATTCCTCCCAAGCAAGTCCCTCTAGGTCTCACTGTCTTTGCCCACCTATGCATTGAAGTCCCCCAGCAGAACGATGGAGTCCCCAAGGGGAGCGCTCTCCAGCGCACCCTCCAATGACTCCAAAAAGGGTGGGTACTCTGACCTGTTATTTAGTGCACAAACAACAATCAGGACCTGTCCCCCCACCCTAAGGTAGAGGGAGGCTACCCTCTCAGTCAATTTGGCTCTGAGGCTCATTGGGACACACAAACCCTCCACCACGGTAAGGTGATGACTCATGGAGGGACTAATAACTGCTGTGTAATTCCAAACAATGCAACCCTCTTACTCGCATTCATGAGAAAGACAAGAATTTTTTTTGTATTATCATTATTTTTACTATATTGCTAAGTTTATTCTTGACTAATTAGCATAAGAGTATAATATAGCTAACATACACTAGGACAAAGACAAAAGAAAAGTAAAATTGATTTGCAACTCTGTTGCAGTAATAGATCAAAATAAAAAATTATATTGAATTATTATTCCAATGAAATTTGTCTGTCTTTATGCAACATCCATCTATCAATTATCTATACCGCTTATCCTCACAAGGGTCGCGGGAGTGCTGGAGCCTAGCTGTCAATAAGCAGTAGGCAGGGGACACTCTGAATTAGTTGCCAGCCAATTGCAGGGCACACAGAGACAAACAAACATTCACACTCACAATCACACCTAGGGGCAATTTAGAGTGTCCAATCAACCTACCAAGCATGTTTTGGGAATGTGGGAGGAAACCGGAGTACCCGGAGAAAACCCACACAGGCACGGGTACAACATGAAAACTCCACACAGGAAGGCCGGGGCTCGATACGAACCCACGACCGCTGCACTGTGCTGACCAGTCGACCACCGTGCTGCCACCGTGAAAATCAATGGTTACATTTTAATAATGGTGAGCCCTAAATTGTCATCCAATTCAGGAATGACCAATATATTTCAATATTTATCATGCATAATCATAGTAACAGTGTTACGTTCATTGGTAACTGTCTGTCAACACCCATGCCAAACTAAAGTGGTGTATGTGTTTTTCAAATGTGATGATAAACATTGAAATATTAGAGATTTAATCTGTCTATAAGAGCTCAGATTTAACATGCGAGTTTTCTGAATAAAGAGCAGTGAAATTCACATTTATTGGATATTGATAAGTTGTTTTTACATTCAATGATTTTTGTTAATTTATCTATTAATCACAATCACTGGAGAAAATTAGTTAGTTCTTCTTTGTATTTGTCACAAATCCAGCAAATTGGTGTTAGTAGTTTTCAAGATAGTGTTATAGTGGCTGATTCACTCAAAAACTGTTCAGTCAATCATGCGAGATCCATGTTTGAGTGGTACATAAAATTGTTGGTACATCTCCAAGCAACGAGTGAACTGAATGAGGCATTTTGCCACATCCAATATGGTGGCAATATTGACGTAAAGTCAGTACACAAAGTGGGATGTATGTTTCTGTCTATGATGTCCCGCCCAACATTTGTACCCGGACGTCAACTTTTTTTTTTTTCTTTTTCTTTCTTTTCTTGTTGTTGAGACAGCGCCACCAGTCGCAGGTTCAAAGTAATATCCAATCATTTTCCAGCTTTTAGAAAGTCACAAAATAAACCACGGTACTTAACGCTTGTTTGTTCAACATTCGGGGAACCTTTTTTGTTGATGATACTTTGACTCCCTAATAGACATGTTCACATCTGGATATATTTATTAGGGAGATACTTGATACGATGAAGTTATTTTTTGTGTGTCAAAAATGTATTTAAAAATAACTTTTATGAATTTTGCCACTATATTTTTGATTGTTATGACAAAAATTCACATTAAGATATCCAAGAGTCGCCATATAGAGCCTACTAAAAATGGCCGAACATAAACCATAAATTATTGCCCTGGCCTTTAGTAACCCCGAAGTTAACGTGTGCGTCTGTGCGTTGGTGCAATCAACGGGGTAGCGCAGAAGGGGGTCAGTTTCAAGGAGGTGAAAGTTATTATCAAGCATTATTTCAAAGGCCAAAGCAGTAAAGAAAAAGCGGGATGAAAATGTGTTTGAGTAATTCAAAGAGAGTGGACGGTCATGAAACGCCATGTACTGTGAAACTCAAACTGTAGTAAAATATATATGAGCAAGTGTCTAAATTATTGCGCATCAACTACGCTTTGTATCACATAATAAAATATCCTGTTGAATCATATGAATATAGGCTATTACTGTTATCCCACGTTCACTCACGAACATGATGAAAACAGAAATTTGGGGAGTAGAAAGCAGAAATTTTGGGAGTACCCTGAAGGCAACAGCAGCTGCTCGGAAAATCGTTAGGGTTTATCTACTCTACTGTCATTTGGACTCATTCTACCAAGCGGAGCGCAAGCCACGCGAGTCACCTCCCTCACGTTACTGCGTCTTCCACATCCAGTAAGTTAATTCAAATTGTGTAAACTGCAGTACAATGACGAACGTAAACAATTATGTTTCCTTTCCTATAATCTCGTCAGAGCCCACACGGTCAATAATCTGTCGCGTAAATAAATAGTTGAAAATCAATAGGGCACTGAAGCAGTTCATTTGTCCTTGGTGTGCGTGTATTGGGGGTGGGGTGGGGTGTGGTGTTGTATGCGCGCACGTGCGTGTGTGTGGTGATTTAGTGTGCGTGGGCTGATAGCCAGTTTAATTCATCATCCACCCTTCAAACCAGATTTGTCGGAGTTTTACAACAGTCAAGGGCTGCTGGCAAAGTTTGGTTTATTTCACTTCGATCTGTTCGCAAAATTACCGTTCTTATATTAACTTTGCACAATTGTTTTTTTAACACCCCCCCTTTGTTGTTGTTGTTGTTGTTGTTGACCAAGGCTGCGCCAGCAGTGTTGCCAAGCCCGAAAGGAAACATCGTCCAACACTGCAGCAGGCAGAAAGGACACGAAAAGAACGATGGGTTCTTCAGGACAATGCTGGCCTTTGCTGACTCTTGGATTTTTGCTGGGGCTTCATCACACCTCATGTTTTTGGATCCTCAATGTTGTCTTCCCTCCCGATTCGAAAGCTCAAAACCATAGCAACATCACACCTCCACTCATCATTGGTAAGTTTACCTTTACCTGAAAAGAATGGGACTCTGAAATGTACTTAACCCTAGAACACTAACGGGGGTGATTTTTACCCACACAATTTTTTAAAAATGTGATATTTTGTATTGGGAAATTAAAAAAGATAACTTCCAATTTGGCATCCAGTTCTTTGACATAAATTGACGAAAACTGTATTTTATCCGGGATATATCGGGTTAAATGTACCAAACGTAACGATGCTGTATGTAATTTTAACATTAGTGTTCTAGGGTTAATGAAAGTAAAAATGCACTTTAACTGTCAGTAGTGCTCATTTTGATAAATTGGCGCAGTAAATAAGGAAAGAATATTTTTCTTCACTCAAAATAGTTTCCTCCATTTAGGCCTACTAACTTGCATCGCCCGTTCTTGGGTGTGTTTTCTCCAGTTTCTCTGGCTTGCTCCCACATGCTAAAAAGTTGTCTAGTAGCTTCACTGAAGTCTCTAAATTGTCCTTTTGTATTAATATACCTTGCGGCTAGTGCTAATGACCCGTGGTTCCCATTGCCTCATGTCTTAAATGTCCCTGTTTTTCTACCTTATCAGCCCCAAGATCGCAATATATCCACCAAGATCTCAGCTGGGAGGTTCATTTAGACAAATATAGTGCTTTGCCACCTTCTTGTGGCCTCTTGGTGTCAAGGAACTATGTTTCTAACTGAGTTGATGAGTTTTATATGGGTTGGTGATCTCAATTTCTTGCTGATTTTTGTTATTGTCATGGAAAGGCTCATTCCCTGTCTCCCTTGAATAGCCACTTGACCAGGTATGTCCAAAGCTCGGCCCGGGGGCCAAATGCGGCCCGTGTTCAAGTTTCCACCGGCTCGCACCCTCTGGCTTAAAATTAATAATGTGCGGCCCGTCAGTACTGTTGACCACAGTAGAACATACACATGTTTTAAAATTATGTATATATTTTTTATATTACTCTAAGGTGCTCTTGGAAATACACTCTGAGCTCGCCCTTCTTCTCCAAACACACCACTCTCAATGTCATATTAGGTGTTAGCATGAACAGCTTGCTACATGACCTTTGTGTGGCCCTTTCCAGACAATTTCTGAGAGACTGTAGTGAAGAAAAAGAAAGTTGACAAGACTTGTCATTGCTTCCAGGACAAGTGGCAATTGGGAGATTTTTTTTTTCACTGAAATAAAACACAATTGTGTCTCCCTAGTTCGCTAAGAAACTGACTGTTATCAAGGAATTCAGTATCAAGTGTCACTACCAGACAAAACACGCAAACTGCGACAAGGTGACTGGTAACGAATGCCATGAAAAATTTAAGCAACTGAAAATTTGTATGGTCGGCCCCCACACATTTTCACCACACCAAATCTGGCCTTCTTTGCAAAAAGTTTGGACACACCTGCACTAGACAGAGAGCAGGCAGAAAACAGGAAGTGAGGCAGGAACGCAGGGAGCTACTGCAACATTATTAGGATGAGAGGATTACAATTTATTCCCCAACCCTAGTGACGATAAGCGGTACACAGAACGCATCGATGGATAATCAATTAATTGAATGTTTATTGTGTTCTCCCCATGCTTGTGTGAGATTCCTCCCGCCACGTTGATTTTTGTTGTTGTTTTTTTTCTCCATATTAACATATCATGCTTGCAGTAGGCCTTTACGTTTGTAGGTATTGCTGGAAGTAATGCATGTCTGTCTCTCCAAGGAATATATAGAAAAAATGAAAGACCCTTAAGACGCACAAGTCTATGAATCTGAAGATTTTTCCAGAACATTTTGTTTGAACTGTAAATAGTACTAGATGTTGGGTGTTCCACTTTGGAGGTCCCACTGTAAACTATTCAGATTAGATTCTAAAGGAACCTTGTGGACATTATGTGGGTGGTAGTGTGCCAGAGGTAAGAGTTGTGAGCTTGGGGCCCACAAGGCTGTTTGTCTAGTAAAACAAACCCACACACTAACTCTATGCTTGTGAACGGGCTGTTCATTTACATGTGGAAATAAGGGTTTAAACTAAAAGAATGACATTAGTTATTAAATATGTACTTGTTTTAATGCGTAGACTACAATGTACTGTTATGCCCAATGTTCAACTGATGGATGTATCTTAAAACTACAGTTGTGCATTTACTTCGTATCTCTTGTACATTTTCGATTGCACTCTCAACAAGAGAAATATTATTGGGTTCTCAAAGGGTCTTGTGTTTCCACTTTTGGCAGTTTTCTATGCTCATTTCTCACTTGTTTTTGCAGTTCCAGGAAACTTGGGCAACCGTCTGGAAGCTAAGATAGACAAGCCACAGCTGGTCCACTGGATGTGCTACAAGAAAACCGATCACTGGTTCCCCTTGTGGATTGACCTCAACATGTTCATGCCTATTGGCGTCGACTGCTGGATCGATAACATTAGGTAACACTCACTAATTTGCGTTCCATCCATTCTGCGCTCACAGACACGGAAAATATTGTTGATCAGAAGCTTTGACTCAAGTCAGGTGATCAATGCTGTTGGAAAATATTTGATGGTGCTGTTCTTTGCTGCTCCCCAAGTTTTAACCCCGGAAGACTTTTCCACATGTGTTTTTTACTGCTGGATTCATTTTTGTGTGAGTTTTCAAATAGTCAAAAACAAATGTCTGTGTTCAGACTTGTTTACAACAGGACAGCAAGACGGTCATTCAACTCGCCAGGGGTGCAGGTGCGGGTGCCAGGGTTTGGACAAACCTATCCCATTGAGTTTCTTGACGATAACAAATTGGCTGGTGAGATACTTACATCTGTTGGTCAAATTGTGGATGCTTATAAGGAATAAATAGGACAAATATAACATTTCCATGACAGTAATACATCTGTACAACAAATCTCAACATTTATATTGAGGTTAAAAAGGTTCAATTCTGTAAACTGTACGGGTTGAAAAAGAAATGTATGGATTGTGTGCATTACCTTGAAATAAAACTGCGTGATTAAGGTGTATTTGCATAAAAGGTAAACTTGTAGCGACTGAGTGTGCTCTGTGTTTTGCAGGTTATTTCCACACTATGGTGCAGCATTTAGTCAATATTGGCTACACTCGGAATGAGAGTGTCCGTGGAGCACCGTATGACTGGAGATTAACTCCTAGTAAGTGGTCAAAACATTACGCACTACACTGCACTATATGGAGTAAATGTGGGATATAAAAAGATTATCCACAGAGAATATAGATGTTTGAAACGGTGTTATTTTTTATTCTTGTATTTGGAAGTCTTAATACGAGAAAGAAACATAATTTGCTCAAACCCTTATCTACTCTTTATTTTCTATGCACACATAGTTTGTTCCTTGTCATTTTGGCCAGGGCAAAAAATATCCCAATAATCATTGTTTACGTACTGTATATCAAAATATGAAGTAGGCTCACAGATCATTTCAAAACGTATAATAAATGGATGATAGATCCTTATCAGTTTTTCAGAGGAAAGAGAAAGTGTCTTTTTGCAGATGCAGATCTCATGCCTCTATCAAGAGACCCTCTGACCTCTGCATGACTTTTCTTCCTTATGTTTAATTTGTATGCTCATTCTTACAATGTTTTACTCTCTGTGTTTCAAGAACACCCCCTTAATAAGATCAACCTTCACATGTTTCTGCGGGAATTTGTACAAATGTGGTGGTAATACAGACATTTCCCGGGATTGTTACAAACTGTCCTGTGAACAGTACCATTTAACTTTTTAAGACTTGCTAGTGACCCTGGGCGCTCCATGAAGAATTTATAATTTTAAAACAAACATGTCTGTCATCTAAGAAAATATGCTTAAAGACATTTAAATTTTGACCTCACTATTTACGCTTTTACCGAAAATTAATATCGGCTCCAAATATCATTTATGGGCCTCCTTGACTATTACTAATCGGTATCAGTGTCGGCCCTGAAAAAAATATCCTATATCCCTCCATCTCTAGTAGTTTCCACCATTTACCGATTCAACGCACACACTGGTAAATCATGAACTTTGTAGGATTTGTATTTTGTGTGTGCATTTTGGGTCACTTTAGGAAAAGTCATCAAATGTAATTGAGAAAGAATTGTTTTTGTTTTGGTTGTTAAATTTCTTCTGTCACTTGTCAAAACAGGTCAAATTTGAACAGGATGAAGAGTTTTAAGGAAATTGTCAGACTTTTAAAGCGGAAGTCAAGCACCAAAAAATATTTGCAATAATATGTTCTATGTGCCTCCACTAGTCCAAACACTGCATTTGTGCAATAAGAGTTAATCCACCCGTTTTTAGCCATCTCAGGGGGCAGCCATTTTGTCACTTCTGTTGACTGAAAATGACATCACAGTTGCTCAGTTAACGACCAATCACGGCTCACCTGTTTTTTTGAAGCTGGGCCGTTATTGGTCGTTACCTGAGCAACTGTGATGTCATTTTCAGTCGACAGCAAGTGACAAAATGGGTGGATTTTACTGCTCAACTCATATTCCGCAAACGCAGTATTTATCAGAATGCCATGTTTCGACTAGAGGGCCTGCATAGAACATATTCTTGAAAAAAATATGTTTGGGTTGACTTCCCCTTCAGCATAATCCACATCATTTGAAATTTTATTGGTTACCCAGTTTCTATAGAAAACAGGAGTTCCTTTGACAGTGATGTCCTTTCCTTGCCCCCCGACAGACGAGAATACAGAGTATCTAATGAAGTTGCAGGAGTTGGTGGAACAAATGTACGAGCAATACCAACAGCCTGTTTACTTGCTGGGACACAGCATGGGCTGCCACTACGTCCTCTACTTCCTCAACCATCAGCCTCAGGACTGGAAGGACAAGTACATTCGGGGCTTCATTTCCCTCGCGGCTCCTTGGGGGGGCGCTGTTAAAGTACTGAGAGTCATGGCATCAGGTACGGTACTATATGGCATGGCATGTTAGTGTTTCTCAACCTTTATTCACTTAAAGCACATATTTTCCATTAGAATGTCATTCACAACACTGAAAAAAATTTATACAAATCTTTGATACACAAGTAATTCTGTACCTTCTGCTAGTCGAGTGAAAGAGCATTTAATTGTTCACGTCACTGGCGTATATAGATGAAGAAAGGTACAGTGTGGTAAATTACCATTTTTCTCACAGCACACTAATGTGCTGCTGTATCGTGATTGTGAATCATTGGCCTGTGTTATAGTGGAATACTGGTTCTGCATGAAAGACTCTGTTCTTGATGTTTTTTGTTTAGGTGAAAATGACGGCATCCCAATGATTTCCAACATCAAGATCCGAGAGGAGCAAAGGATGACGACGACAAATCCCTGGATGCTGCCAACAGAGAAGGCGTGGCCAAAGGACCACATCTTCTTATCGACACCAAATTTCAACTACACCAGACAAGACTTTCAGCGCTTCTTCCAAGACATCAATTTTGTTGACGGCTGGTAAATTCATACTGTAAAATTACAGGATATTTTTAGTTTAGTTTTGGCTTTATCCAGTTCAGATGTTTTGCAGACCCAAATTGATTTCATATTCATTTGTATTATGAAATACTCTCATCTTAATTTGGTCATGCCTTGACACATTCCTCCAATGGAAATTTTTTTTAGTGGAAAAATAGAATCCTCCACATCAGATCTGACTTGCATTGGGTTGGTTTCAGGTACATGGGAGAAGACACGAAGAACCTGACTGCTGATCTCCGCCCACCTGGTGTTGAGGTGTGGTGTATGTACGGCATTGGACTACCTACTCCAGTCACTCATATTTACGACGAGGGGTTTCCCAACGCAGACCCCATACACTTTGTTTACGACGATGGGGATGACACCGTGAGCAGCCGAAGCATGAGTCTTTGCAAAAATTGGGTGGGACAGCAGGAGAAGCCTGTGCATGTTACAGAATACCGGGGTTTGCCACACCTAGATATTGTATTCAATGAAAAGGTGCTGAATCAAATACAGCAAATCTTAGAGGGGAAATCAGAGATCCCTAAAGAAGTTGATGTCAGGTCTGGGCAGATATAGCAAACAGCATTTTGAAGTACAATAAAGACCAAGTGTGAAGTAAACTTGGCCAACTGTCTTGAGAGTAATACTAACGGCTAAAACTATTTTAGGCATACTTAAGTTAGTTTTTAATGATATGCAACCCACCCAGATTCATAATTAGACCCATAGCAACGCGCTTAACAATGAAAATGCAAACGTTCGGTAATCTTCAGCTGAAGAGATCGAGTCGCCAGTCACCCATTGTACTTCATTGTTGAAGGTCCCGTTAACTGCTCTTTGCCGTTATCACGTTTTCAGGCGAAATGCCTCGGGGCTGTGTGGCGATGCATTGTTCACATTCAGGCCAACAGTTGTTTGAGCAGCCAAAAGATTATAGGGCACGTATTGGACTCGTTTCATTCTCGCAAAGAAAATGGTTTTCACGCTGGTGTTACGGTTCAACTGGCTTTCACATTTACTGGCTCCCGATTCCTGCGGTGGCCGTTTAGGCAATGCCAGTCCAGTAATTTTATTTTTTCTTGTCTGCAGATTCGTTACAAGCAAACTTTTCAATTGCATACCTGTTCAATTCTGCAATATACACTTGAAACAAAACGACTTGTTTACAACTTCCGACTGGCTGCATGGATTTGGAAACATAGTAAAAAATATGAATATAAAGGTAGAGAGCGGTATTCGAACTCGTGACTCAAAGGGGGAAAAAGCTGCAAGCACCACCGCAGCAAACGCTCTACCGACTACGGCATGACTTTGTTGAGGAATGAACACACCATGTCCTCTTGGAAAACTGCCAATCAAGTCAATCTGAATTCACTTGCATTTTATAAGTGATTAAATATACGGTACCTTATTTGTGACTCACAATGTGACAAGAAATAACGCTAATTTGACAATCCGACCCACTATGACGTGTGCTCTCAGTGCTAGCAGAATAAATAGACCAAGTAATTTATCTCATCATGTGTACATTTTACAAATTTACAGCACGGCACAACATCAAATTTCAAACAATAACGCTTGTCTTAATGACTGTAGCCTATAATTTACGACTCTTCCAATCTGGGTCTTGTCTCCGCTCCATGTCCGTTGTTCTGCCAAATTGTCCTACATTGTCTAAACTTCCTACCGAAGGCTGATTTGACAGCCACATTGTGGCAGAGTAGGCTGCCCTTTGGAAAACTTATAATGAAGACTAAATTGACAGCCAAAATACTACCGTGCGCGATCAGCTTGTTTTGTCAGATGCAGACTGATAGGTAGAACTTAAAAAAAAATCCCTTAAGAAATTACTCACACAGAGGTGAAAGCAGGTAGTACGTCCAGTCAATTTGAGTGTAGTACAGTATACATACACTGCGTGATGAGTGTGGATACTATATGCTCAAAGGCTACTACAAGAAAACACACAATGCTTAAAAGCTATGACGGAAATCACGAAAGTATTGTTGAGGCAATGAATAAGTAAAATAAGACTCAATAAAAACGGAAGTAGTAAGTACTCGCCGCTTTTAACCGAATGTACGACAGGTAGGAGAAAAAGTTCTAAAATTCCCACAAAAACACTTATCGGCGTTGTGCGCATGCTCGTGCAAGCGCACTGAGCATTGGTAGGACATCTCGATGGGTTGGAAGGAAATTCAGAACATCTGTCGTTTGGGCACAACACTTTCCTTGCCTGAGCTTCTGGCTTGTGCATGTATGTCCTAACATACATCATGCCAAAAACCTCTTCCTCCAACTCATCAAACACCTGGACCACCTCAGATTAGTTTAAAATATTGCTTTCCGTGTCAAATTCTGACTGGCTTGTACACTTTCCATGTTGCGCACTGCCGTTGATGTCTTGACGTGACGTTTGACTTCCGTGTTGGCGCTCGCCAGGATCTCACTTCGGAAAAACGATTACTTTGTCAAATATAAGAAATCGAAATGAATTTTTTCATGGTCTATTTTTTTGTAGGATGTTTAATTACTTTACTTGGACTTCATTTGGCATTTTCTGAAATTACTTCACACTTGGGCTTTAAAAAGGACATGCAGCAGGTCTGGTAATAGCAGCAATAACAAGTGTGTATGCCTGACCTCAAGTTTATAAAAAAACCATCATGATTTCTAAACTATGTACTCTGAAGGTTTGATCTTTTTCTATTTTTTTTTCTCAACATAACAATTTTGTTGTGCACAAAGATCTTCCTTTGTCTGGCATTTTAGTGTTTACCGTGGAATTTTGATTTGCTTTTAATAATTTAATATGCTAAATGTGTTGTAGTTGTTCAACAGTGTCTAAAACTAACAAGAACCCAAGCAGTTTTATTGTGCCGCACCAATACACTCATCCACTGTAAACCCAGCGTGTTGTCATTAGTATGTGTATTCCTGGGATCGAACGAAAGGCGGCGTTTTGATGCGCAGTTTTTCCCCGTTCGACTTCTCTGAGCTCGTTTACTTCAGCCTTGACTGAAGTTGCGTTACCAGGTTAGATTGTTCTGCGTGCTGCTTTGAACCTCGTGACCAAGTCATCATCATCTTCGTTCCACGCAAACAACGTCAAGTCGTCAACTATTAAAGGCTCAACATACGAGACAGTCCGTCGTATGACATCTTAGCACAAAAGCTAAACGGCTTTTCGGCTATGAGACATCGGAAGTCATGGGGGGTCGACAGCGGGTAGCCGCCTTCTCGCTTCTCACAGTTACGTTGTTATTGTGGCTGTTTTCTGGAAGGAGCTCCGGCAAACCTGTGGAAAAATGTGGGGGCAACAAGCAGTGCCAGTCCCCGCGACCCCCCGTGGTCCTCGGTAAGTAATGTTTACTTCCCGTGTTGTCTTTGCTTTACATTGGCTTTGTTTACGCCAACATTAAATGTCAACACTTGACGAACGATGTGAGATGGGAAAGTCTTTGGCGAACGACTGAGGGGTGACTTTAATATGAGGATAAATTTCACGTCTGTCCTCTTCTAAAACTCAACATTCTGTGATCCCGCAAGCACAGGCAAATCAATTTAGGTTAGTGATATAAAAGGTATAGTAAACTAAGTTGAAACCGCCAGTGCAACTCGTTGTTAACCCAATGTACGTTTTAAATTATATTTGCACCATAAAGAATTGTGACCCGAGTCATTTTCTAAATACTTAACTCCAAATAACATCGACTGATTGATTACTTTAAACATGTACGTGCATTTCATAGCATTACGAAGTGTATAAAACAAAGTACCTAAAGGTCAAAAGGTATAATATGACATCTTGTGCATTGATTTATTCCTCTACATGCGACTGTTTACGGTCCTATCACAAGACTGCGTTTATGCAGCCAATCATACTCTTCAATGAAAGTTGAGCCAATCCCTTCATTTATCTGCACAACACATCATGTGATTTTTTTTCCCACTCAATTACAGGTTCATACAGTAATCCAATTTAAACGCCGTCACCACTCTGTTCTCTTTGTCCCCCTGACCCACTTAATCAAATGCGGTTGAGTTTGTGGAAACCTTATCTGACTTGTGCGTACTTATTCTGTTGACATGAGGTCAGGATAATAGTTTGTGGCTGCTTGTACACATTCTGACAAGCACATAGTAGGAGCAATCATCTACATACCTTAATGTGTATGGGTTAGTTTTGGAATATTTCAGCATACTTTCTCTCATTGTTTTTCTTTTTTGACTCAAACCAAACTCCCGTTGATGATGAAGAAAAAATATGTGTGACGGAGTCACACATTTTTAGCTAACTGTTGAAAAATGAAGATCAATGTTTTGTGTTTGAGGCAAAATGGCCACGTGGACTCAAGGCCGTCAATTGTCAATGTGAACTCAGACATCGATCTAGCTGAAGACATCCAAAACAACACGTTGCACAATAAAAACAGCAGCTATAGATAAAATACAGGCAGGTACACGTCAATTTTTTTGAGCATCTCCCTAAATTGTACGTCAATGCTAGACAAGATCTTAAATATGCGTGAAAATGAATTTTGCTTGCTGATGTGCAGTTTCAAATGTGAAAAGGGGCAGAGGTTATATTTTTTTGTATTCAAAATAAAACTTGTTGCTTCCTTTTGACAAATACGGATAACCTTGATCATTTTGGTCACTATAATCATGATATGTCCTTGACATAAGAGCCACCAGATCCAAAAACAATTGAGGAGCTCAATTTTCCCCAGATGTTTTTTTACCCTTGCCCTCCTGGGGGTTAAGATCAGGGGATGTCGTCAACTGTGACTTTTCTGTGATTAAGGTCTATATAAATAAACTTGATGTGATTTGACTTGAGCTGACAGCAAGCATCAAGGAAATCTGGGCTTCCACAACTCCCAGGCAACGTCACACGCTGATTTAATCAGTGCCTTGGCGCATTGAAGCAGTGATTGAGGCAAAGAGATTCCCAACCATTGACATATCATTTTGAAAATACCATATTTTGATTGAAAACGATTACTTTGTCAAATATACGACATAGAAATGATTTTTTCATGGTTTATTTTTTGTAGGATGTTTAATTTACTTGGACTTCATTTGCCATTTTCGGAAATTACTTCACACTTGAGATTTAAAAAGGACATTGAGCAGGCCTGGGAATAGCAGCAATAACAAGTGTATGCCTGACCTCAAGTTTATAAAAAAGATCACGATTTCTAAACTATGTAGTCTGAAGGTTTGAGCTTTTTCTATTTTTTTTCTCAATATAATTTTGCTGTGCACAAAGATCTTCCATTGTCTGGCATTTTAGTGTTTACTGTGGAATTTTGATTTGCTTTTAATAGACTAATATGCTAAATGTATTGTAGTTGTTCAACAGAGTCTAAAACTATCAAGGACCTATCCAGTTTTATTGTGCCGCACCAATACACGTAATAGTCAACACAAAGTGTTCAGACCCTTTGAAATGTATTTTTCTGTGTTATCGCGCAGCCATTGGCCAAAATCCCCAAAGTAAATTTTAATCCTTGTTAATATACACTCAGCACCCCATCTTGACAGAAAAAAAACAAATATAATTTTTATTTGCCAGTTTATGAAAAACGAAAAACTGAAATATCTGGTCATAAGTATTCAGGCCCTTTGTCAAAAAAACACTTCATATTTAACTCACATGCTCTCCATTTTTTCTGATCCTCCTTGAAATGGTTCTGTCCCTTTATTTGAGTCCAGCTGTGTTTAATTAAACTGATTGGACTTGATTAAGAAAGGCACACATCTATCAGCTCACAGTAAACGTCAGCGCAAATGAGAATCATGAGGTCGAAGGAAATGATCAGAGACAGAATTGTGTCAAGGCACAGATCTGGCCATGGTTACAAAAGAATTTCTGCAGCACTCGAGGTTCCTAAGAGCACAGTGGCCTCCATAATCCTCAAATGGAAGAAGTTTGGGACGACCGCATCTCTTCCTAAACCTGGCCGTCCAATTGAATTAAATTGAGCAATCATGGGAGAAGAGCCTTGGTGAGAGAAATAAAGGAGAACCCAAAGATCACTGTGGCTGAGCTCCAGAGACGCAGTAGGAAGATGGGAGAAAGTTCCACAGTCAACTATCACTGCAGCCCTCCACCAGTCGGGGCTTTATGGCAGAGTGGCCCGACGGAAGCCTCGCCCGCATATCGTTTACCAAAAACACATGAAGGACTCCCAGACTATTAGAAACAAGATACTCTGGTTCAATGATACCAAGATCAAACTTTTTGTTGTTGATTCTAAGCAGTATGTGTGGAGAAACCCAGGCACACCCAATCCCTGCAGTGAAATATGGTGGTGGGAGCATCATGTTGTGGGGGTGGTTTTCAGCTACAGGGACAGGACGACTGGTTGCAATTGAAGGAAAGATGAAAGTGGCCAAGTACAGAGATATCCTGGAGGGAAAACCTCTTCCAGAGTGCTCAAGTGCTCATCCAACCTGACACAACTGGAGAAGATCTGCAAGGAAGAATGGTAGGGCATCCCCAAATCCAGGTGTGAAAAACAGCCAAGAAGACTCATGGCTGTACTTGTTCAAAAGGGTGCTTGTACTCAATAAAATGTGTCAGGGTGTGTATACTTTGACCATATGATATTTCAGTTTTTCTTTTTTAATAAATTTGCTAAAATTTCTGCATTTCAGATTTTTTTTTTTCTGTCAAGATGGGGTGCTCAGTGTACATTAATGAGAATGAAAATGAACTTTCTTGATTTTGGCAAATGGCTGCAATGACACAAAATGAAAAATTTCAAGGGGGCTGAATACTTTCCGTACCCACTGTATATGTATGTATATGTGTCTTTTGGCTGATTGCAGTTCCGGGGGACCTAGGAAACCAGTTGGAGGCAAAGCTGGATAAACCCAGTGTGGTTCATTACATTTGTTACAAGAAGACAGACACCTTCTTCACTTTGTGGCTCAACCTGGAACAGCTAGTGCCTGTTGCCATTGACTGCTGGATGGACAACATAAGGTATGACACCCGTTAATCAAAGATGTCATCAATACTTTAACTTCCTAATTTCTTGGTTTTGTATTCACTGTGCATTAGCAGTACAATGGTACCTTGACTTGCAAGCGCCCTGAATTATGAGTTGTTCGCGTACAGCCTCTCAGTCACTTGTGCAGTTTGCTTTGTGTTTTGAGTCTAAATTGGAATTGAGTCAACTTCAGATACTCCGCCGCTCAAGCAAATTGTAAATTAAAAAAAAAAAAAAAGACAAAATGTAAAAAACAGTTTGGATTGAGGTTTTGCCACTTCCTCCTGATGATGGCTGAAGTAATTTTAAATAGATTTAAATTTTAATGCAGTTCAGCTCAGCTCACCATGGTACAGGTTGGAACTGTAAAGCCTAACCAGTTGCACCGCGCTTTTCATACAACGAAGTGGAGTTGTTGTAGTCTCTAAATTGGTTTCATCATGAGTGTAAATAGTTGTCTATACGATGTGCCCTGTCTCCTTGAACCGTTATCCATCTCTACTGTGTATATCCTTCCAAAGGTCAGTTTTCCCAATGAGAGGCGGTGTAAACAAATGTTGTGGTAATCCTTAACACTTGGGAGTGCGTCGACAAAAACAAGAAAACTGATGCAACCGCTCTCTTAGTAAATTGAGAAACTCCTCTAATATTTTACTCGAATTAAGCAGTTTATGATTGTTGTATTTATCTTCACAGGGGAAAAAAATGACTGTGACTTGTGAAATCTACTATCCAGTACTAGAGCCACATCAAATATTCTGCTTTTACAAAGCTAATGTTGAGTTTTGATTGAATAAGATGTACTCCTAACAACAGGTTTATTATTGTGGTAGTAGTCCGAATAGTACCGGTACATAGATTTCTAGTTACCCGATGGTCAAAATATGACATATAAAAATATATATAATAAGCCACCCGTATGACACAGTGCAGTGTGACACCGCTGTGAAGTAAAAGCCCATTGACAATGTCCTGACAAAACACTCCTCTGACTCAATCAAAATGGAGCATTATTATCCTTGTAAGCAGAATTTTGCATCGTCATGTATTTTATCTCATTAGATTGCACAGGTGCTCAAATTGTTGTGGATGGTATGTGCCCTGTCAAAATGTTAAGACAAATTTAATAGCAGAAAAGCAGAAGTGTGTGTCTCAACTTACATATGATAGGTATGTTCAACAGTGCAGATATTTTAAGGCATTTCTAGCTTCTTCGACACAGAGAAACGGTATGTTTATTTTCGGTCAGAATGGCTTCCAAGAAACAGTCCACTCTCCAGGGTTATAATGTCAACACATTTGTCACATTTGGTGTGGAGGTGGACCCAAACGCAGGGAGGCAGGAGGCAAAAATGAAGTGCAATATTAAGTATTTTTACAAATCACAGAGATTGGCTAACACCAGGACCTGGGGTGATGAGCACAGGTGGACTCAATAACCTAACGAGAGACAGACCAAGGAACACAAGGAAAAACACCAAACTAGTCTAAAACCAAACTCAAGACAGACGATGACAATATTTCTGTTAAACGTTCCCCATAAACCAGAAGCTAGCCTGCTAATTAACAAATAACATTCACAATGCTCTATCTAGTTCAGCCTTGGCCAAGGTGTATGCTCCACAAAGTGGCTCAGCTCATCAACAAGCTCTGAGAAGCCTGATCATGATCATTCGGATCAGGTGCGTTGGCAGAGGGAGCCATCGAAAATAGCAATAGGAAACAATCTTGCAATAAATTAGGAAACATGTGTAATGTAGTTGTTGTCACACAAGATGACGGAAGTGCAGTAAACCAGTTTTTTGTGTAAGTCTTGTTCCACAGAAGCAGAACTAACACCTATGTCGGGGTCTCCTTATGACACTGTGTGTGTGTGTAGGCTGATCTACAACAGGACCACACACACCACCTCGTCACCACCCGGAGTGAACATCAGTGTGCCGGGATTTGGCCAGACGTACTCGGTGGAGTATCTGGACCCCAGTAAACGCAGTGTTGGTGAGTGTGGAATGATGAAAGTTAGCTTACAGTGGTCAACGGCCACAATCATCATTACATCTACTGTACACCAATTACCATTCAATCGGGGGTCTAGTGAGGGTACGCCGTATATAAAATGGATGCCTGGACTACAAAAAAGAAAAGCTATATCATGTTCTGTCATTCGCTCTGAACAAAAGTGGTGTCAATCACTCGTGTTGAACACACACGCGCACACACACACACACATAATGATATGTGATCTTATTACAGAACTCGTCGTCGTTTGAGCAGCCTGTGAAGGAAGACTCGATGTAAACACACCAAATACCACAGGATCATTCAGGATATTCTCTATGCATGCTATGCTTATTAACCCAAAACATTTGTTCAATATCGTGTGGTTCTGCCAAGGTCTCTTTTATTCAAACCATGGAGAATATCAATTATCTTTTGTTGATGCTTCAATAAAACAGTGTCACTCTGGCTATTAAACCAAGAAAGATCATCTTCACTTCGGAGTAGCTCACTGTGTCTAGATGAACTTAGCTCTTATCCGCCTAGGAAAACATGGAGAAAAATGCTCTGGAAAGCTGCCAATGCTTCCATGCCACTAAAACCAGCTTGTGCGCTTGTCTGCCTTTTAGGTATGTATTTCTTCAATATCGTACAGGCATTGGTGGACTGGGGCTACACTCGGGGGGACGATGTAAGAGGAGCTCCCTATGATTGGAGAAAAGCACCCAGTAAGCAGAACGCACGCACACAACTTTGCTCAGATCCCTTTGGCGAGCGGATTGTCCCATCGGCTTCTCCATTTTGACTCGTTGAGATGCCTTGTTGCTTTCTTCACAGACGAGAACAAGGAGTACTTCCTGGCATTACAGCATATGATCGAGGAGATGGCAAATAGTGCGGGCCGGCCCGTGGTTGTGATTGCCCACAGTATGGGCAACATGTACACGTTGTACTTTCTCAACCAGCAGACACAAGCCTGGAAAGACAAATATATTGAAGCGTTCGTCGCTCTGGGAGCGCCGTGGGCCGGTGTGGCCAAGACACTACGTGTGATCACCTCTGGTGAGAGAAGAAACCCTGCACGATTCTTTTTTTTTTTTTTTGAGTGGTACCAGACTACAACGATACCACGACCAGAGTAAACAATTGCTACAAATCAAATTATTAGTGGTTATACTAGATAAGGCTTTGTGATGAATTAATCCTCGTCTAATCCTTAGCGCCAGTTTTCAAGTTGTCGGTCTTCCAGCCTATTACTTCTCTTCTTTCAGCTCGCTCGCTACTGAGAGAAAATAGCTTTGCGCATCCGACTCAATTATTTGGTTGTTTGTACAAAATCGTCATTGGCAGCATTTAAGACATGCTCAAGAGTGTATTTGCAGTGTTCACTGATGTGATGTGTAATTGGTAAATATGTTTGCATGTTTATGAGAAAAAAAATTATACATACATTTTTATTTATATTATTATTAATAGTCATTGAAATGGCTGTTATCAGATGCAGAGGTGGGTAGTAATGAGTTACATGTACTTGACATCACTGAGGTGATTCTTTGGGAAAAACAATTGTTTTGCATGTTTTGTCACGTACATACGCACACACACACAGTTTATACGATTTCATGGGCTACCTTGTTCTGCCTGCGGAGCCTGTTAAAAAACGTACAGCGGCTGAAATTTTGTGCTACTTGTGCTTAATTTATTTCTTTTATTTATACCATTATTATTATTTTATTGTTTATTAAAGTACTTGAATTTACTTTAAGATTATTTTAAGCTGTTCTTTATTTTAATGTAATTCCATTTATTGATTGGATGGACTTTAATTTGCCTGAAGATGATTATTTTGAATTTTCGTCTGAATGGTTGTTTTGGAAAAAAAAAAAGAGGCGTTGCTACAGTTACTCAGTACTTGAGTAGTCGTTTCACCAAGTACTTTTTAACTTTTACTCAAGTAATTATTTGGATGACTACTTTTTACTTCTACTTGAGTCATATGATTCTGAAGTAACAGTACTTTTACTTGAGTAAAATTTTTGGCTACTCCACCCACCTCTGATCAGATGATCAGTACACCACAGTGTTTGACTAAGCAACAAAATAGAATTTCCCCTAGTTTTGTTCCTATATGAGTTTTGTTCCTATCTACCTACTTCCAGTTCTTTAAATCTGGATTGTGGCTTCTGTTTGTTTCAGGTGACAATAACGGCATCCCAGTCATCAGACCACTGAAGATCCGCTCTCAGCAACGTACGGCCGTGTCCACCTCTTGGCTCCTTCCCTACTCCCACACTTGGCCTAAAGATATGGTATATGTGTGTGTGTCTGTGTCTGTGTGTGTGTGTGTGTGCGCGCCCCAGCATATCTTTCATTATTAAAACTCCAAAGAACTCACCACACTTGCGTGACAATGTTGTAACATTGACTCAACTGTCTACTTTTAATTGCGGAAGCACAGCCCAGGGCGTAGTGCATAAGAGCAAATGGCCATAAAAACAATAATAGCATTCATTATAACCCGTGGATGAAGCAGTTCACCCTGTGGACCGTATTTTATGGACCATATTAATAGGCACAATATCAATGAACGGGTCTATTAAAAAAGAAAAAAAAAATTTATACGACCCACCAGATTAAAAGGTGCATTATTATTGTGAAGCATAGTATTTTAAATAATTTATTCTAATTGCACTATACTAACTATATGTTTATTTGATAGATTTAGAGGTATTATGTGAGGTTCAGACCGGTCAAAAATATCAGATAGCTCTGTGTGTCTCTTGCTTCTGTTCGCTCACGCAACTACACAGGGATTGCTTCGAGCGGAGGAGAGGAGGGGATCGAAAAAAAAAAGTTTGAACATCGCTGGTGACCGGTGGTTGCATTATTACCTTGGCTAATGCTATGTACTATCTTCGTTGACAGTTGAACAGCTGTAAACAAGTCAATGCACCCACCATTAGCCACCATTTTTTGCTCGGTCCCAGCAGCTATTGGAAGCCTTGCACCGATCCCGTCCTACGTTGTAATATTGGAAATGCGCCACCTGAAAAGTTCAGCTTGCATTGGACCGAACCGGCAATTGTAGCATTAGACTAGCAGGACTATTCTTAGCTACAAAAGCCGGAAGTAGCTCTAGTTCTGGTTTGACGAAAACTGATGCTCGCTCGCGATTACATGCGGATGCGGATGAGAATGAGAACGCAAACAAGTAAAAAGAAAATAATTTCACTTTGTTTACCCCTCTGCCACAAAGACCACAATGATATTGTCCCACGTTGTAACTTGCAGACAGAAATAGCTCGTATTAGGCTAGCAAGACTACAATTTCCATGATTCTTAGACACGAAAGCAGGAAGTAGCTCTAATTCTCATATCCGTTGATGCAGATGAGAATGACAACGTGAACGAAATAGGAAGGAATTGGAATTAAAGACGACAAACTGAAAAGGGGAAATTGATCCATACATAGGGCGCACCGTGTTACAAGGCACTGTTGATTTTTATGAGAAAATTGTAAGGATTTTATGCCGATTTTTATGTGAAAATTGTAACCATTTTAAGTGTGCCTTATGGTCAGAAAATAATCGTATGTATATTTTCTACATTTTCCCCTTCAGAGGAAACAAAAACCTGTCTAGACGATGACGTCGTGAAAATTCTGGAGGTCTTCATCAGAGAAAGCATCAAGCAAACTAATACTCTGTCTGTGTAGGTTTTGGTCCAGACCCCGACGACCAACTATACCGTGATGGACTACAAGCGGCTATACTTTGACCTTGGCTTCGAGGATGGCTGGCTGATGCGTCAGAACACAGAGTCTCTGCTCTTTGACCTCACGCCGCCTGGCGTGGCCGTCCACTGCTTGTACGGCTCTGGCATTCCCACGTCGGAAGCCTTTCAGTACACTTCCAAGTTCCCCGACGTGGATCCCACCGTGGTGATGGGCGACGGCGATGGGACGGTCAACCTGCTGAGCGCCACCCAGTGCAAACGTTGGGCTGGGCAGCAGAAACATCCGGTGACCTTGCAAGAGCTTCCCGGGAACGAGCACGTCAACATGCTGCTCAACGTCTCCACTCTGGCGTACATCAAGAAGGTGCTTTTCTAGACTGCGAGAAGTTTGCATCCCCACCCTGGCCTCTCCAACATACAGAAAAACTCTCTCTCTGGTTTGCTGTTCAAATTATATTTGTGCTGCTTTGGTTTTTTCCCTCCAGAATGCTTGCGTGTACATGCCACACTGCCAACTGGAAAGACACAGCAGCCATTTTTACAACTCTTACCTACATGACTAGTATTATCTAATTAGCTATGTATTCAAATGGCTGCTGCACAAGTGCTTATTGTTACTTTTTTTTTTTTTTAATTCAATCAGTTTTAAATGAGTTTTATACAGTTGATGTCAGAATGTTTATGGATAAATGCATATTCTTATCTGTCCAAGAAGCCAAGACATCAATATGTGGTTATTGTATCAAGGAGGCAAAGCAAGGTATATGGAAATACAGTGCAGTATGTATATTTGTCATTCAAATTATAGCTTTTAATTCAGGAAGCCCATTGTTTTCGCACATTTTTTATCCTGTGTTTCACCACCTTCACTACCCGCAAATTATAGTTGGAATTTTCTGTGGCCTTTTACATTTGTGTTGATTTTGACACTATGCATTAGCAAGATTGGTGTCACAATCAGTTGGGCCCAGTTTTAAAATGTAATACCGTAAGTTTAGATATATCTGAATTCTTAATTTGTGTTTAATATCCAACAAGATACCGATAAAATAACTGAAAATCACTAAATCAGGGATTATTAATATCAACACTCTACTGTTTGTAATTTCAGGAATTAACCCCACAGATGTTGAAAACCTGACCTCATGTTCTCGAGGCAATTGGGGTGAATTGTCATAGTCCATGTTTTCTATTTTGTTTGTCAGGAATATTCAGGTTACCACTGCTTTTCATAATGTGGACTACACACTGGATTCTGATTATACTGTACTGTATTATTTATGTTCTAAAATTATTTTAGATTTTATGTCTCTTTCAGAATATGTGATGTTTGCACAAAATCAGCCGTATGTCGCAGAGATTATTTTTTGAGTTATTGACAAAAATAGATGGTTTGATCAAAAATGTCTATTTTGAGATTTTTCCAAACATACCCTCCTTAAACAGGAAGTCAACCCAAACGTATATTTTTTTCAAGACTAGGCTATGTTCTATGCAGGGCCTCTAGTTGAAACAAGGCATTCTGATAAATACTGCGTTTGTGGAATAAGAGTTAATCCACCGGTTTTTAGCCATCTTCGGGGGCAGCCATTTTGTCACGTCTGTCAATTGAAAATGACATCACAGTTGCTCAGGGCTCAAGTAGCGACCAGTCATCGCCCTGAGCATTTTTTTATCCCATTTTCAGTCGACAGACGTGACAAAATGCCCATCCCCTTAGATGGCTAAAAACCGGTGGATTTTGCTGCTTAACACATATTCCACGAATACAATATTAATCAGAATGCCGTGTTTAAACTAGTGGGCCTGCATAGAACATTCTTGACATTTTTTTTTCAAAGGTTATAATTGTAGTTGAAGTTTATGAAAAAAGTGATTGGTAGACCAAAAAGTGAGCAGTAGACAATTTGCATCATAACATAGGACGCTAGTGCTTGTTTTTAGACGATGATAGCTAGCGCATCTCGGGAACCTAGCTGCCTAAAAATAACCCAGGGTTCCTCGCCTCTAACCTCACTTTACAAATGATTTATATAATAAATGGACATAGCAACCAGTAAAAGCCAAAACACCATATTGTGACCCCAGCACGACATCAGCAAAAGACGCAGATGCAGGGGGTCATCCATCCATCCATCCATCCATTAACTATCCTGACAAGGGTCGCGGGCATGCTGGAGCCTATCCCAGCTGTCTTCAGGTAGTAGGCGGGGGACACCCTGAATTGCTTGCCAGCCAATCGCAGGGCACACAGCGACAAACAAACATCCGCACTCACAATCACATATAGGGGCAATTTAGAGTGTCCAATCAACCTTCCATGCTTGTTTTTGGAATGTGGGAGAAAACCCACGCAGGCACGGGGAGAACATCAAAACTCCACACTGGGAGGCAGGGATCGAACGCACGACCTCTGAAATGTGAGGCGGACGTGCTCACCAGTCGCCCGGAATCGGGACACCGGCGAATAAATAATGCATCAGATTTAAATTGTGATTTTCTAGATGCTTAACAGAAACATTTTTCATGCGCTCACACATCTGGTAGTGGTAAACTACGTATGTAGCCATAGCTGCCCTGGAGTTGGCTGACGGAAGTGTGGCAGCCAGTCTGCGTCTACCGCCCCTCCAACCTCCACTAAACATTCACACCCTGCCCATACAACAGTGTGTGGCACTGCAGGCAAGGTTGGTTAAGTGTCTTGCCCAAGGACACGACACATATGAGCAGGATTTGAGCAGCCGACCCTCCGGTTACTGAACGACCCGATCTAACGATCTCTCCAACAAGTCTTTTTCTACTTTTAATGTAATGCTTTCATGCACCACAAGTATGTAAGAAGCACGAGGGATTACGCTCCTCTGTTTACTAGGGATTGATACCAAAATACCAATACTGTATTCCGATAAATTTTAAGTATCGATCCTCAAGCTGAAGTCTCGTTATTTGCCCTTAATTCATATATATTAATCTATAATTTAGGTTGTATTTTCATCCAATCAGAATTTTCATTGCGTGTTGCTAGGGGCAAAGAGCTTTCTGCGTTGGCAGAAAAAAAGACTGCTGGTTCTGGTCCCGCTCACTAGAACTTTGTAAACACATTTGATTGGATGAAGAATGATCAGGGTGAAAACCGATGTCTCGTAGGCTCTGTATGGACTGCATGCCACTGTTGACAAGATGTCATATAAGTGGTAACAAATAAGTACACGTAGTTAAACTGATGGGAGCGCAGCAGCAGCGCGCGTGTAGTTTAGTTCGCAGCTTTGTGTTTTAAGCTTTGTGTGGCATTTTTAGCCTTTGCATTCTGTGTTTTTGTGGGAGCTCCACATATCACAATTGGAGATTATTATTTTTCTGTCAAGTTTTTCCAATGGTGATTTGCATGTGCCTGTGGAAATTAAATGAGTTACTCTTTCTAACTGATTAATTGCATTACCTGACCACAATGACGATCGTCGGTGAACTGTTACTTGAATACCGTCATTGATGAAGTACGTGTTTTTATTGGTAAAACTGAAACGGACATTTTTATCTCCCAACTTCCTGTCTGGGCAGGTTTCATGTGCCACCTTGTGCAATACGAGAACCCACACAGAAAATCCACTTTCTGTTTTGAAGTGACCACACTGGAGGAAGTATGCCCTTTGTTAATACAGTACAGTATTTTAGAATGCTATCGGACGTCATTTCTTGCAGTGATTATTGATTCTTGGGGAAAAAATGAACAATGCTGATGTAACTGGCCTGGACAAAAATACCCTTACTTTGTTGCACAGCGTTTTGAGACAATCACTGAATTTAATTAAATTCTGATACTGTGATACATCTGCACTTATCAAGTTCTTTTAAGGGCAAACGTAGATAACACAGATTCAACATTAATTAAACATTGAGTTTTCAAATGTTTTAATTCAACCAAAATACAATGTAGATTCAACAGCATCTTTGAATCACAAACGTCAATGCTGACAAAATGTTGTTGTATCAGTTGAACCAACGTTGATTAAACATCAGTCTTCAACTAAAACCAAAAATCAACCTTCTTAACCCTAAGTCAACATTTATTTAACATCTTTTGCCATCTGGGTACTATTTGATCTGATTTGATTTGGCTGAAGCGGAAGTCAACCCAAACATATTTTTTTCAAGAATATGTTACCAGCAGGCCCACTAGTTTGAAACACAGCATTCTGATTAATTTTGCGTTTGTGGGATATAAGTTTAGCAGCAAAATGCACTCGTTTTTAGCCATCTCTCGGGGCGGCCATTTTGTCTTCTGTCGACTGAAAATGACATCGTGGCTGACCTGTTTTCTGAATCTGAGCCGTGATTGGTCATTGTGAGCAGTTGTGATGCCATTTTCAGTCGACAGAAGCCAAAATGGCTGCCCACAGAGATGGCTAAAAACGAATGGATTAACACTTATTCCACAAACGCAATATTTATCAGATTGCCTTGTTTCAACTAGTGGCCTTTCATAGAGTATAGTCTTGAAAAAAAATGTTTGCGTTGACCCCTTTAAGAATCCATATGAGGCAGATTATTCCACAGAGTCGTTGACCTATGAATAAAAGATCTCCTAAGAGAATTGCTCCATGGAATCGGTAATATGAGCTGTCCATTTCTGGAACCTCTAGTGTTGTAATTATGCACAGTATTCCTAAAATCAATCTGTTTATTTATAAACTCGGGGGTTTTCGTGCTCATGACCGAGCACACGCGCATTACACATCAATCTCTTTTAAACAGCAAGCCAGGAGAGGCAGGCATGCAGTCGGCTCAAATTAGACCTTAGTGAGCAGCCTCGGACCAATTGTGCTGCCCTGTTCCGGACCACATGGAGCTTCTGAGGTCACCACTGGCAGCACATGACCACACCATGTTGCAATAATCAAGATGACAGAACACTAAACTCTGAACTGGCTCACATAAGAGGGGACGGGCAACAAAAGAAGCACATTTCCTAGAAATATCAATTCCCATTTTTAAAATAATACGATTAATAGAAGGCACGCCACACTCAAGACCTCTGCTACTGGACAGGTAACCATTTAGAAACACCTTCTGTGACCTGGAGGACAAATAACCTTGTATCCACTTTAAAGCAGAAGACCTAAAACCATAACATTTTCTCAACCAGTAAAGAATGGTCAAGCACAGCAAAAGAGGCCGTAAAATCGAGCGGCACAGCCCGTACTAGCATTGAGTTGTCTATAGCTTTAAGCCATGCAGTCATCAGTCATCTGTAGCAAAGCAGTAGAAGTAGAGTGACCTGCTCTAAATGCATGTTGGGAGTCTGTTAAAAGCTTATTTGATTAAAAGAAGAAAAAAAACTTAATTTGAGAATGCACCAACTTTCCATGATCTTGCTCAAAACAGGTAGGCTAATATACTTATGGTTCTACAGTTTGCCTCATTAAAAACTAAGATAGCCGCCGGTGGATTTACTCTTCTTAACGGCGAGTAAGCAGCATTGTAATGCTGCATTCGAAGAAGATGGGAAGTCGGACTTTCCAATTTCCGAGAAGGAAACGTGCACTAGAATTAACCAGAGTGCTCAACTACCTTACCATGCATGAATATAAGAAATTCTGAAGAGCCTTTGCTGGAGGTCAAAATGTGTTGCGATGAACCTGAACAACAAACAATTTATTGGAGTCAGCCATCTTTGTTGTTCACATTCGCCTTGAATGCTTTGAGGTGGGAACTGTGACAATCCGAGTGGGATCGATCTGACTCCCACCTTCCTTGAACGCAGCATTAGTTCATTCCTTACTCCATGCCAGGCTAACAATTAGCATCTATGTGGCAGCTGTTACCCTTCAAGCAATGCATATCTGAACACAAATGATGCAGCAACACACGCAGACAAGATAGCAATACTCAAAGGCATATATTGTTTTTCCTCTGGAAAGAATGACTAATATTGCTGCCATAGTGAGCAGCCAAGAGAGCTGAGTCTCTAGTATAGGATAATAGCATTCTGTCTGTCTTACACTGCCCCCAGGTGGCAAAGTCACACGCACACACACACAGAGAATGAACAGCACAATGCATTGCAGGAAAAAATCTGACAAAAGGCAAGGCAAGTTTATTTGTATAGCACATTTCATGCACAAGACGATTCAACGTGCTTTACATAAACCATCAAAAGCATTACAGAAAGATAAATAAAAGAAGAATGAGGAATTACAAACATCAAAGTCACGTAGAATAATTTGATTAAATGATTAAAAGCAAGATAAGAAAAAATCAAATCAAAATAAAAACAGATTTCATGCACAGGCGTATGAGAACAGAAATGTTTTTAACCTCGATTTAAAAATGTCTACATTTGGTGAGAGTTTCATCTGCACTGGCAATTTGTTCCACTTCTTTTGCAGCCAGATAGATACAGTATGAGTGCTTTGAGTTACGAGAGTGGACAGGAACAATTTAAGCTGATCTCAAGGCATCATTGTATTTCAACAATTCCAGAGTTATTATTTCGCATCTATTCAGCACAACAATGGATGTGAAATAAAACAAGATGTGACTGAAGTGGATGGAATTTCAAAAGGCTTTTCAAAAAGTTGGCATTTACCATTTAGGAATTAAGGCCTTTTTTTTGTAGAGATAATGCCAAAGTTTTCAGGGCCTTAAGAGTATTTGTAGTAAGTGACTTGATTTCTGTTTTGAAATAGGATTAAAATGATGAACGGCTCATCAGTGTGGAGGGTTGCGTGCGTACACGCGGCTTAATCTTTTGTGGTCCACAGATGCATCCCTAAATTGTGAGCTGGATGTTATTAATCTGGTCTGCATTTGGTGCATTCACAATAACGCCATCCCTCAATTTTCTATAGCTCAGTCTGTGGAGGGTTGCAAGGCTCCAGTCTAGCCCAGCTGACTTTGGACAAAAGACTGGTTGCCAGTCAACCACTGAGCACATCTACAGACAACCATTCACACTTACTTCCTGTATATTTAAACGATCACTGAGTGGCGACTGCGTATCAGCCAAATGAAGCATTAAGCCACGAGTGACATTCATAACAAGAACGCAGCGTTATTGTGAATGAACGGAAAACATAAGCAAGAAAAGAAAAGTCTACATGCGTGTTTTATTGCTAAACTTTTAATGGACGGTATAATGGCATGACCATAATACAAACGATACTCTGTCATGCGTTCCTTTGTAGGCAAATTGGTACATTTCAGTCTGTGTTTATATTTATAATTGTTTGGACAGGACTTCCGAGAAGAGGTATACTATCTCAGTGGGCCACTTAGTAGAATAAAGCAGAAATCAAGCCAGATAAAATCATGGCGAGTGCTGCCTTATGTGCCTGCTGTTGCTGCTGAGCAGTTTGGGGTAGGCCGTGCCGAGGGAGCGTCCGTGCCGTATGACCACCAGCTCCATCTGGCTCTGGTCGATGTTGACCAGCACCTTGGTGCTTCTCTCCGTGTTCATGAGGAAGACGACGGTGAAGAGGGCCATCTCGAATTCGGGGCTGGTGCCGATGAAGGAGCTGCCCACGGGTTTGAGCACGCTGTGCCAACTGAACTGGAGGCTCACCACGTGGTCGTCCTCGTCGGGCTGAAAGCGACGCGAGCATTAAATCGGCGCGGTGGAGCGCCGCGGCCAGCGGGCCCGGTGTTCGGACGTACGCACCAAGTCGTGCTCCCTCGCCTTGTAGCCTTTGTAGTCCAGCAGCCTGCCCTTTTCCTGCATGTAGAACTGGATCCAGTTGTGGAAGCCAGTGATCTCACTGCTAGATTTGATCTCTCCAACAAACACATGCTCGAAGCCACAGGAGTCGGGTCTGTCGAAATGAAAACCAGCCACAGACGTGGCTTGTAACTTGTCATTGTTTTGGGTAAAATTGCTGTCCGTTTATTTGGTTGTGTCCTGGAATATTGTTGTTTTAGGCAGGCAACATTGTAGACAGCCACAAGTTGTAGTGATGCCTGGACGTACCTTTTTAGGTTTCTCAATTTTACTCCACATCAGGGATCAAAAGCCACCATGCGCGTTCATATGACAATATGCATAAGGTCATTCAGCAAATGTGTTCTTACCCGGTGTTCCTCTGTCTGTAGTAGAGGTGAAACCAGATTAGGTGCAGTTGACTCTTAAAGTGTCTCAAGTTAGATGAAGACTGTCCTTTACTCACCAAATATCTGTGAGTACGCTGCAAAAAAAAAAACAACAACATCAGAGCAACCCAAGAAATTAGAACCACACTTTGGCTGCTTTATACACTGAACAAAAACGTACATGCAATATTTGTTTTTGCATGAGCTGAGCTCAGAGATGTCCATTTTTCCGATGTGTACAAAAGGTCAATTCCTCTCAAATATTGTTCACAAATCCGTCTTTAAAACACAAGCAACAAGAAGCCAATAGCTCCAGTCAGCCCCCTTACAAATTCCTCAAGTACTGGTCCTGGTCCAGGTCCAGTTTTCAGTGAGGCCGAGACAATGCGGCATTCCACAGCTGCGCACAGATGTTCCACATGTTTACTGTTCTCTCTGTGCAAAAGAATGTTTCCAGTGAAAAGACGAAACTCGCTTTGGGGTGCAGCTGCAGCCTCACCCAAGGAGAGGGGGGCGAAAAAACAGCCAATCATTTCGCCAAAGTTTTTACATTCTCACAAATCTTGTCATATTTGCCACGTGGAATTTAGCCATTTTCCCCCAAATTCTTTCATTTAAAATGCCTTGCTTGGATTTTTTTTTTGTAGTCATCCTGCGCATGTAACAAATGTTTATTTCATTAAATAATTTATTAATGATTTGAAACGACATACATCACCATAAAACAAAAAGGAATTTACAGGATATATTTTTCATGTTTTATAAACATAATTTTAAAGTTTTTTTTTTGCTGCCATTTTGTCCGTCTTAATAAAGAAATGTGTCCAGCAACCGAGTCATCGACAAGTCATCCAAACACGTATGAAGAGTACCTTCATGACTTCTGTCTCTAAGATGGCGTCCAAGAAGAGGTTGGTCTCAGTCTGCTCTTCGGCGGTGACTCGCTCAGCTACGCCAAGTGACCTCTCATAATTGTCCAGCAGCCTCAAAAGCCCTGAAGGAGCATTCACAGTATACAGTATGTAGTGAATGCAAACATTTACACTCCAGGTTCGTTCCACACACCAGAATCAATAGGCTACTACTAGTTCCACTTTCGGCCTCCTACTATGCAATTAAACCTTACTAGTAAATTCCCAGCCTGCACTACTATTAGGCCGAAGGAAGTAGAAGGCTTGTGTCGCACACTCGTAGCCTTACTAGTAGCACCCAAAAAAAAAAAAAGCAAAGAAAATACCTTCATGTGGATATCAAAAATATCAAATAAAGGCTCTAACAGCTGGCACTCTTCATAGCCATGACTTGATTAATTCTTCGGCTTATGACAGCCTCTCTCATCATTCGTACACTTTTGACCCAATCGAACACGATGTTGTCAAAGTTGTCACTAACTGAAGATGGTGGTGGTGTTCCTCATCTTGAGCTCATTGACGTTGGAGAAGAGAGGCAGAGAAGCATGATCTAGTACAGCCTGACTGCCCGGGCTCACGAAGCCTGCTCGGCCCTTGCACAGCAAAAACAAACACCTCAGCATGATAAGAAGTGACACTAGAAAAGAGTGAAGTACGGAGAGTCTTCATACTTGAACTGAGATGGTGTAATCTACACCAGGCGTCATTCGATTCGTATCCAGCCTCCACAGCTCATTGAAAAGGTTGGAAAGTTCTTGGTTTAATACCAATCTGTCATGGGGACATTGTACATATATGCACAATGAGATGCAGTGGTCAAAAGTAAGCAAGTAAAAATAGGTTGTTACTGTGATTAAGTACATCATCAACAATGATGATGGTAACTAATGCGGAGAAGTGGCCTTATTTATGAGAACTGTTTGATGTTATTGCCTCCAATAATGATTTGTGCAAATTTTGCATTTTTTAGTCGGTACACAATGTTATAAGTCATATTTTATATGTCAAAGCCAGAGAATACATTGTTGACTTGATCTTCTCAGCATAAGCATTAAGTATGGTATTTAAAGCGCAAGTCAACCCAAACATAATTTTTTCAAGAATATGTTCCCAGCAGGCCCACTAGTTGACACACGGCATTTTGATTCATTTTAAGTTAAGCAGCAAAATACACTTGTTTTTAACAATCTCTGGGATGGCCATTTTGTCTTCTGTCTACTGAAAATGACATCACAACTGCTCACACAACGACCAATCACGGCTAACCTGTTTTCTGAATCTGAATTGGTCGTTACGCCCTGAGCAGTTGTGATATCATTTTCAGTCAACAGAAGACAAAATGGCCACCCCCGGAAATGGCTAAAAACGAGTGGATTAACACTTATTCCACAAACGCAATATTTATCAGAATGCCATGTTTCAACTAGTGGGCTTGCATAGAACATATTCTTGAAAAAAAAATTTTTGCGTTGACTTCCGCTTTAAAGAGGATACCTTTTGTGTGAGTTAATTCCCCCTCCCTTTTTTCAAAAAGGTTTGGTCTCTCTTGTAGTGAAAGTAAAATAAATAAATTAATAATAATAATTGCACTCTATTGTAGTGAAAGTAAAATAAATAAAATAATAATAATAATTGTACTGTTGTACTAGTATTTTTCAGATATTGTACTTGTTTACTATTATTTAAGTACAGGAGTCGAATCAGTACTTCTACTAACTTTTACCGTTTTTATTTTACACAGGCTACTTCTATCTAAAGTGTGAGTACTTTTGTGACCTCTGACGAAATGTCAATACAATAGCATTACGGTATTGTACCTGGATGCATTCAGTCCACTGAAGAACACTCCAAGGAGGAGTACTACATTTATTCTGTTAAAAAAAACACAACAAAGAAAAACCTTTGGAATGCTTGCCATCAGACAGATCGAAATATTACAAGTACTCTCATAACAATAAAAAATCCCTTTAAAAGATGCAAGAAAAACAAACTACAAACCTGGAAGCCATGGTGCTTGTTTCCCCCCTTTCTCACTTCTGTGAAGTGTGAACGTACAGTACCGTGAACAACATCACAACAATAAAAAAAGCCCCCTCCTTTCCCCAACGGTCCTTTAAACGCGCATGCGCACGACTGATATGTCCGGTTATTGCCGCAGATCCAGACGTTGGTCGCCAGAGGGCAATATGCCTTATTAGAAAAAAACTTGGAATTGCAGTACAAGTGAGCGCAAATTTAAATTAGGCTCTCGTTTAATCTTTTAATACATTTGATGAATTGATTCTACTGTATTTGGGATACGTTTTTTTTAAGTAATGCAAGATGTAAGACATTTTGACAATTGTCATATACTCATGCTAAAAAAAAAGCATATCTGTATATGTATATATATATACATAAATATACAAATATATATATATATATGTAAATATATATAAATATAAATATATGAAAAGTCTATCCCATCTGACTTTTTCAAAAACTATTGTGAAACGTGCAGCAAATAACACTAATCTGCATCAAAAAATAAACAAGAATGGCAAATATTTTCTAGATCAGTTTTTCGCACTGAAGACAGTGATACCATTAATTTTGCCGCATTTCTGCTCCAATTTTTCTGTTCCACGCTGAGTGTCATTGTTTTTTGGAGCCATCACAGTGCAAAAACAGCTCTTATTAAAGTACTAAGTGAGACTGAACTCTGACGCAGGGAAGGTGTCGGTGCTAGACTTATTGGATCTCAGTGCAGCATTTGATACAATTGATCATAATATATTGTTGAACATGTTGGAAACGCGGATGGAATTAAAATGGAACAGTCCTAAAATGATTCAGGTTGTACTTTGAGGAAAGGAGTTACTTTATGACCAATTGGAAGTTTTGAATCAATTGAATGGCCATGACGTGGGGTCCCTCAAGAGTCAGTCCTTGGACCCCCTTTTGTTCAGTCTGTATATGTTTCCTTTGGGTCAAATGCTTCAGAACACTAATGTTTGTCGTCATAGATATACAGATGACACAGCTATATTTAGCAATGTCCCCCACTCACAACAGTTCCTTAACATATTGTGTCACTGTCTAGAGCAAATTAACAATTGGACGAACTCAAATTTCCTTCAGTTTATCCATCCATCCATCCATCCATTATCTGTACCGCTTCTCCTCACAAGGGTCGCGGGGCGTGCTGGAGCCTATCCCAGCTGTCTTCGGGCAGTAGGCGGGGGACACCCTGAATTGGTTGCCAGCCAATCGCAGGGCACACAGAGACAAACATCCGCACTCACAATCACACCTAGGGGCAATTTAGAGAGTCCAATCAAGTTACCATGCATGTTTTTGGAATGTGGGAGGAAACCGGAGTACCCGGAGAGAACCCACGCAGGCACGGGGAGAACATGCAAACTCCACACAGGGAGGCCGGGGCCGGGATCGAACCCACGACCTCTGAACTGCGAGGCGGACGTGCTAACCAGTTGAACGCTGTGAGGCTCAGTTTAACCAAAACAAAGGTAATTGTTTTCAGCAATGTAGACAAATAAATTGCTGTTAGAAAAGACTGTCTTTAGAAATCAAAGACTGGTGACAACATTATCGAAAATGGATGGATCACTACTACGTCTACAATAAAATCTCAAATGAACACCCCTAAGACATTCAAAATAAGTAATTATGAATTGTCCTGGCAAATTTGACACAGACCACTGTGATTTAAATTACTTTATTGATCTTTGAATTATAAATGGAATGAAGTTATCCATATTCTCTGTCAGGTCAGTGGGTGCATTAAATGATGACTACTGAATATGAAAGCTACTTTAAGCAGAAAAGGTCATGCGACAGATTTCTATGAACCAACGATGGAAGCAAGAACAAAAGTGAAAAAAAAATTGCAGCAACGCTTTATATTAATGTGCCAGCTCAATATGCATTAGGCTTGTACTGTTTCATATATTGGTGCAAATGCATGCAGTATATTATTGTTGAAATGTTCAGTGTAATATAAAATATACGACAACTTACTTTGAACTAGAAAGGTACTTTTTTTTGTAGAAAAGATAGCAGCTGTCATTTAGAAATATAACTTTATCTCCCGTTGTCAGTGAAGTTCATTTGTCACCTACTCTACACTAAGGAGGTCATATCAAAGATATGACATCTATAACGGCGTAGTGTCTTCTCCACTTTGAATTTGACAACAAACAAACAAAAAATGCCAGCACATAACTTAGTAGAAAATGTTTCCAGAAACCAGCTGGCAGGCAGTGGTGTTGTCCTTAATGTTCTCTCCCTTCTTTTGACAGCAAAGGAGACACAACTGAGCGACTAACACTAGCTTGATGAAGAAAGATGGCTCATCGTTGAATGGAACGCTAACAAACAACTACTGAGCAATGAGGGTGTGCGAGTGGAGTTTTTTGTTGTTGTTGTTTCTCATTCACATCAGGTCCAGGTCACGTGGTGCCGACAGTCTCATGCAGTGGAGTCGTCATCCGTCACGCTGGGGTTCGGGGAGTTCGAAATCTCCTTGAAGAATTCATCTTCTTTCAACATGCTCTGCACAAGTGCGGGAAATGGATCAGGTCATACAAATCTGAGTCTTATAAGAGTCCACTGTCAACAGTGTTGAGCGTTTGTACCGTCAGGTTCTGGATTCCCTCGGAGAAAGCGCCGATTTGTCTGACAGTGCCCTCGGAGTCGTCCATCTGTTTTACACAAAGCACAAATGTCAAATGCAAATGGACCAACCGGGCAGGTTCGTTTTTAAGACCCGAGTGGTCCAAGTTCACCTGGTCCAGCCTATCCAAGTCGTCCTCGTAGATCTGGAGCTCAAAGCCCTTTTGAAAACTTCGTCCCTTGGGCATCTCCACATCCATGGGACACACGTACTCCTCGTTCTCCTCCTGCCTTTTCTTCCTCAGACTGCCGAAGTTACCAAAGGACAGTTTCCTTGGCTGGTGCGAGAACCAAAATGGGGGACAATTTTAACAGCATCCTTCACATTTACACCGGACCTTCCAGACTTCAACAAACAACCTCCTACCCTCATATTTATTATTTATCTACGGGCAATTTAAAATTGTGTTTTTGGAACGTGAGAGGAAGCCAGAAACTTCAGACGACCTGCTAACCATTAGCCAGCGTGATGCCCATCATTCCATTCTTTTTAACTTTTCAGTGAATGTAACATATAGTTTATGATTTTAAACAAAGTGAATACTGGTTATCTTTGAAGAAAGAAGTGCCCAAATCCGGTCATTGAGAGCTCCTAGTCCTTTCCATCCAGTTTGACATGTTTCCCCCATCCAGCACACCTGATTCAAATGATCAGCTCATCAGCAAGATTGACAGAAGCCTGCTGATGATCCTGATCATTTGAATCAGGTGTGTTGGACGGCGAGAAACATCTGCAGTAGAACAGACTGTATGGGGGGTCGCGAGGACCGGACTTGGGCACCCCTGTTTTAACCCATTAAGGACGGCGGGAGCGCATAACCGTGTTTCGACCACTCCGGCCAGGAGCGCTGTTGCATCTTTCTACCTTTAAAGCCAGGAGAGAGGATACGTCTTTTTCTTTTTTTAACCCAATTCTCGGTCTCCCAGCCAATTTAATGTATCAGAATATACACGTGACGGCGTCTCGAGGCCAAGGAGGATGCTGTGGATTTTTTTCATGGCGGACGCCGTCGATCACGGGAGCTCTGAAATAAGTAACTGCAGTGATATAGACGACACGCTTTTGGACTTTGAACCAGTCGAACGTGATATTAGGTTAGGATATATGTTTGTAGGTAATGACGATATCGACGTCTTTGTAACAGAATAGAGGATGGTAATCACCAATCGATTTAAAAAAAACAACAACAAAAAAATAGTGCTTCCCTTGCACGGACACTTTATTTGTACATCTTCGATTGAAACAGTAAAGATGAATAAACTCGTGCCTGTGTGAAAGCCACATCTAAGATCTCAAATTCTTTTCGAATTATGTTTCTATCTGATACAGGGGTTGAGATATGAATTATTTTGCAGGTGTTGAATTTCTGGGAGAAGCTGAGGTTTAAGAGGGAGATTCTATAGTCGCCCTTAAGTTTTGGGGAGATGTTGAGCCAGGCGCTTTAGGCTTTAGTGGGTTAAGCCATTCAATTTTGTGAATGTGGTCACTGAGCAATTAACAGTCTTAATCCGACTGTGATGGAGATACGCTAACCACTCGATCACCATGCTGCCAATATTATATTATGCCATTTAGGAATTTGATTTTTTTCTTGTTTGATGGGTTGCCATGGTGTGGAAAATGTCCTAAAATGTGGGGGGAAATTATATGAGAAATTTTGGAAATATTAAAACTGTGACTAAAATTTGGTACTTTGGTTCATTTGACGAGCGCACTCAAGCTATTTCTTTGAGCAACAAAAAGTATGAATACTGAATTGACTAAACAGCTCCTCTGATTCAAGGGCAAGGTAGAATGTCTTAAACATGAATTGCAAACATGCGGTTGTTTTAAACAAGACTGTGCTACTCTTTCATTCGAAGATGTACAAATAAAGTGTTAGTGCAAGAGAAGCACAATTTTTAATTAAAAAAAAAAAAAATCAAGTGGTAATTACCATCGTCTATTCTGTTACAAAGACGTCAATATCGTCATTGCCTACAAACCATATCATATCACGCTCCGGCGATCGTCTGCGCTTCCGCCATTACACGACACTGTCATGTGTGATATTCTGATGCATTTCATTGGCTAAGAGACAGAGAATTGGATTTAAAAAAAAGAAAATGACGTAAACGCTCTCTCGGCTTTAGTGATCGAAACCCGGTTATGCGCGCCCGGCCTTAATTATCCAGGTGATCTTTAAACACAAAGTTGCCCAACAAGTACATCATATAGTGAGTCTTAAAGAAGAAGTCAACGCATACATTTTTTAAAAAGAATTTGTTCTATGCAAGCCCACTAGTTGAAACAGGGCATTCTGATAAATATTGCGTTTGTGGAATAGGTGTGAATCCACTCGTTTTTAGCCATCTCTGGGGGCGGCCATTTTGTCACTTCTGTCGACTGAAAATGACATCACAACTGCTCACAACGACTAATCACGGCTCAGATTCAGAAAACAAGTCAGCCGTGATTGGTCGTTGTGAGCAGTTGTGATGTCATTTTCAGTCAACAGGAGACAAAATGGCCGCCCCCAGAGATGGCTAAAAACGAGTGCACTCTGCTGCTTAACTTATATTCCACAAATGCAGAATTAATCAGAATGCCGCGTTTCAACTAGTGGGCCTGCTGTGAACATATTCTTGAAAAAAAAATATGTTTGGGTTGACTTTCCGCTGTAAGTAGCAGCAGTTGCCAACAAGTGGAGGAACTAATCCATCATCCATCAGAAGAAATGCTCAAATGGCCTGCCATATGAGTGCGGACATTCCAACGTGGCCCTACCTTGACTTTGGTGGTGGCAGTCAGCAGATTGTAGTCCGGGTTTTCCAGACACTCCTGTTTGAGCTGCTGCGCCTCTGAGCCAATGAGCAGGTTGAAATGTGTGGCCAGGTGGCGACGCAGCAGCGTCTTGTTGGGAGGGATGTTCAACAGCAGCGCCATGGTCTCCACGTTAAACCTTGGCTCCAGCACCTTGAAGACGCACAACGGTTCAAGTGATGCGCACCCACTCGTCCATTCTGACTTAACAGCACATCGACTCACCATCAAGCCTCCGTGCACGCCGCTGCCCCTCAGGTTGGGAGCGTATTCGGCCAGATCGGCGGAGCGCAGCCACTCCATGACCCTGTGGTTGGTCCACTGGGAAATCTCTGCAGGGGAAATATTGTTCTGTGGACGCAAGGAAGAGAGCGACTGAGTCGTCATGGAAATGTTGAGCAGTGGCATTTCACGAGCGCTGGGCACGCACGCACGCACCTCGTCAGACGGTCTGCGGCGCAAGCAGTTGGGCTCATAGCTGTTGAGTCGCAGCACTTGGATGGCTCTCTTGATACTGAGGTGGTGCAGGACGCTCCCCACCTTCATCGAAAGCAGATCATCCTAGGGAAGAGAGGCACGCCAATGACTAACAGGAAATGAGTCTCACAATATGATTAGAAAACAAAAAGCAGAGCAGAAGGAATATCTATGCCTGTGGGAATTGTTGGATGTTCTGTACAAAGTATGTGTTGCTGCTCCCCGTTTGTTAAAGTAGCACTTTTCGATGGTTATAATTACCATAACATCTATGTGCATTGCCGTTAGCCTATCTATGGCATTTCATGTTATACATTAATCAGAACCCTCGTTCGACAAAACTGTATGATTTAGTTGAACGTTTTGGTGTCTAACGGTCCCATGCTGTCAAACTTTCATTTTTTCCACTATTGTATGATTGCGTGGACCAAAACGAGTCAGTGACATGGTTTAAGTATGACGTCTACGCGGTCTGTCGAATGATTTTAATCAACAATAAAAGGCAAAAGGCTTGCAAAACGAGCGGATCAGATTTTGGCGTCGTAGTCATAATACAGGTATGGTTGCTGCGAGCCATTACCCTCAAAATAGCAGCATCTCCCGGCTATTGTTGCCACCCATTCAGTCCACACTAGTAGCCAGCTGAAACTTTCACCCTACAGTCTCAAAAACATGAGGAAAAAAAACTTGAACACAGGCTCTATTTTTCCCCTGAAAGCTGCCGTCATGATTGACATTTTGATGACGCACGTGGCCATGCGAGGCTCGGTGGCTTGCGTTGCCAAATAAGGTCTTTATCCCCCTACATATGAAGGCTCATTTACTGCGTGTTTAGCCAGGCTTTGCCCTGGAAGCATAACGAAACCTGGCACTCTTGAACAAAAATGAACTGTCGTTCAAAAACAGATCAACGACACCAAAGCGAATGCCTTCACAAAAAATTTCATCAGGCAGGAATGCACTTTATGTATTTCACACTCAACCCAAATGTGGACGAGTTCATTAGGCTTAGTTCATTGAACTTGGTTTCGTCAGTCCGTCATTTTCAAGACGAACCAAATTGGAATCATCAGTTGGTCAGTCCGTCAGTTCAGTTCATCAGAAGTCCGCAGTGACTTAAGCAGCGAGAAGACTATTCGCTGTCCACTGTCAAAAACACTCACCACAGTCATGTAGTGCAGCATGCGACCATCTACCCGTCCCTCATCAAACTGGGTCTTATACTGTGGCAGCCCGATGTCGTCCAGCCACCCTGAGAGCACGAGCAAAACAAATCAGTGACATTGAGATCTTCCGAGCATAGCCCAGAGGACAGCCGGTACTCACTGGTCACCCAGTTGTAGTCCAGCTTTCCCTTGTTGTCCTCTTCCTCCGAGCCAAAAGCCTGCAGAGCCAGCTGCAGCTTCTTCCGGTGGAGCGGCTGTTTGATGCCCAGCTCCTGAAAAACAAGTGTGCCATTTAAAGTGGTCGACTTTCAACTTTGAAGGTTTGCGGTTCCATCCCCAGCGCACCCAAAGTCCTGGCCAAGCACGAAGCAACCCCCTGTTGCGCCTACTGCATATCAATATGTGAACGAAGAGTTATATACAGGTATTTAATTTCTGTATTATTATCTTGGTTATAATCCGCCAAGGGAAAGACTTTTCCCCTAGTAAATCATTTTCAAGTTGTTAACAGTCTTCAAATATCCCACACAGGGGTATATTAACCGTTTCTATGGACTTGGACTATGGATTTGTTTTGCTCCTAGAACTTCTGTTCTACTCCATCTCACCCTCTCCAGGTCCTGTTGCGAAGCCTGCAGCAACGTCTGTCCAGAAGAGATCCACACACGTGCCATGTTTACGTAAAGACCAAGACCTTGATCTTGCAGCCATTCGCACACTTGGTCCTTCGACCAGCGTGCGAAGGGAGCATCCACGTCACTAACAAAAAAACAAAAACAAAAGCAGCTTGTGAGGGTAGACTGCGGACGCAGAGAAAGGCAAACAAAAGGATTTGTCAAGAGGCTTCAAAATAAGAACCCCCTATTGTGAGCGTGATTATGAACGGAACGCTTACTTGTTGACTCGCTGGAAATCACGAGACCAACCCAGTCTGGGTCCAGCTGTGGCTCGAACTCCCCCCCTCTTAAAATCTCCAACCGGCGCGTTGTCGTCCAAGTTGAATGTTGTGGACTGGCTTCTCTTAAGCCTTAAAGTAAGAGATGATTTGCATTTGAAACTTTTTGCCAGTATGAATGTAGGACAGAAGCGCTTAAAGGGGAAGTCAACGCAAACATGTTTCTTTTTTCCAGAATATGTTCTATGCCGGCCCACTAGTTGAAATACAGTTGAAATTTCGATTAATGTTGCGTTTGTGGAATAAAAGTTAAGCAGCAAAATGCACACACTTTTAGCCATCAGAGGGGACGGGACGGCCATTTTGTCACTCCTGTCGACTGAAGATGACATTAACGTTGCTCAGGGCTCAGATAACGCGGCTCACCCGTTTTTTGAAGCTGAACCATGATTGATCGTTGTCTGAGCCCTGAGCAACTTTAATGCCATCTTGGGTTGACAGAAGTGACAAAATGGCCGCCCCTTGAGCTACCTAAAAACGGGTGGATTTCTCATATTCCACAAACGCCATATTTATCAGAATGCCATTTTAGTTTAGACTTGCGAACCTGCATAGAACATATTCTGGAAACAAATATGTTTGGGTTGACTTTAAAGTTTTACGAAACTTCTTAGCCAAGGCCATAAGAATGTATGTCATAATAACAATAATAATCCACTCACTTGCCAAATAGTTTCTTAATTCCTTTAGACTTCTTCTTGCCCTCTGGGCTGGTGGGGAGTGTATGAGTGCTGTCACTGTTAGCCGAGCTCTGAGGCAGCCCGGCCAAATCCAGGTGATCGGTGCCTTGGTGTTCAGTCTCAGCTGTGCAGACAAATGCACACAGAACATTTTTGGCATGACGAGAATCCAAATGCACAACTGAACCAGAAAGCAGCCAGACGGCCAGGTGAGGACTCCTAGAGAGAGACGTGACTTTACATGCAGAATGGTGCATGCAGACTAAAACATCAAAGAAAGAATTGATGTTGTTTTTCTTCTTCAACTAAATGAGGCAGAGCGAAAAGGTTTGGTCGCGTGGTTGTTTCGGTTGGACACGCATTTGCGTTTGGGGAGGGCTTTGGAGCGAAAGAAAAGAAATGCATGCAGGCAACGCAGGCAAATCAGCATACACATCGCAACTGTTATGTTTCACAGCCAGGCAAACTGTGACTAATGACAAGAGTTTTTGCCGTTAGGACACTGCAGCTGCTGAAACATGAGCTGAGCGATGCGGTTGAGGACGGCTCGAGGAGGCTTCTTCACTCCTTCCCGGAATGACCAGCGGGCTATACTGTACCTAGCATAGGCGCGCTTGCACTGCGGCTGCGGTCTTCATGTGTCACATACGCACACAAAACATCGCAGGTACCCAACAGAAAGAAAAACAAGACAAACACAATTCATGATTGAAAAACCCAAAAGACTGAAGAGGAATTCATACTCAAATAAGAGTACACATACAGGGAACTTAGGGCACCACACAAACAGACTTGCACAATCAAAATAGAACCAAAGTTTGCAGCAAACAATGGCCCGCGTGCTTTATCCCATGGGAGTGTCCGAGTCCTGTTGCTATACAAAAGGTCCACAGTGGGCGGGAAAACTACAGTTCCAGTCCCCTTGCCACCTTTGCGCTTACCAAGATTCTGGGAGCTTCCAGTCTTCCTGCCTGCGCGCAGCTTGAAGAAGCCCTTCCCAAAAGATGAGCGGGCCTTTTTGGACCCAAAGCTGTCGTCCTCGGTGGCGATGAGCGAGGCTGCGGGGGAACTCAATGGCGGCTTCTCGGCCGTTTGAATGATGTCTTCACGTGTGTTCTAGGGCAACGCGCACACACAGAACGCGGTGTGTATCAATGTCAGAGCAAACTGGTCTGCAACAGTCCAATGTGCTGAAGTAGTATGCTTAAAATGGATGACTTCCGAGATAATGCAGATGGATAACTAAAAAACATACCGCACAGATGAGAAATATTAGAATTGAGAATTGGGGAAATGATAAATAAAGGGGACATGGATTTATGATGGAATATAACAGTGGTGCTGTAACCTCAATGAGTACGGGAGTCAGTCAGGTGCTAATGCAGAAGTAATGTCAAATTTACAGTCAATACTTGTGTGAAAGCCATAAATATGAAATAATCAAATGAATACCAGTTAAGTGTCGCAGGAAATGGTTGTGCCGTCTTATGTATTCTTACTTCACCGTGCAAAATACTAAATTGCACGCCATTCGGAATGTCAAAATGTCGTATGTTGGGAGCACAGAAAACAGAGGACCCCTGTAAACTGTTATTTTTTCAGTGGAGTATGTCTTACCTTCTCATTTTTGCTCCTTTCTACAAGTTCATGGCTGACAGACTGGCTTGTATCTTGGCCGCTGGAATGACGGTCAGATCAGAGTTTAGAACAGATTAAGTGTGGCACTAAATAAAGCAGGGTTGGGTTATAACTTGAGTTTTGCGAGGTCCTCTACAAATTTTGGTGTAGACGGACGAACACACCCAGTACATGGAAAAAAAAGCAATGGCCTGCCTCACAACCCCCCCCCCCCACCACCCCAAATATTTTGACCACAAATAAAAAGACACAAACAGATAGATTTTGTGTTTCTCAGGAAAACCAGGTGCCCTTCATTGGACCTGAGCACCTTTTGCTCCCTCAAAACTCTAAACTAAATTTCACTTTTGTGAGGGAAAATATCTTTTTAATGTTTTACCCATCTACATCTGTAGCTGCAGACTCTATGACTTGGTCAGGATCAGAAGGGCTGGATGAGGGTGAACCATCCTCGCACAGCCCATTGAGGATCTCCAGCTGCACAGAAGATAAAGACAACGTAAACAGAAGGCACACACACAAAAACGCATAACCATAAATAGTGTAAACCAGCTGTGCTAACTTCCTTGAAAGGAGTCGAGCATTAAGGGGCATATTCTCCCATTGGCACTTAAAGAGGAAGTCAACCCAAAGATATTTTTTTCAAGAATTTTAAAGTGAAAGTTAAGCAGTAAAATGCACTTGTTTTTAGCCAACTCTGAGGGCGGCCATTTTGTTTTCTGTCGACTGAAAATGACATCACAACTGCTCACAACGACCAATCACGGCATACCTTTTTTCTGAATCAGAGCCGTGATTGGTCGTTGTGAGCAGTTGTGATGTCATTTTCAGTCGACAGAAAACAAAATGGCCGCCCTCAGAGATGACTAAAAACGAGTGCATTTTGCTGCTTAACACTTATTCCACAAAAGTAATATTTATCAGAATGCTGTGTTTCAACTACTGGGCCTGCTGGGCACATAATCTTGAAAAAAAAAAAACATTTGCGTTGACTTCTTCTTTAAGTCAATTCCATACGTGCCTTTTTTACGCACATTGAAGATGCGGCGATTCTCCTTTTCTAGGCTTCTGACACACCCACCATGTGTAACCTTGAAATATTTGCGCAACCACTTAAGAGTTGTGATTCGGTAAAGTCAGAGAGTGGAACTAATTTCGGGATCGTGGAGTTTTCATGATACATTTCATAGAGATCCATTTTGAAAATATGGCAGGCTTTGATTGTGAAATTAACTTGCATCGTGGATCCGGAAGTTATAGCTAGTGACGTGTGCGCGACACATCTACAGGATACTTTGAAGAGCGTGTGATTTTGCGTTCATCTTTTAATAAATCCAATACAAGCAATTTGATCTGAATACCATGCTCATAACGGAATGCTTAGGGACTGAGTGCGTTGCGCATCAAATACCTCCCAAAAAAAATCTACAACGCCCGCCTTATCAATACGCTAACTGTAGAAGAAATTATTCTGTTAATTGGACGTCAACATGTGAATGTAAAAGTGTGAAGTGTGTGTGACAGTGTCTTACATTTGTCACATTGTGCTAACAAACCTCATCGGCGTTCTTCCTTTGCTCTTTACCATCCGTAGGTTCATTTGTGTCTGCAGACAAATGGTTTGACAACAAGCATGAAGCGGAACCATCAGCATGAGATGTTACATGCACATTACCATTAGGATACTCTGTAAAACAATGAAAACAAGTACATTGACATAAGGCTGGATGAGTCATCAAAATGTAATCGTGATTTCGATTTGATCCTCTCTCAATCTTTAAATTGTTTCAGTTGATGAAAAACGATGAATGCGGTGCATTCACAAGTTTCCAACGTTTTGAACATATGATGAATGCACCATGATTCTTGCGTAGCAAGTCTGTCGTGTATGTGATTCTGCTGACCCTGAGCGTGCTTTAAGCTGTTTAATGACACCCCAGTTGGAATTTACTGTAAAATTAAACACACAACAAAAATAATTACTTTGTGCACACAATGTATATTTAAATACAAAACATGTTTCGTTTTTAAAAAATCGCTAGCGCTAATGCCGAATGCTCAATGCGATACTTGCTCAAATGCTAACGGGAAATTAGCATCAACTTCGGGGGCGGTATTTCTTCAAATAATGAATATTCACAAACAAATGCTGTTAAAAAACCCACACACAAAGGTAAAATAACACTACTCAAAGGCACAAATTCTTCCCAATCTGTGAAACACAAGTTACTGTATATTAATGAAGATGATACAAATGATAGATTTGAGTAGGTGACTTTTAGAAGTTGTATTTAAATACTATTTCAATCACAATCAAAAATAATCATGATTGTTTTTTCCAGAATCATCCAGCCCAACACTGAGAAGACCAAACGACATCACAGAATAATGTGCTATTCAGTGATGAGAACTCCATCATACACTATTGAGCATACCACTAAACATACCACAACTAATCAATGTAACGCAGGATGATGTTACATGTGCAGTAAGTAACTTCTGAACTGAGTTGTATAAAGCTAAAAAGTGTGCAACAATAACACACAATGCGTTTCCAAAGGTTTGATGCAAATACATAACCATAAAACCTATAATACATTTTTGTTGGCACTAGAGGTTCAATTAACCTGAATGTAAACATTTCTTTTAGCACCTGTTTCTTTATTTTTCAGACATTGTAAGAAGTTATCAATTAAAAGATATATATATCCAACCTTTTTTCCCTTGCACTGACATCACCATGTCTTGAACTTTCTTGTATCTCATTAATGATTGCTTTAGCTCCTCGATTTTATGGTCCTGCAAACAACACCGTTTGTTGAATCAATTAAAGTATAAATGAGATGATGTATACATTCAGTAAATAAAGGCAAATGAAGGCATTTGACGGCAACTACTGTATACCTTCTGTTCATTGGCCTCCATCAACGATTCAACTGCTTTCTTCATTCTCTGTACTTCCACATCTAGTGAGTAACAACAGTTATTGTTAGACACGTGAAAGTCAGCAGTTTCGGGATGGGAAATCAGATCCAAGAGGGTGCAATTATACGACTTCAAAATCTACAGAAAAAAATTGACCTCATCAGTGATTTTTTTTAAATTATTATTATTAATTTTTTTATTATCATTATTATTATTATTATTTAAGTATACACACCAGGTTTGAAATAGAATATTTTTAGGATGCACCTGCACATCTGCATACTGTAGGCATTTCAAAGTTATGTTAAAGACATGAAAAAGCATCAGTTAAAACAAAGGCCAATCAGCGGATCAATTCCAATGATTGTTTTCTTCATGCGATTAAATGGCATCTTCAGTGGCAGATGAGTTCTAGTGTTCAATGAATACATGACATATCGGTGACAGGAAAGGCACAAATATGAACATTCAAACAATGTCACACACCACTGAACACGACAGCAACATTGGTTAGCAGGACACACACTGGTCACTGGTGTGAGCAAGAAGTGTTGAGGGGAGTTACAGGCGAGTGGGGGTGGGGGTGGGTCTTCGGGGCTACAGGGGTGGAAGGGAGAGGGATGAGCGAACAGCCTGAAAGGTTGCAAACACATTTCATTCCTCATTGCTGTCAAAAACGCAAAGCAAACAGGCCGCGTCGCTTGACCGGCTTATATGTAAAAAACACACGGTTCTGGACTTGAGGATGAGGTTGCTTTGGTTCGGTTTGGGTCCTTAGAAGCTGTATAAAAACAACAGCGTTTATCGGCGTTGTGATGTTCTCAGGGCACATGTTAGCGCTCTGATGGGCAAATACAGTAATGGACAAGCAGAGTTCACATGGCTCATGCTCGTTCATGCAAACAGAGGTTGAGATGGGTGCAACAATGAACAGAAGCATAAACCCTCTTACGTTTTTCTTTCAGCCTCTTTCTAAGAGTTTCATCTGGATGAGAGAATAAAGGGGGAACAAAATGGGGAAAACAAAACAGAGTCTGCAGTCAGTCGTGACTTCTATCAAAGAGGGCCCCGTTGCCTTGGCGATTCAACGACCTTGTAACCGCTGAAAAGTTAACGTCATGCGAGCTCACACACACCGACTGAACCAGGTTTCCCACCTCTCTCGGTAGGATCCGCACTGTTTGACGCCATGGCTTTCAAGCCCGTCTCATCCTGCAGTCCGCCCTTCTCTCCGTCTTTGCCCTCCAGCTGCCTTCTCATTATGACGAGCTCCTCCTGTCAAACGCAGGACACGCGTGATGACTTCCCAAAGACGCGAGGATACCCCGCCTAACTTCACACAGCACAAAAAGGTTCACAGACGCTGATGTGGCCAACAGGCAAGCAGACCACACCTGGGGTGCGGCTCTCTACGTTATTTGCAAACCTCTTTGCTCCTTTATGCTTCGGCCGCGACCCGGTAAACATTTTTATGCCACCGTATTATTGAGGATCTCAACTGTCTTAAATGCGCTGCGAGGACTGAGGAGGCTCCACAGAGATACTTTAACTGTGAACGTACAAATATGTTCTTTGTGGGAGTCTTTGAGCTCTTTGCCAATGACATTTAAAAATACATCAGCTGGACCCGTGACACGCGTAATTTTTAACTGATGACATTGAGGCCAGAACGTCTCATTACGACAAACATTTCTGCCTCCTCGCCCCTGGGATGATTTGCTCAACTTTGTTGATGGAATCTCTGGGAGGACGGACGGGTTTATGACCTCACAGAAGCTTGCAAATAAGAAAAAGAGAGTCACCCCTGCTCTGAAGGTAACGTGGACGGAATGGGTGCAGTCAGCACTGAAAAAAAGACAAGAACAATACAGCACACACCAATGGCACAAATATTAGGAGTAGGAAGCAGGCATGAAAAGAAATAAAGCAAAGGAGGTTAAGCTTTCCTTAATTGGTTTGGGGAATCTTGAGTTCTAGTAGTACTCGCTGTTCATTTGGTTAAAAGGGTTAAAACAAAGCTTATGAAAAGGTCTGCAAGGCAACTGAAACTGTTTGGCATCCTTAAAAAAAAACTGAGGTGGAGCTGAAGGAAGGGAGAGGCCAAACCGATAATCATACAGCAGACACAACAGTGATCCCGTGAAAAGGCCAACCTTCAGAGCCTGCAGTTTGTGCTCCTTCCTCTGTTTCTCATACTGCATCTGGCCCATTTTGATTTTCTGGCTAGAAAGCTTGGCCATTAAAGACTAGGAGCCAGGGAGGAAGAACCAAGACAATGAGAGAAAATGTGCAAGAAGGTAAAGGCAAAAGAGGTACAAACAGTGGTATTAGGACGCACACCTCAAATCGGAGCAAACAATCGGTTGGGGTAGATTAGATTAATCCTTCATTTTACCAAGAGATTTAGGACAGTTCTATTAGTCCAACTTTGTAGGAACAGTTTGGGGAAGACCTATATGACTCCATTTATGTAAGCCATGAATTGAGTCATAAATCAAGATTTGCTGTGATAAAGATTTTGCCTTCTGAAAAAAGGGTGAAGAAAAAAAAGATTTCAAAAGAGGGAATGCGTTTTAATGCCAAACCTCACACAATATACCGTAGTGTGCTTATTTGAATTAGTAATTGCATAAAGCACAATTCAAATGTAAACAAAACACTGCTGTTTGATGGTCTAAACACCAACTGATTTGATACAAGCAATGGTTTCTATTTGGTACATTCCAATTCTAGCCAGATAGAAAGCCAAAGGCTACTTGTTAAGCTGTATATTTCAGTTGCGAACCTATAAAATAAATAACACACAGTCATCTTATGTGGTGGTGGTGTTACGATTGGGAACAGTTGTGCACATGCTTCGGTGATCTAGGTAGTGCAAGATTATATTTAGACTTCTTTCTGGAAAAGAAAAGAAGCGTAACCGATGTAATGTTATTGTAACTTGAAGCGATGGATTGCGGCTAACGTGAGTTTATATTTGGTGAAGTTTTACTGGACATTGACAGAAGAGAACAGAGAAAAGGTGCAGAATAAAGCGCAAGCCAGGAAAAGTGAATTGGTAGTTAAGAACTGCTATTGTTAAAAACTGTGCAAGTTTCATTTTAATAACTCACGTTCGTCGTTTTCAGTTTCTTTTCATACTGTTGCTTTTCACTCTCCAGATCCGTCAATCTGTATCGCAGTTCATTAATCTCCAGGATTAAATCCTGAAAGAGGAAACTCAAATAAAATCATTCTTTCAAGGACTGCAAATAAGCACGCGGCTCACACACAAAAATGCAGATGCACATTTTCCAGACGGATGTTCATTTCCCAGAGCAATTGTAATTAAACTCCAACAGGCTCAAATTACACCCGTTGGCACATCAATAGTTTATATTCAATGAACAATTTCTAACACTGCATTTATCACTGCAATTGTGGTTCAGAGCAATAAGAGTTAACTCCAGGAAGCAACTCTAGTTGTGTGGATGAGAATGACAGGATGATAAGTGTAATTCAATTCCTTCAGCTGTTTTTTATTTCTTGCTAATTTATTGACACCGAAATCAAGAGTCACTGCATTCTTCGTTTGGGGAATGTTGGGATATCCCCGAGGTCAACATGCAGCTGCTTCGAAGCACTCCATCAGAGGCAGTTCCTCCACCACACAGGTGACAACACGAATGAATGTCTATTTGGTGTGTGCGTGGGTCAAAAAAAGACATTCATTCATTCAGTGACGGGAACACATGACAGACACATCGACTATTCCTGTCTGCAGCATTTGCCCGCATACCTCACTGTCCCGAAATCGTTCATCACAGTCGAGTCTCTCTTTCTGTAAGGAATTCAGTTTCAACTTTAGGTTGGACAATTCTGATACCAGCTCCAGCTTTTGGGTCTCAAGGGCTGTTCGGCACATAAGTTCCTGCAATGAAAAATGAAAACCGGTATGAGAAAACTCACAAATGTCAGTATTGGCAAGCACTGCTGATTCCATGAGAATTGTTTGGGTGGACAAAAAAAACTCCGAAAATACGAGTGACTGCCTAAAGGTGACCTGTTGCAGCATCTCCTCGGTTGTGTTAAGCTTCTCCCTGTGTTCGTCCAAACACAAATCGAGGTCCCGAATCTTATCCCCCTGAGCGTCCACCTGGTCTGTCAGCACGCTGACCTGCATGCAAAAGGACATCAGTAATCAATGGAGGTCAAAAATAATGTTGAAAGAGGATGTGTGTCTTTGTGGCCGTTGGCCTTACCTGAAGCACCAGGGACTCCTTATCACTCTCAAGTCGGGTAAGCCTCTCCTGGTAGTGGTCACCCCCTCCCACGGAGAGGTGCCCGTTGGACTACAAGGACAGAAGACAGCATGCATTAGTCAAACAATACACTGTAGATGGATTTTACATACTCAAGTGTGAGCATGTTGGACCGCTATAACAATTTCAAATGTTTTGTCATCGGTTTAAAGGGCTCCCAGTAGAATCCTTTGCCCAACATAAACAAAACCTTACATGGCTGAAGGCAAGGCTCACGTTGAGACTTCTGGACAGGGCGAGTTACAACAAGAGACAAAAACTGCGCCATCCAGCTGGCAGTGAGCCGTCCCTTTCCCAAACACAATTTAGGTTCCCCAGAATCAGCATTTTGCTGGTGACAAAAGACAACAGTTGGTGCATTCCAAAGGAACTCCACAAATAGGGCAGCCATGTTTCCACTTAGCAAATAATTTGATTGGCGCCTCCATCAAGTAATGTCTGATTTTGTGGATTAAGCAACTTTGGCAGCAATATGCAAACATGCAGAACCAAGACAGAGTTTAAAGAAACCCACACAAGCATCTGAAATTAAAGAGATTCCAATACAGTACCGCATGTTGCACGTTTATCTTTAACAAAGGGGTACAATAATACAAATGTATAATAAAAATGCTTCTAAAATGCACGTACGGCATCGTGCAGTCAGTACAAGAGCTATTCTACATCAATTTTTTTTTTTTTTTTTTTTTTTAGTGAGATTGAGGCTATACTACTCTCACGCAAATTCTATGCATGATTTGACGGCACTGA